>NW_027185414.1:21222500-21692500 GCF_022577435.1 Embiotoca jacksoni
CGTGGCGGGTTTCGCAATGTGTGTTCAGATGCTGCTGGTGTGTCTGTGTCGTTCCCGGGCATGGCGGGAGGCCGAAAGCTCCTTGAAGCAGACTGCCAGCTCCGGCAGCCCTACTCCAAAATCAGTGAACCACCAGAGCTCCAGATTACAGCAGATTACCGGGCAGGGTGCTCGTACACTCTCTCTGTCTCTGTGTGTGTGTGTGTGTGTGTGTGTGTGTGTGTGTGTGTGTGTGTGTGTGTGTGTGTGTGTGTGTGTGTGTGTGTGTGTGTGTGTGCGTGTTTCATGCTGTTTATTTTGCAACCACATGGGGATGTTGACTCCTCACAATCAGCGTAGACAAAGACAAAGTTTCCTTGAGGACACTGAATTATTTGAGGACTTATTTGCTTTCAACTTTTCAAATGGTGGACTAGATTTTGCCGTAAAGCTGTTTGACTGTAAAAATGAGTGATTTTACACCAGCACACACTCACTCTTAGATCATCACTCTTTGATGGCAGCAATAGGAGGATTGAGCACGTGATACATATTCCCAGCATGTGGTGGATTAATACATTAATACTTTGTGGCCCCCCCCCCCCCCCCCCACACACACACACACACACCACACACACACACACACACACACACACACACACACACACACACACATTACTGCATCATAAAGAGATTACGGTCAGGGACAGGCCATGCCCAGGCAGGATCCTACCATTTGACATGTGCGGATGGGGGTGAATCGTCGCGACAACAGGGATGGGACAGCAAAGAGTTTGAGTTTGTGATGAAGCGTACGTGCGTCATTCCTCATTGACTGTGATGTGGCTCTCAGCGAGGCCAAAGTGGAGCGTCCGCATATTCTGTGGACGAGGAATAAAGATTTATTTTCAGGGATGTGTTGGGTCAGCTGAAAGGGGGGGAGAGAGAGCAGGGACAGCAGGTGGGTGGGTGAGGAGGTAGAGAGGGTGTGTGTGTGTGTGTGTGTGTGTGTGTGTGTGTGTGTGTGTGTGTGTGTGTGTGTAGGGAGGGAGGGAGGGAGGGGGAATCTGTGTCTGCAGATGTTGTTGTCCGGATGCTAGACTTGCGCAGGAATGTTTTAGAAAGGTCTGCAGGAGTAAATGAGATGGCGTGACTGAGGAACAGATGACAAGGAGTGTGCAGGAGAAGAGGAGGAGTGGCAGAGAAAGACAACGAAGAGGAAAAGAAAAAGAGAGAGTAGACAGCTGCTGACCATGGCTTTGGCTTGTCTCAGTCTAGGCTGCATCCCTGAGCGATCCAAAGGTACTGTCTGTAACATCAGTGTGTATCTTCAAACCTTTCATTCCCTGTTCATCACTGTCGATACTGTTAAATCCCTATAAATTAAGACAGGAATGTGATTGCAGTGTCACTGTGAAGATGTTGCTGAGTGGCAACGTTACATCAACTCACTGTCATAGTCTAGAAAACAGCTAATTCTCTTTGGATTACATTATATTGACCACAATAGGCAGGCAATGTATTGTTCAGTAAGAAGCAGTTTTAGCAAACTTTAGTGTCGCTAATTCATCTCTGTAAAGCCACAGCATGTGCACACTACAGTGTTTTGGGAATGAGGTTGTTTCATCATGACTGAAAATTATGTGATCAAAAGAGTTCAATCAGATCTCAAAGTTTCTGAAGATATCAGTTATCTATAAGATGTGTAAAATGATGCACTACAATATTTCAATGTGATGCAACATTACAGAATATTTTATTTCACAGCATAAGTATGTAGCGATGAAACAATTAGTTGATTAATTGATTATTTTATGGATACAAATGTCTGCAATGATTATATAAATGAATAAATGGCATGGGTAATTTAGCCAGGATGCACCTTCTCATGTGGGTACTTTCAAGTTTTCTTAGTCTATTTGAGATTGGGGAAGACAAGACATATAAAGAGCTCTGGGGCTTTTATTTACTGTTGTTTACATTCATCAAATAATTAGTCGATCAACTGATCATAAAAATAAATGTTAGTACCAGAACTATAACCATCATATTGATAAATGAAAACTTACCAAGGTGACACAGAATATATTGTACATGACACTGTCAGACAGTGTGGAATTAGAATCATTTTAACTCCCTTATAACTAGTTAACTGGAAAACTCTGAAAACGTTTACAGAGCAGGTTGAAGTTAACTTGAAAAATCTTGACAAGCTTTGATTATAGTGCATTTTGTAAGCAGTTGTATTTTACTATGTATAAGCCCAGCCTGTAGGGGGTTAATGTAAAACCTTAAAGTTAAAGTGTTGTTTCTGCAAAACATGGAACAGTTTGAATGCTGTGGCTGAAACACGCCGCTGATATCAAAGGGAAAACATACTAATGATGATGTCGTCGGCTCACAAACAGTGCACAGTTTTCCTCTGCAGAACTGGCCAGCTAGTGTTTTCTTATATAACAGCCGTCTACTATGACAAGATTCTGCAGCTACTGCCATAGGGAGTGTGCCGGCTGACCCAGATACACCCTAATACATTCTCTACTGAGGACTTACATTCACTCACATCTGGACCAGAGGGAGATACGAAATCATATATACTGTAGCTGTTCCAGAAAGAGTAAAACTTGATGTTAAATCAGTGGCATGTGAAGAGTTTATGTCCTCATTGCATTTGTTGTGGACCATTGTGCCAGGATGTGATCTTTTTTTTTTTTATAGTTTGTTGACTCTTTTTTAACAGTAGTATGTTCTCTGTACATTACAAATGAGCTAGAGTCTGAGCTGTTCACAGGCTTGCTGCAGTCTGCTACTGATCCTCATACCATGAATTAATTGGCTATGTTCAGGGTGTCAGCACAAAATGATGGAATCTTCTAATTACTGCTAGGATTTCTTTGAATTTATTATAGTTCTCGTTCTCCGTCTCCTTCCTCCTCTTCCTTAAAAGTATGCTGAGCTCAGAAACCATAAAGCTCACATCAGCCACCCTCCCAGATATGTTTAAAAAAAAACTCCGGTCATAAAAATTCAATCCATTAGCCAGATGAGGCTGAAATGATACATAAAAATACTTTTACCTTTTAGCCAATAACTCACCAAATGTACGTCACAGATTTAAAACCTTGACATTGGCAGTTGTTAGTTGAAATGGCTCTCCTGACACCACACCACATAAATTTCACAAATTTTATTTCATCAGGTTGTTCTGGTTTTACGGTGCTTTAGCAGGGAAATACTCGTAACTCCTGGTGGCTGACTGATCACAGTCACATTTGATGTATTCTTTCTTCGTCAAGGTTTACATGAAGGACATTTGTCGAATAAGATTTAGCTATTCTGTATGTTTTCTGATGAGATGATACGTCAGCATAGCCTTGACTTGGATTCAAGTTCACTGTTTGAATAGATAGAGTTTTGCTACACTCCATTGGGAATTGTTTCTAGTTGTTGCATATTTACAGAAGAATATTGGTGCCACACCAGAAAATGAAAAACGTACTTTATTCCTATAACAAGATGTATTTCACGTTATCGTCACAGTGAAAACTAAAGCTGGGAGCTACAGGCAGGCAGAGCCAGGCTAATGTCAGCAACTAATTTTCTACACTGGTATATGTAGGATCAAGTTGATCTACATAAAATACCTGACTATTATCATTCAACCAAATTTTAGCAGCTTATCAATTTTCTTGAAACCCCTCAGCTTACAGTGAGTTCATTAATCCATCTGACCATCTCTATTTTCAAGCCATAAGCAAGTAGACTAACCTCAATATGCTTTTGCATAGAAACCCTTTTGGGGCATCCAAACCTTCTCCTGTTTCCCACTACAGTAATTCTGCGACCAGTTCTCCTGCATGTATTGAGTAGCTGCAATGGGGAGGGAGGAACATACTCAGGCAGGTGCCGACATCAAGTCCACCAGCCCCTCAGTGCAAAAAAGCAGCAGCCCTGGAGTCACTGTTATTTAGATTGTTAGCCGAGTGAGACTGATTGTATTTGTCTGTACATTAGGTTGTGTTCCTGCATAACATGCATTTTTGAGCTGGCAAAGGCTTCCCCATGTAGGCCGTGACGTGTAAACACACCTTTCTGCCCATACACTTAAAGAAAACAACCATTCATACAACATGCAGTCCCTTCACGCACAAACACAAAGACACAGCAAAAATGGCCATCATAGTGAGACGGGCCGCGATAATCACTTAAAAATGAGGATATGCGTTCATACTTTTATACTTTCAGAAATCAGCAAAAGCAAATTATCATTAATGCGTGTTTTCATCTACTGCTGTTTAGTAAATATTAAGATTAAACGCATGGAGATAAACAATTGATTCTCTTATCCAGCTCAATAAAAGAATAGGGCATTATGAAATGATGTAAATGAGAGAGCAACAGTCAAAGCAGAAGCAATGGAGGCGTGATGCAAAGCAAGGTGACAGAGAGCATAATGGAAAAAGGACATTTAGAATTTTGAGCAGATAATATTACAACTTGCTTTTGGAAGAGCTGTGATAACAGCCCAGTGCCAGTTACACATACACACCCTTACCTTTCTCTGCCTATACAAATACTATAGTGGTGATATTTAAGTCACATACTTCTAAGAAATCCTGATTTCTTTGCTCAATCTATTATTTTTATCTTTTTTTTTTTTTTTAGATACTTCAACACTTATTTATTTTTAATTTTTTTAATTGTTTCTAATTTCTAGCATTTATACTCAGTTTATTTATTTTTTTAACCCATTTACTTTTGATTGGTAGTGTTGCTTATACCCACAGAAATGGGCAGATATGGACATGAAAAAAAAAATAGAAAAAAAAATAAAATAAACTGCTTAAGAAAGAAGTTCACAGCTCACAGCTTTTCCACAGCTTTCTGATCACTGCGTGAAGAGGCAGTGAATGTTGGAATATCAGTATGTCAAAAGAAATTGTCAAACACAGCCCCATCAGCCCACAACTGCAATGACATCAAGGTGTAACTGAAGATGGATTCAAACGCAGTTTGACCATCCAACAAACAGTCTGCTTGGAGCATGCTGGAGCCTTTACACACCTCACTAGTATCTGCCTTTACACTTTAGTAGTGACAATTCACAAAGGGAAGTACAACAAACATTTGAGGCATAATAACACGAAGTTTCTCATCATTTAACTTCTCAAAAACTAGTCAGCAATTCTGTCGATGTCTCTTCTATTTGCGAGTATTTATTGGAACATTTTGTTTGACCTTCTCAAACTTTTTAATTGTTGTTGTGCAAAAGACGGACACAGTGAATCGTACCTAGTTTAGCCATACTGTACGTATTGTTAACAGGAATCTAAGAGCACTTCTCTTTTATCGGATCCAGCCCCTTGATCAAACCTTTGTTCAGTACCTGAGCATCAACGTTCATACACAACTAAACCATAACATTAGCATTGCCACTGTATAAACTTTGAACTACTAGTTTTAAAGTACTTAGACTTTGTGATTTGCTGCAATACTCTTTGCATTTCTTTATTGTTTCACTGTACCTTCTTTCCTCTTTTGGTGCCTTTGCTGGTGCTGTATGCAGACTTGTCCTGATGATGACACTGCAAGTTGCTGACGCTGCACCTGCAGATATCAGGAAACAGAGATGGAAGAACAGTCAAAGGAAAGGGAACGATGAGTTAAAGAAAGACGGCAAGACAGACAGAGTCTGCATTAGATGAGCTCTGGTGTGCTCTTTGTCTTGGCTGGATGATAGCAATGGTTAACTCCTGGTGTAAGATTCATAATAATCAAATGCAGATAAGGAAGATGAAGTGCAGGACAGCAAGAGTGAGCCAGGAGCAGGACAATATGGGAGAGAGATGAAACTCTGAAGACAGAAATTATGTTTTTTATTTTTTTTTATTCTGCTGGCTTGGAAATTCTTCATTGAAATTCTTTGTGGATTATTTGATGAATCTTTTTGGGGTTAAATGAGTCGCCAACAGGTGAAAAATTGTCAGCGTAGTGGGCCAAGTGGTCCGGAAGAAACAGTGATCCACAGTTGACACTAGTTTTAATTAGTGATGTTGGGTGTTCATGAGCCTGGCTAATTCAACTTTAATGATTTATTAGCTATTTCTTGAAGTCGCTCTCCACTTAAAGTTTAGCTTTGCTTGTTTCTACATTTCAGCTTCACTATGCAGAATGATTTGGACACTGTAAGCCTGCTAGCTCCATGATTTTGTGACATCATAACTAGTATGAAAGCCAAATGTGGTCAAATATGCAACTTAGACCAGTGTGATGTTAAATTTTGAAAGCCAACCCACACTGAGTAAAATGGATTTAGTAAACTGAAAACCATTTTGCAGTAGTTACACATTTAGAATGTATAATTTTTGCATCATATTTTCTGGATGTTTGAATGAGGCACTAAAAATGAATTTGATTTTCTTTAAAACAATTTTTAACAGGTTTATTAAACAATGTTTAGTTTTTAGGTCTTAAAACATGTCTGGAGAGGGTGTATGTGCATTTTTTTTTGGATAAAACAGCAGGCAACATGCCACAGTAACAATCCACTAATTTAACTGTGTCACAACAACTAGGTCAGCAACCCACAGACTGTTTTCATGAAACACCTTTCTTTGAGTCTGATTTCAGTATTTTACTCGTCTGTCTTTCCGTGTCAAAAGGATACTCGTAATAAGGAACAATATCTTTAGTATTTCTGCTTTTTTTAAGTCACTATCACAGTATCAGATCATAAAATTGTTTTAAAAGGTGTGTTATAGTGCTTCTTCTACTACATTCTACAAATGCATAACAATTTCATCTGCGTGTAGTCTTTCGGTTGTATTTTGTGATCATTATCTCCAAGAACGTAAAAGACACCAGCTGTGACATGAAAAACATAAAACGTAACTTTATCCATATGCGACTCTCTTTGGGGCAGAAAGCTGAGTAATTGTTTGTTTAGTGTAAATGAGCTGTGCTTCTTTAACCTTGTAGTTTAAATCAGGCGAATGCAGCCGACATGAGCTCATTGACTTAATTGCAGGCAAATACGAGCCTTGATGAGCAATGAAAGGTTGCCTGACTACTGATGTACGGTGTGGCTTTCAAGGACACAACTGCATTTTGAATTCTGAGTTAAGAGGGGAAGTTGGATTCATAAATAAAGCTAAAGGGGCTCTGAGAGCAGATAACGGAGATGGATAATCACATCCTCTCGCTCTCTCTGCACGGCTGAAAATCTACTGTTGTAAGTTAGAGACTTTCAGTTATACATCATTTATGATAGTAGAGGTTTTTGTGTTTTCTGATGAACAATTTATTTTTATGGCAATAAACCTGAAGTGATCTGCTGTGTGCGTGAAGAACTTCAGGGTTGGGTTTAGCTGCCACCTGCTGGCATGTCACGGCTGGCTTTTTTTTCCTCATGTTTTAATGAACAATACAGAAAGACTCTTATATTTGTCACATCAACATTTTGAAACAGATTTTTGCACATGAATTTATAGTATTATTTTCCTTTATTTTCCATATTTTCACGTGTTGACTGGCTTTAATGTGAAACCAATGTGATAACTGCTGGTAAACTGTAAAACCTGGCCTGGATCTAAGCTTGGGGCTGAGCTTCTTATGTTGGTAGACAAATATCCTGTTTCAATGACCAGGTCTGACGACAACAATATCTTTGTTTCTCTTTTTTTTCTCAAACCCCTTAAGTACAGATATTTTTTTTAAAGAAAATGATTGATATTTTCTATAAAGACCAAAGCAAGGCTGGAGTTCCCACTGGACACCTGCATCAGAGTCCCAGAGCTGAGGAGTCCTGAAAGTGCCGCTTAAGTGGGTAGCTTGTATTAGTGTGAATAATTGCAGTTTTGTTTGGAAGTATGTACCACAACAGCATAATATAAACAATGAAAGACCTGGTTAAATGTAGTTTTAAGAGCTTCATTATTTGCAAACGTGTCAAATTCGATTTGCTAACACACAGGTCTACTGTTTGCTTTCTGTGCTGTAATTCACCCTGTATAATATGCTGTGTGCTAGATGAGTTCTTGAAGGCAACAAACTACAAATAGGATCCAAAGTAAACAAAGATGGCAGCTCAGCTCAGACCCACCTCTTATTTTTTTCCCCCAGCCCCAATCTTTGGTTATACAGCCTTGGTTCTATGATGTTAGAGGATAGCTTTGTGTATTTGCATACCATTCTGCTTATACACACAAGAAAAGGCCTTACCTTTAATTAGATGATTACATAAATCACCCTATAGGCCAAAGTTGTCAAGTAAAAAAAAAAAAATACGCATGCATCTAAAAATAGTCTGTAGCCTAAAATGAGAACCAATCAGCCACAACAGACAGGTGAAGTGAATAACAGTGATTATCTCGTTGCACAAGCACCTGCCAAGGGCTAGGATATATAAGGCAGCAAGTGAACAGTCAGTTCTTGAAGTTGATGTGTTGGAAGCAGGAAAAATGGGTAAGCCTGAGGATCTGAATGACTCCAACAAGGGCCAAATTGTGATGCAAGATGACATCACATCCCAACATCTCCTAAACAGCAGGTCTTGTGGGGTGTTCCTGTTATGCAGTGGCTCCTATCAAAAGTGGTCCAAGGAGGGACAAGTGGTGAACTGGCAACAAGGTCATGGGTACCCCGGGCTTTATAATGTTAATGGAGATCAAAGGCTGACCCTCGGATCCAGTCCTCCAGTTGAGCTTCTGTATTACAGATTGCTAAAAACTTTAATGCTAGCTATGACAAAAAAAAGTGTCAGAACATGCAGTGCATTGCAGCTTGTCGTGTATGAGGCTGCACCGCTGCAGACCGGTCAGCGAGCCCATGCCCTGTCCACCACCAAAAGTTCCTACAATGAGCACATAAGCATCCGACGGGCCCATAGTGCAGTGGAAGAAGACGGTCTAATGAATCATGTTTTCTTCTATGTCATGTGGATGGCCAGGTGCATCATTTACCTGGGGAGGAGATGGCAGCATCGCCTACACAATTTCAGGCAATTTGGGGCTGATCAATTGCAGTCTACTGGACTGTTTAAAGTTAGAGGAAATAAAAGTAGACTGAGGATTCCAAAACAAATAGTTATTTACTATCCAACATCACACAAAGTGAAGTAAAGAGATTAAAAACACCACATCAGAACAACATTTGGTGTGACCACTCTTTGTTTGAAAAACAGTACCAGTTCTCCGTACACACACTATAGTACTTGGCAGGGAGGTTGTTCCAAGCGTCTTAGACAGCTTGACATAGTTCTTCTGAGGATTTAGGAAGTCTCTAAATTGTTCTGTCACTTCATGCAATCCCGG
The DNA here is from genome assembly GCF_022577435.1 of Embiotoca jacksoni. Classification (NCBI taxonomy): domain Eukaryota; kingdom Metazoa; phylum Chordata; class Actinopteri; family Embiotocidae; genus Embiotoca; species Embiotoca jacksoni. The sequence continues at coordinate 21,231,791 of NW_027185414.1, forward strand.
ACCGACTCCATGAAGCTAAGATGGGGCTCCGTGGGAGCCAAAACATCTATCTCCTTACTGTTCTTGTTGCTCACAGCGGTTCATTTTGGTATGTTTGGGGTCGTTGTCATGCTGCAGAATGGATTTTGGCGTGATCACGCAGCTTCCTGATGGCACTGGGTGATTGGATACAAATCTCAACATCTCTTTATGTCAAAACACTGCAATATATATATAATTTTTTTAAATAAATACGCAAACTACTTTATGTTTTTTTTTTTTTTTTTTTTTTTTTTTTGGGGGGGGGGGGGGGGGGGGGCTTGTACCAGTAATCATAGTTTGCTCTAGAGACAGGAAGCATAGGGATGAAGAGGGACATGAGAGGATCCCCAGTTAGAATCAAAGGACAGTTTTTGTGAAAATGTCCTTCAACATGTTCTCTCTTCTGTCTCATCTTAGCGGTGTCAAACCTGGATATAGAGAGCAAGCTGTCGGGTCATTATCAGGCTCCATGGCACCAGCAACACAACGTGTTTCATCCCTGTACTCGACCACCATGTCTGGAGGAACTACACAGAAACGCTCAGCTCAGTCTCAGAGCTCTGCATGGAGGTGAGAGAGGCTCATCCCGGCTGCATTATGTTGAGTACAAACTATATGGACTGTGAGTTCTCATGCATGTTTTTGGGTTTCACAGACGACCAACAGTGTCAGCGATCCACGAGTCGGGAGAGAAACAGGGTGACTATCTCCATCTCGGTGGCCCCCCCCATGCCCACCTTCCCCTCACCACACACCATCCGCCGGCAACAGAGAAGTCGCCTGGCACGAGCGGTAAGGATATCTTATCAATCAGTGGGGGTTTGATCTGTGAATGGTTTATTGTAATGGCAGTAACCGGATCAGGGACATAAACTACTTAAGATATAATCACGTAAGGCTGCATCTCTTATCAATTAATACTTCTAGGTAGGGATGTTATGACACCAAAAATGTGGTGGTCGGTACCAGTACCAGTGATGATCCTTGATAGCAATTTCAACATCCCAAAAACGATATCCATCACTCTTATTTTAAAAAGAATCACTGCCTTGCGGTTGTATGCCTATGGCAGCTAGTCAAGTTGAAGTTTACGTCCATGTCTTCCCAGACTCATAATATATGTAGTGAGGTCTTTGAATTTGGCCAAAAATGCTGATTGTAGTAAAACACCAAGTTGTCGCCATGACAGTAGACAACACTGAATATAGATGTTGCTACAAAGAAGCGACAAATCTAAAATAGTGGATGCTTCACACACATCTTCGACCTGACAACATATAGTCACCACAGTTTTCAGGTGGACACCAAAACTTTGTTTCACCCATTCAATATTCATCCAAATGTGAAATATGTTCACAATCTCACTTTCTGTTCCTGAGTTAGAAGTGTTCAGTTTCTTTTGTGCTTAATAATACTTTTTGATTCTTATTAAATGTGTTCTAATAAACTGACACAATATCTCATTCTGATGTTGCCATGCAGCAAGAGAGAGCAGAAAGGGAGCGAGAGTTAGACTATCAACCCAGGAAGGTAAAACAGAAATGCATCTGTCTGTTAATGTTTAACATATCAAAGCCTGTTATATGTACTTGAGTGGACAGTTACTGCTTTGTGTGTCTGCAATTTCTCTCAAGAGGACACTACACACAGTAGATTGCAGTACTCAGTTTGTTTTGTGGCTATTATTTTGTGGTTGTATATCATTATCCCTTGTAGGTATTGCCTGCTCAGAAACTGTCTTTGTCACATTAACTTTATTCTAATTTCTGTCTTTGTGAAATTCCCAAAGGAGAGGACTGTGAGAGAAACAGAAATCCAGACCATACAAAGAAAAGTAAGAAGATTCACTGGCATAAAGGCAGTATATAAAATAATAAAAGTTTTCACTAACTTTGCTTGTGTTTCCATACTCAAAAAGGCTTGTTTGTCTGTGTGTGTTTTCTTGCTACCACAGGAGAGGCCAGGGAGAGAGGCAGATATTCAGACGACCCAAAGAAAGGTAACAAAGATCTACCAACTGTAACTGACTTCTACTGTCAAATATTGAAACTTAAGTTTTCATGAATGTCATCATTAATAGATATATTAAATAAATGCAATATTTTAAGAGTTTGGAAAAAAGTTATGAGGTGAACCGGAATATATGTTCATAAAAGCAGAGATTAAGAGGAAGAGGAAAGTGGAAAATGAAACGATGCATTATCTGTCTCATTCGTTGTCACCCTTTGACTTTCCTTTATTCTTTTTATTTAAAATTATTTAGACTATATTATTTTTTGTATTAGTCATGTTATCTGTTCTTTTAATTTAATTTTGTTGTATTTTGTGTTCATAGTTTGAGTGCTTTTACTCACTTCACCCTATTGAAGGTTGCATCTTCATTCCATGGAACAGAAAGGTATCAAGCCTTTGTGTTGTATCAGCTTTCTGTTTATCCTTGTTAGTTGTTTAGTAGATAATTTTGTCCTTATTTCTTTATATTTTGACTCTGTGTTAATGTTTTTGCAATGATTTATCCACTGATGTTAGAGAAATTGTACAATTTTGGCAGTTTCCTGGGACACATCGCCGATGAAAATAATTCCTTTTCGTCTGTTGACTAAAACTGTGGGACTATATCGGCACCTACCATGTACATAAGTTGTTGATGTCTGCTTGTTTCCTTCAGGCTACCTCGACGGGGGAAGTGGAAGGTGATGAGGTCTTGGGAGGCCACAGAGCCAAGGCCTCTGCCCCTAGTGCCCCCTCGACCCAGGATAAACAGACAAACTGGTCAAAGGAAAACGTCCCACCATCAGATCAGAAGACACCTGGCGATTCTAACGCCATCTCCTCCTGCATCATTCCCATCAACGTCACAGGTAAGCTAAAGAGGAAAATAAGAAATGAACGCATGACCAAGTGAGAATCAAACCAGGGGATCTTCTTACTGTGAGCCAACAAGGCTAAACTGCAACTGCCTAACAACCTGGACCCCTAACAACAGGACTGTAAGGGATAGAGCAGCAATATGAGTTGAGACATAGTACTCCCTTGTGTATATATATATCACTCTTTAGCCATTTGTGTCTTATGATTTCGGTTATTGCAGGAGTTGGGTTTGACAGGGAAGCAAGTGCTCGTTGCTCTCTAGTCCATTCCCAGTCGGTTCTTCAGAGAAGAAGGAAGCTAAGGAGGAGGAAAACTATCACAGGAATACCCAAAAGAGTACAACATGACATGGGTATGTTATACAGTACACCTCACCACACATTATGTCACTGTATGGGTCTCAGTTTTATAGCTTTGGCGATAACTATTGTTGATTTTATAAATAGTTTACCAATTTGATTGCTAAGATCCAGGGATGGGGTGACCTTGCCATGAGACAATTTCATCAGGCAATCTAAATGAGCATCAAAGTTCACATGTAAACAGAAATAGTTTCACCTTTGCCTCCAGCTAAAATGGATTTGATTAAAAAAAAATGCCTTGCTGTGGATTTGTTACAGGAGTAAGAGAGGTGTCAATTCTTATCAATAAAGGTAACTTGTGTGTAAAACTGCGATCTGTAGAATGAGGGCCAGAACAACTTATCTTCTGATAAAAAGGTTTGTACATGATATTTCAGTGACTTTGAACATGCTTTGTCTCTTTGCTTTCAGATTCAGATGAATCACCCGTAGCAAGAGAGCGCACAGTGATCATCCATGCCAACCCACACCAACTCTCTCTCTGTCAGGAAGACCTCTCCATCAGTGGTCGCCTCCATCACACTCGTGACTCTGGCTGCCAGACAGATGATTTCCTTATAGCATGTAAGTTTCTAAGAATGGAGAAGTGAATTTGGTTCTTTTAATCTGTCAGGCTCCCATATTTGGATAAGGACTAGGACAAGGAGTGTGTTTAACTTCTTGACTTTGCAGTTATTGCTGTGATGACATCTATCTGAGAGGAGAATATCTCCTCTCATAGATGTCACTGTAAAGTTTGAAAAGCTGAAAGTTGCCCGAACACTTTCATCCTCAATTACCTATGTCGATCTCGAATTCAATTTATGTATTGACGGTAACATGGTATTATAGTCCACATGCATGTGAATTAAGGAACGTCTCCCTCTGTTCCCCCCTCTCTTTTCTGTTTTCCCTCTTCAGGTACAGCTGCTCCCTCCAGAAGGCGCATTAGAGCTCAGCGTGGCCATCAGGGAATTCCTGCCTCTCTATCCCATTCAACAGGCAACATTTCTTCCCTGGGTGACCAGTCAGACTCCACATACACCATGGCTGCAAGTCATGGTGGACGCTTGCGCTCGCGTAGCCTTCCACGAGAGGGTGGACGTCTGATGGATAGTGACGAGGATGACGATGACAATTATGACGATGACGACGAAGATGAAGAGTTATCACCATACGAAGCGGAGGACTTTATTCCACCAGGCCCCAGTCCAAGAATGAAGATGATGATGATGAAAGATGAAGAAGAGAGCACAGATGACCAGGCAGCTCCTGAGCCACTGCAACTTGGAAGCCTAAAAAGGTTGCAGCGATCTGGGGAAAGAGACAGAGGGGGTGGAGGAGGTGGGAGCCCAGAGCATAGCTGGATGGAGAGGGGTCGTTCTCGCTTGCCCCGCAAGGCTGACATGGGCAGCTGTGAAATCTCATCAAGTTCAGATACTTTCAGCAGCCCTATTCATTCAGTGTCTACAACAGGAGTCCTAGGCAGCCATGTAGACCACAAGGAAGACCATCAGTCCTCAAGTGGGAACTGGAGTGGTTCCAGCTCCACCTGCCCCTCACAAACATCCGAAACCATCCCCCCACCCTCTTCTCCACCCCTGACAGGCTCATCCCACTGTGATTCGGAGTTGTCACTCAACACCGTGCCCAATGCCATTGATGAGGGATTCTCCCTGGATCCCTCGTACCACTCTGACCTCAGACCCCAGGGCCAGGGTCACAGATCAAGCTCATTCACATCCTCAGCCACAGACCAGCTGGACGACGCAGGGGTCAGTACGGCCAGTGAAGGGGAGTGGACATACCCTCCAGATCAAGACCAGACTGATCCAGACCAAGACCCTGACCAGACCCAAAACCTGAGCCAGAGCCATGGGTTAGGCCAAGAGTACAGCTCCAAACAAGGTCTAGAAGACCAAGCCTGTTTCAGTGACAAGACGAGCAATTCTGAAAAAGAGCCAGGCTCTCATTACCTATCTGATACAGAGGGTTTCTACTCCACTTCTGTACATTTTGGAGAGTGTAATCAGAGTTACAGAGGATACATGTATAACTATGCAGACCCAGGGCCTGACTGTGGTCAGTCCAACACTGTGGCAGCACCACTATCCCATGGAGTTTACCCTCAGCCCTCAACTGATTTCAGAGCAGGCACTATGACCCTGGGAAGGACCTGTCGTCCACTGAGGAAACCGAAAGTCAAACCTCCACCACCCAAACGGACCTCCTCGCTGAAGGAGACCAGTGGTTGTGTTGACGTTGGAACGGACACACAAGCAGATCAGGATCAACCAAAGACGGTTAGTGAACAAGAGCTTACCTTGTCTTCCACAGATATGAAGCTGGAACTGGACCTAGAGATTGTAGGTGCTCCAGAACCATTACAGACATCTTGTCTAGTGGCAGAGCCTTTGGGAACTTGGGGAATGGGACTGGGAGAAACTGTGGACATAGTAGAGCCCATGTCCTTTAGCTCTGCCGACACACACTCATTTAAGGATGAAGGTGCTGTGCAATCTGACTATGCAGACCTGTGGCTTCACAACACTGAGCTGAAGTCCAACAATGGTGAGTACACATCTATGTCCAACTCAAGCACAGCCACAGGCACTACTGTCATGGAGTGTATGAAGTCACCAGACAGCTCTTCCTCTTCCACAGAAACCCAAACCCAGGCTCTTGCCCAGGCTTCAGAGACCAGGCCAACTAGTCCACCTCTCCAACCTGGAGACTTCAAACTTGGGTCACCTGAGAAGTTGGCTGGTCTGGCCTCACCATCAAGTGGCTATTCTAGCCAATCTGAGACTCCAACGTCAACCTTGCCCTCATCTTCGGCAGCATTCTTCCCAGGACCACTGTCTCCTTCAACTGGCAAAAGAAAGCCCAAAGTGCCCGAGAGGAAGTCTTCTCTTTCTTCCTTGCAGCATTTCCCCAGAGATGGAGCTTCCATTTCCTCTTGCTATAAGAGAGACCCCGACTTTCCACCTCCACCTTCTCAACTTGATCTCAATGTTCTCCACGGTGGCTATGTCAGACATACGCTATCCCACCGGACGCACCACATGCACACACTTCACCACAGCAAACATAGAGTTGGAAATGTTTTAGCCACTGGAGCAAAGTTGTTGGCCCCTGAGACATCTAATACCAACCCACCCTCAAGTTCAAACACTGCTTCTACAATTCCCAGCTCAAATTTATTGGCCATAACTCCATCTGCTCTACGTTCAGTGCAGCTCCATTCTATTAGCCAACCTACAGATCTACAGAGTACTTGCACTACGGAACACGAAACAGCAAGTGGAACAGAGATTGCTACAAGACCCAAATGCCCTCCAAGTGGTTCTACTCTGGCTCCCCCACCTATTAACACCAGGCCTCTCCCTCCTCGCAGACCCCCTCCACGACCACCAGGACACGATATCACCTCCTCCCCTGAACACTCGCAGCCACCTCACCCTGGCCGTCACCCGGATGGGCCTCCATCCTACGAAAGCCTGCTACTCAGACAGGACCGCTATGGACCCGGAACCTTCTGGGCAATGACGGCCTTCAGGGCCCGGATGGAGCCATCATCAGATCACTCTGAGGACAGCTCACCCCTGCATCGACCCGTGCCACGTGCTCCCCACCCTTCGCCTGTGGATCTGCACACACATATCCACTCGCATGCAGAGTTCAGAGGGTTCACCCACTCCACTCATGCACACTCAGAGTTTAGGGTTCTGGGGGAGCGCTCATTCTCCCAGGACGACGATGAAGATGAAGACGATGATGAGGACGAGGAAGAGCAGGTGAAAGAGCCGCCGAGGGCTGCATGTTCCAGAGGAGGCATGCGATCGGACCACCCTCCACCCCCAGCGTATGAGTTTGCTGGGGGATCCCATTTAGACTCAGGGGCCTGGGCCAGTCCAGTCAAAGTGCCTGGTAACACAATGGAGACATCGCATCCTTACCTAATCAGCGATGCAAGAAGAGGACAAGAAGAGCAGGAAGAAGAGGAGGAATTGACATCAGGTGCTACCAGAAGTGCCCATCATCAGCAGCCACAGGAGAGCAAAGATGACTCCACCACTCCTGACACTGAGGATTACTTCAGTAAAGGTAAGTCGTTGTTTGGTTTTGTTGTTGTTGTTATTTTAAGTGAATTCAAGTGACGGTACCCTTTCTGTAAAGATTGAAGAAAATATCACATGACCATGCTACTTATTTACATAAATGGGAACCAACAACTGCTACAATCTCTAAATGATACTAAATGATCAGACAACCAGATGACATGTGATAGGGGTGTTGTGTGCTGCAGATTCCACACCAAGTGATAATTCCCTCTCCCCTCTGACGGATGACACCAAAGTGGACGATGACATTATTATCACATCACCCAACAAGACCCGTACAACTGAGGACCTGTTTGCCATGATACACAGGTATTATAAATTTTGCATTGTTAGTCAATCTGTTTTAGTGTCTACTTACAGTGTCTATGTGCTGCTTGTACTCTATTTGTCAGATTTTAGTGATGATCCAGCTGCATCCAGGTTTTGTGTGTGTGTGTGTATTTATGCTATCTATCTATGCACTGTCCAAATGTTAATTTGGGATAACACTGTGATTTCCTTATTCAGATCCAAGAGAAAGGTCCTTGGCCGTAAAGATTCAGGAGACCTCAATGCGAAGTCTCGTCTCTGCCCTGCGGCACCAGTGACTCCCAGCAATGTCTCCACCGTCATTATCCCGCCAGCCCCTCCTCTCATCATCCCACCTGCCTTAGCCACTGCTGCTGGGTCCCAACGAGCCCCTGTGCCAATCTATCGCAGCGCCAAGAAATCCAGCACGTCCAATGAGGAGTTCAAACTCCTGTTGCTGAAAAAGGGTAGCAGGTCTGATTCCAGCTACCGCATGTCGGCTACAGAGATTCTGAAGAGCCCTATCACCTCCAAAATCCCAGGGGAGTCCCTTCAGGAAGCGGCCATTAGACAGGCTGAGGAGCTGCCCACTACGCTCCAAGAGTCCCTCATTCCTGGCCTGGACCCAATCCAGATACCGGGTCTTTTTCCCAGAGCCAACTCTGAGAGTTTTACGCCCAAAACCCTGCCTATGTCAGCTGCATCTCGACAGGGACGTTCTCGGATCCCCCCTGTAGCCAACAGCAGTCGCTACAGTACACGCAGTCGCCTCTACACAGCCCCCATGCAAGCCATTTCTGAAGGTGAGACGGAGAACTCGGATGGGAGCCCCCATGATGACAGATCATCCTAAAACCACCTGATGAGAGATGTCCTCTATTCTTAGCTGTGTCCTACATTTGAAATAGCCCCTTCTACTTTTCTAATCTTGGATAGTGGTGTGACGGCCAACGGTGTAATTCTTGAAACACACACAATACGATTGTGGCTGAAATGCACCCAGTCATGGATATACTATTCTATTTAAGGGTGTCAGACTGTTGTGAGATATTGAATCACCAAGGGATGATTATGAAAACCTTGAGGATGTACCTAAATACTGTACTATCTAAAGAATGGCTCCATCGTAGTTAAAAGTGCAAGACCTATTTTGATTGAACTCTCTTTTTTTTTTTAGAAAATAAAACAAAAAAACAGATCCCAAATGTTTGGAACATTACAATAAGAAAAGGAATTTTGTGGAGAACAGACGAAAATGAGTGCGCATGAACAAACACATGCAACACCGACTGATATTTCTACTACTTGTGTTTTGAACGGTGTGGTGAGTGTGTGTCGCTGAAGAACTGCTTTCTTATCAAAAGTAAAAAATTCTTATGACATTTAATATTCTTTTAATTTATGGTGCCCAAAGCATCGGCCAGACTTCCCAGAGTCCAACATCAACATTCCTGCCACCAAGCAAGAGTTGTTTCATTGTGGAAGTTACTAACAACATCTCAACACAGCACCAACGTATCTATTATATCTGCAGACCTGGCATAGAGAGTATATCACCCAGAGCCAATCATAAAAAATATATCCAAAAAGACAACATAATGCATGTATTTTTATAAAATTGCACCTCAGAACATGATGATAACGTTTCACCATGTTGCATGACCCTATATGGAAACATCCCCTAGATCCTGGTTTCTGTCGACATTTTCGTGGTTCTTTTGTATTATAAGAATAATCTATTGCTGCGGAAGATTTTAGTGACATTTGTATCACATTGCCAGTGATCTAAATTGATTCATCTTGGATTCGAGTGTCTAACAAGAAGGAGCAAGGGCTTGCGCCTATTTGTCTAAGATACAGGCTAATTTTGGACAATCGCACAGTGGCCTTTCTCTACTCGAGGTGGTTGTAAGCAGGCCTTTGTAAGACGTCCCTGCACACATACATGGAGCTGTGCCATGTTCCACCAGAATTCAATCACATCCTTATTTAAACACAACCTTGACATCGAGTATGCTTAGACTGATGGAAGCTTTACCAGCTGCTGGCCAGTCTTTCTGTGCTGACTTGAAGTGGAAACGGTACATTTCGAAGCAGATTTAAATATACCATTGAGTGCAGACGGTGAAAATGCTTTAGAAGGTGCTCAATCGGTTTGACTAGAGGTGAATTTGGAAAGGTTTCCAAGAACCAACCTCACTTTTGCACTTCATGATTCTTCAAGAATATTCCTTGAAAAGAAAATATATCTTATAATGAAATGCATATGTATATTTGTACTGAATATAAAAACTCATATCTATATAAAATGACAAGCAGAAATTTTATAGGGAATCAATCTGAGTGTAGCAAAGAAGAACAGGTCTCACTGACAACATTACACTGAATCTTAGCAATGTACACTGTTCTCCTTTCCTCGTTGCCTCTCCTTCATTTGCACTGACCCAGTAGCATTAGACAGGTGAAAGCTCAACCCAGTGGCTGGTGTACACCATGTTGTCTTACCCTCCAAACCTCATATCAAATCCGAGAGGAGACAAGAGGAGGAAGGGACTACATACCACCAATATTAAAAAATCAGCAATGTACCCATTGTATTGCTGCAGCCTGTCCTATCCAACACCAGAGTTAGAGGATGCCATGAAAATCTTTCTCATCCTTCCAAGTACCCAGTGCGTTACAGAAGCAAACTATTATCAGTGGAAAGCTTGAACTCTCACCTGCCTACCACAGCAAACACAACACATATACTTCTTACATTCAGAGACCGCACTTCAATAGAAACCATTCACTGTATTCTGTGAATACCTCAGCAAGCATATTACTGTTTTATTGTAAATGATAGATAGATAGATAGATAGATAGATAGATAGATAGATAGATAGATAGATAGATAGATAGATAGATAGATAGATAGACAGACAGACAGACAGACAGATAGACAGACAGACAGACAGACAGACAGATAACAAACCACAACTGTTTGATACTCAGCGAATCTCAATTGCAGAACTGACACTGTGTACAAGGGAGAGAGTAAAAAGCTGTGAACTGATTATTAGAATTTAACATTCATCATACCCATATTGCTGATGCGCACTTGTTCCTGTTCATTGTTTTATTTGTTGTGTTTTCTATCGCATGCAATAAGTAAAAGGGGGGAAAAAAGGAGAAGAAAAGAAAAGGACACCACCAAAATCATTATTTTTATCTGAGGGATGTCTCCATGAGAAAAGATTTTGTATTTTCTGTTCAAATGTCAAGTTCAATAGTGTGTTCTATAGATGTACAAACTGTCTGGCTAATTCTGTTCTGTATAGTCGTGATCACAAACAGGGGTTTATCTTGTACTGTATATCTACTCACTGGACAATCATACGTATAAGAGACTGTAAAGAAAATGATATAGAATCTGTTGGGAGGGAGAATCTGAACACTTTTGGTGCTGGGTCCTAGTCATGCAGGAGCCGTGGAAGCGTGAGAAATATTTTCCTGGAGAAATTACTTACCGTGTGAAAATCTGGAGAATTTTTTTGTTTTTTACAAAAAAAACCTCTAAAAACGACTTTGATCTGATCACATAGTCACTGACTCATAGCTGGATATTTTGATTTCCACGAAACATTATTACTGAGTAATTAAAAGAATCTGTCAGGTTACAGTATTACATGAAAAATGCAATGTGACTCTGTGAATTGCCATTTCAAAATTCAAAAATACTGGAAGCATTTGACAATTTGTTTAGTGGGATTTTTTCCGTACTGTACCTGGCATTGATGCCGCAGAGATATTTTGAGACCGTTTCCTTTATTTGTAAAAGCAGTGGATAGAGGATTGTTTGACTCAATTTGATTAGAAGGACAAACTTTAAGGTTGCCATGCAGACTCTAGTTTAGCACTCATTTCGCCCTCTCAAACTTAAGCTTGGGAATACAACAAAAGAAGAATCTATTACTTTTATAGATTTTTTTTTTTTTCCCCCAACCTGTTGCTAATGTCTGCACGCACTTTTACCCAAAGGGGAAGTACGACAACAACCACTTGATATTTTTATTCAGAGGTGTACAGTATGGAATAACACTAAACAGACTTTAAAATATGTGACCGAGAACAGAAAAAAAAATACAGACATCGATGACAAATTGTAACTATTTAAAAGAAGCTCCATGTTTAAAACTAGCTAGGACTTAACAGATTTGAATCACTTTTGTATTTTTGTATAAACCTGTAAATAAGTTTTTAAAGAAAAAAAAAGTTGCAAATTCTTTCTTTTGTAAAATAAATCAATAAAAGATTAAAAACAAAAAAGTTTTTTTTTTTTTTCAAAGTTTACATGATTATTTACAAGCCTTTGTATATTTTGGAGCTGTGCAACACCTTCAGTCTTGTATTTATTTATTTTATTTTATTTTTTTGGGCAAGGGGGGGTTAACAACATTGTGAAAATTCCATTATTCTATATCTAATTCATTTTAACAGCTCATCAGGCTGCTTAGTAACTGTGCATAGAAAAAAAAAAAGCCAATAAATGTGATTGCAATGAAATGGAAGGCCTTTTGTGTGACACTTCATTTCCTCCCCATCGAAACCAAGTGCACTGACACACTCTCTCCACCAGATGGCAGTGCTTGAACGTTGTCTACTTTCAGACTTTTTAACAAGCTACTGGTTCTGTCTCCTGATAAGGGTCTGGCATTTAACAAATTCCAACTCTCAATGATTTTTGTTGTTGTTGTTGTTGTTGTTGTTATTAGATTGAAAAACGCAGTCAAAAGAAAAACACTGCGTCCAGTCAAAAAAAAAAAGGAGCCGTCTCATAATTATGACTTCTAGAAAAAGGAGATGAGAGTCAAGTAAGACTAAGCGACTGCCTGTGACTGAGACTTTGACTTTAAAATTGAATGATCCCCTCCAGACATGTTTTAATATGTATATAAAATACTTTACTTTTAAAAAAAATAACTTGTATCTGATAGTTTCTCCCAAAAAATTCAGTTATGTAAAAATCCTGAAAATGACATATACTCTTTCTCTCTTCTGTGAATGAATCTATGAATATGCAAATGTATTTCAAAGTTCAACTGCACGACGCAAGATGTGTCACTTCACGGTAAAGTCCTTTATCAGTGGTTTGAGCAATGGAGGTGTAACGTTTCCAAACAGGTGGAATGGGCGAAGGATCGGCTTCCACATTGTTTGTGATGTCACAAATCATGCCAACTGGCCCACCCCTTCATATTAGACATTATAACGAGCTTCATCCCTTCAACAGATGAACATAAAACCAGCTTTCTAGTTTGAAACCCCGCCCGTACATCCGTCTGCAAGGTGAAGCTCGATCATTGAAGTGGAAGAACAGAAAGGAAAAACATCATTTTAAAAATCGCAAAATCATTCAAATCTCAGATCTATTTCGATTTCCATAACCGCACCTTGAATATTTCAACTATTAAAGCAACGTGTTCAATCGACTTCGCCTCAACTAACTCGGCTTTGAAAAGAAAAATGTTAAATGCGTTCATTTCTTATTTTAATCAGAGACCTAAAATAAAACACTGACGTAGGGGCAGAAGAATTGAACTGCGGCTTGTTTTGATAAGAAGACTTGACTATAGAAAAGAATAACAATAATAATAATAATAATTAAAAAAAAAATAGAACAAGACTTAAAAACCAGAAAACCAGGTTTCAATAATGAAGTTTCACTCTTAAAAAATAAAAATAAAAAAAGTTTTGCTTGCTTCTTGATATCATTATGGAGTGTGTTTTGTGTGTTAACCGTAACCAGCGGTTGGTGGGTCGTTGTGTTTATGTTAAACTTACTCTTGGAGAAGTTTAAAACTTGGGGATGAGGACCGACGTTTTTCAATCTGCTCCCCTCTTCCCGTCGGCTGCTGCTAAGTCGAGCTAAATGTTTGGGTGCGCCCTCATAAGGACCCCGACTGTAACGTAGACTAATGACAGAAGTTCCCCTTGACGTATCGTTCGTCATAATTAATATATTTCAACAGAAAAAAAATCTCGACATTATGAAATAATATCATCAAAATTATAAAAGTGCTAAAGTAAGGCCTATTTGATTTGTAGTCACCATCTGTAAGGTGATGTGCACATTTATGGATCAATCATTATAATCAAAATATACCATATTCTGAAATGGGCTTTTATGAGTATACCTTAGGTAGCTACAGTTGTACTTTTATGTTTTAAATTCTGAACGCATCGCTTTTAGCTGCAACATATTGCTGCAACTTTATTTAGGCTGCTTAGTTTCTTTTTTTTTTTTAATATTCAGTACTTATTCCACCACTGTATATGTTACTGGTCATATTTATAATCTCTCTCCAATTGCATTGTTCAGAGTTTACCCAGGAATGCAAAAAAAAACAAAAAACACCTCACCTTAAGATACTCATAAAATAGTCAAGTATGCCTACTTTTGAACTATCACTGGTTCATATTCAGTATGCGTAGTGTCCTCATGGCCGGGGGGTGACCCCAGATTCCTTAGAGCTGCACAATATTTATTTAACACTCTTCATCATCTAAATCATTGTAAACGTTGTTGGGAAGTACAGCCTTCAACAGAGATAATATAAAGTTGCTTCACAACCAGGACACAACATGTACCATTCCTAAAGAATCTGCAGTCCTCGTAATGAGCCTGTTTATCCTGAGTGCTGCTGGTGAGCTATTTGAACTCACTGATCTATTGGACAATGACTCCTATTGGACTGTCACGTTCCTTAACTAAGACATCCATGACCTTTTGACCCTCAAGCCCCATACCCCTCTCTCTCACACACACAAAGCATCATAACTAGGAAGACTGGAAGGCCTGCAAGCTGTTTCGTTTCGTACTTATGTGCTATTTTCTTTTACTCTTATTCAAAATCTTCCTTTTTCTTCCTCCTTATTCTACAATTTAATTTTCAGTCGGAATCGATTTAGCCTGGCTAGTAGCTCACAACATGGAGGCAGGGACGCCCTTAGGGGCCACAAGAGAAAACCCAAGGCCTGGCAGATGATTGACTAAACAAGGGCAGAAAAAGATTGTTAAAAACTTTAAAAGCTTTTTCCTTGTGAATATTTGGGTATTTTCTCTCAAAATAAAACAAGAAAAAAATGTATTTGATTTGGTCAATAACAAGTCTAAAGGTTGGGAACCACTGCACAAGACTTCTAAAAAAAGAAACCTGTGCTGGTAGCTACCATGGGCTGAGGTCTCAAACACTAAGATGATGTAAACAAATGTTTAATTGTGTGAATGCATATCAAACATATTTAACAAACATTTTTTTCTTGAACTTACAGTAAAAAGTCATATATACACACATTAAAATGCTGTGGAGCGATAGATGACAAGGCATAAAAAATATACATAGTTGGATATTGTGCACTCCCTCTATTTTGTAGTAATGAACAATGGCTGCAAAACATATTCAATGAAGAAACAACCCTTACTTAAACCTGAGATTCACATTAAAGCAAGACGGTTTCAAGTATCAACTTGTTACCACAACAGGGGAGCAACAGTGTGAAATGCAGCTACAACAGACAGGATTTGGTTTTGAAAATGGCTCTGAAATGTTCAGAAAATGATTATTTCTGCCATCAAAAAACAGATAAATACCTGGAGACTAATTACTCCGACACAATACCGTCCTGTAGGTAGTTATTTCATGGTGCACACAAAAACAATTTCAGGCAGAAAAAAAAACTGATTACAATTACGCTTGATACACTTTGTTACAGTACAAAATTATATCAAAAAACAACCTTTCAGCTTAACTTTATACAAAACTCCATCATGTACTCTCTCAGGAAGGAGCACTTCATATTCCTGTACAGCACTGAAACTTCACCATCAATAACGTTGCTCTAATTTTGATGTCAAAACACGTATAGTATTCCAGTCATTGTATGTGTATGTCTTGCGTTTGTGCGGTTGTTGTGTGTGTGTGTGTGTGTGTGTGTGTGTGTGTGTGTGTGTGCGCGCGCGTTTGATGGCATGACTGTCAAAGCATAATACAATCATGTAGCCAACATCAGTGCTCAAGCTGAGACTGGCCAGCTCGAATGTCGTCCAGCATAAAGACAAAAGAGACATAATTCTTCAGTAACTGTTTTTCTACATCCGCAGCCTGCACTGCAGATTCACAATCGGTGAAAAGGTTTTCTTCCATAATAACAGAGACACCTTTTCAATAAAATAAGTGCCTATGCTGCCACAGTTTAATTTAAAAACTGAAGTGTTTTAGGACAGGAGGACAAATATTATTTATGCAATGACTGACTGCAGGGAACAAGACTTCTCCAACACTTTGGAATGAAACCCTTAAAACACTTCTCATTCACATAGCTGGGGCGCTCCTGTTCTTCAGTACCTGCTAGCAATAATGCACGTGACTTCATACATTCGCTGGCATGCATAAACCAAAACTCACCGACGCAGTCTTTCACAAACGTTATTGCATTGTTAGAAATGATGCAGTGAGACTTTCACTGCCTGTACCTGAACTAACTTTCGCAGTCTTTAAGTGCAGTGCGTCCATCCTGAAGTACTGACCAAGTAACAGACGGAGCATTTGAAAAAAATAAAGTTGCAGAATCTACAGTATACATCTGTGTCTGTGTGTAAAAGTGGTAATGTAGAGGTAAAATGACATTAATTGATGAGATATGACTGCCAGTTGTTCATAATAAGGAAAAATAAACCACAAACATGAACAAAATTCATACCTTTTCTGATAGATGTGATATAAATTAGAGCTATGCATATGATGACTTCATGCACTATGTATCTGTTTTAAACAGGTCTGTAAATTAAAGCTAAAATGTGTTCAGGTCAGGGCAGTCGTTAGGATTTTAGAAATACTGACATATAAAAAGAAAACCTCAATTTTCTCATTAATTAATTTTTTTATATTTTATTTATTTATTATTTTTTTATAATTTCTATAAATGTTCCCAACACGAAGGTCTAAATCCTGCTTCAAAGTGTTCTCCACATCGCTATAAATAGAATTTTGAGGAATGATACTGAAACTTTTGTCTATTCATTTGTGTTGACCTCAGCTTATACGATACTCAGCAATGTGTAAAATCTAAAAAAAAGGAAACTCTCTTCAGGTAGCTAAAACCCCCAAATTCACAAAAAGCACCCGCACTGCGCTCAGTGTCCTCATCGGAAGCTACGACTGTGGTTCAGCTGGATTGACGCTACATTACGTCCCTGTAGAATAATGCGTGTTTGTGTGCGTGTGTGTGAGAAACGATTGTGCCTTCATCCTCTACTGTTTGGTCTGTTTCAGCTTCTCTATGTGGTGACACAGTTTGAGCGCCGGGCCCAGCTTCAGTCCCATGTACTTCATGATGACATCACTGCGCAGTAGCATCAGTGCCTTGCCGTCAATCTCCTGCAGGGACAGGAGCATGTTGTCAGCAGGGGACGGAGCAGACACTTCCTCTCAGAACAAAATAATGATGACTTCATTACGGTGTCCAATGCTGGATGTTTAACTGGACTTGAGTTTATTTACCCAGGTAATTGCATACTCACATGTTTCCTGAACAGTTCAACGTGCGGGCCGAGAGTTTGGGGATCAGCCTCTTGGACGAACCGGATGACATCATCGACTGACCAGGAAGAGGCGTTGTTCCCTGAACCCTCTTTGTCCTGTTTCACGTGGTCTGGACCTGTCGTTGAGCTCGCTGCTGGAGGGTGTGCGGGCAAGAGAGAGGAAAACCAAATCAAACTAATACCTATATGAGAAAGTACACCGACATTATGTTTTTATTCTTCAATGTTATGGTCAGATGTTAACAAGGCCTTCAAATTTTCTTGAAATTTGTAGAATTTAGGCCAAATGAAAATGAACAGGGGAATTCCATGTTGCTTAAACCACAACAACTGACTGATTTGATTGACCTCTGGTGCAAATGGTGAGACTGAAGAGAGGTGGACTGTTGGAGAAAAGTTCACCATCATTCTTTTGATCATCCAGAGTTTTGGGTGGATGGAAAAAGTCAGACACAATTTAAAATAACCCACTCTTAGGATACAAACTAAAGGATATTTGCTAGTATAAAGTTTCTTATGTCATAGTTTCATAAAAAAAATGATCCTTTAATGAACTGTCCCAAACAATAAGATCATTTTTCCTGCCGGCTGCGTGTGTTTTGAATCCTACCCTCCACTCGTCTGTGTTTGCACATTAGGCCAAGATCAGTCGGGTTGGAGCTGACGCGTCGCAGGGGTGGCGGTGTTTGTGTGTGTCCGGGGTAATATGGCCGCTCCCTCTTTGTTGCTCTGTAGTCCAACGGGGTGTGAAGGGGGCGTGTGCCTGGAGTGGGATTCGAAGAATCGCCTTTGGACAGGCCGTTCTCAGTGACGGACAGCGGTTCTGTTTTAAGAAAGGAGGAGATAGAGATTAAGACTCTGGGAGCACAAGACGAACCACACACTCATATAAAGAAACGTGACAGACTCATCTAGGAAAGCTCAGGAGGTCTGTCTATATTTGACACTGGTCTCCGGCAAATGCAGTTGCTGCTCTTCCTCAGCTCGCACCACAGATCCACATGTTAAAAGAAATTTGCAGTCACCTACAAACCAATATCTGTTGCTGTGCTTTATATGTAACACTGACTTTGAAGCAGAGATGCAGCTATTTCTATTTAATGATGTTTATAGGTGGGAGGCCAACTTTTTTTTAATAGAGAAAGACGAAACTAGCTGCTGTACGTATTGTTAAGTCAGTGCCAGTTGCAATTAAGTCAAAGTGTTTCCTAGAAACACCAACAGAAAAAAAGTAAATGCCGAAAAACAAGAAGTTCACAGCGAACCTTCCCTTTTGTAATGTTATGGCTCTTAACTTCCTCCTTTTACAGTTACTCCACAGACATATTTCCCCACCTGACTTGGCTCTGTTGTAGAAACGTGTGTTGTTGCTGTAGGGGCTAAATGGTTGCGAGCTGAACAGACTGTCACTCTCCAGATGTTGGCACATGTTCTCCAGGAACCGCAGCACAGAAGACGCACTAGACACAGACGGCAGCTTCACGTAGCGGATCCCATGCTCTGACCGCACTGAGGGGCAGAACAGATCAGCATTAGGCTCTGTGTGTGTGTGTGTGTGTGTGTGTGTGTGTGTGTGTGTGTGTGTGTGTGTGTGTGCGTGCGTGCGTGCGTGCGTGCGTGCGTGCGTGTTTGTGCGTGTGTGTGTGTGTGTGCGTGTGTGCGTGCGTGCGTGTGCGTGTGTGTGTGTGCATACAGTGTGTGCATACACTCAGACATATATACACACACACACACAATATGTATTCACAGCTAAAGAAAACAGCAGATGGTTCGGGGTTAGCACCCCCCATTTATAAACCCGCATTTTTCACCCTGTCCCACACGGCTCTACACCCCCCCACTCAAGCCAAGCCTGCACAAATCCACAAATTATAGCCCCTCTCCCCACCCAACCTCCACCCTTAGCCTTCCCAGTCCTGCCCCCCCAAGGGAGACTCAATCCCAGAATCCTAAACCAGGTTAGACGCACATGTCACTTCTGATTACTGACATGGTGCTGCCACAGGCAACATCTTTTACACACACACACACGCGCGCACGCACGCGCACACACACACACACACACACACACACACACACACACACACACACACAACATTCATGTGTGCTTAAACCAATTTCACCTGGCTGATTGCCTTTCCAGGACATACAGCATTAGAAGTTAGACATGATCTCACTGGACACAAGTGACTTTTAACGTTTAACATTTTGGAAAATATGCTTTTTCCTTCACTTGCCAAGAGTTAGATGACAAGACCAAATATGAAGCTACTTGCCAGCACTTAATCATTTAATACGGGATATATTTGTATTTTTCAGTGTTAAACAAAACAGGCAGCCTAAAGACGTCCTCTTGTTTTAGTTCAGACGGATATCCTGTGGTGTTCACTGCATTTACCTCTGATGACCTCTCCCCCTGTGTGGGACTGGCTCTGTAGAAACGACAGCAGCACAGAGGGCTGGTAAGTACAGTCCACGCAGGCTTGAACAGCCTGCTGGAGCACCGCGTTGACTGGAGCTGGACCAAAGTGGTCCGGGAGCTGCAGCACTAGTTTGCGGTCAAGATGTGGGCCATAGTCACCGTGCTTGTTCACATAGACACACACTGGGACGACACAAAGAAAAGGTTTTAGTTAACAGTTGAATCGAGCTAGAATTCACTATTTAGAGTTGCTGATAGCTATCGTATATGAAGAAAGTATTCACACACTTCTTTTTGCACTGTTTCTGTTGTAGATTTCATTTTCGCCGGCATTAAACTGGCATTTTTCCCATTAATCTGCATTCAGTAACTCATAACGACAAAGTCAAAATATGTTTTTAAAATTTGGGAGAAATTTATAAAAAATAAGATGCTTAAACCTCCTTTCTTGGGTAGTTCTGTAAAATATTTGCACATCTGGATTTGACCAGTTTATTCCATTCTTCCTGCCAGATCCTTTCAAGCTCTGTCAGACTAGATATAAAGCATGTGTGAACTGCCTTCTTCAGGTCTCTCCACAGATGTTGGGGGGGTTTCAGGATGGGCCACTAAGAGACAGTCAGAGACTTGTCCAAAAGCCACTCCAGCATTGTACTGGCTGTACGCTTCAGGTCATGCTGAAAAGTCAACAACCACCCCAACCCCAGTCTCCGGTCTCTGCGCTCTGCAGCAGCTTTTCTTCAAGGACTTTTCTGTATTTCACTGCATTCATACTTTTTACAAGTCCACAGTCTCCTTGTCCCTGCCTTGACCTGACATGCAGTGTAAATTGTGGGACCTCATTTACAGGGATGTGACTTTCTAAACTCTTTCCAATCCGTTCAGTTTACTACAAGTGGACTCCCATCAAGTTCGAGATACATTTCAAGTACCAGAGCAAGGGATCTGAATACTTTTGTAAAAGTTTTTGATCTCAAAAATACATTTGCAAACATTTCTAAAAACATGTTTTCACTTCGTTATTACAGAATACTGAGGGTACAATGTTCTTAATGTAACAACATTGTTAATTAGTTGAACAATAATGTTTGCAAAAAGTGAAGTGTCCTGAATACTGAATCCACACTACATGTATATATATTCAGATATTAGAGAATCATTTTTTTCTGCTGTCCGATTTACCTGTGCAAACTACATTGGAGCTGTTGCTGAGGTTGTTGTCCACTGAGACATGGCTGGCACTCAGTCTGGTCTCTGGAGGTGGAGCCGTAACTGAGGATGCCCCCAGGGATTGCACCACCCGTGGCTTCTTCTGGAGCAAAAAACAAACAAACCCTCTCTCATTAAAACTCTGTAACTGACAAAGGCTGTTGGTTAATGATTTATTAATGGTGTGTTTTAACTCTACTACACACCAACAGCACTGCAGCCCATACAGCGGCTTGTAGAGCAAAGCAGTTCTCTCCAGTACATTTTTATCATGCATAAAACATCCACAAAAAACGCCTCCTCTCTTTCTTTAAATAGTCGACCTGTGACCATGTCTCCTCTTCATCACAATAATTTCTGCCATAATACACAAAACAGAAAATGTCAGGGTCACTGGCCCACAGCATAATAGATTACAGCTCCTGTGACATCTCACCTTGCTCTTAGGCTTGGGCCCTCTCTTCTTGTGTGGTCGGGGGGCCAGTTGAGTCTCAGAGCTCGTTCTGGTCGGGCTCTGTGATGCTCCATTTACTGCTGCTGCTGCTGCCGCAGCCTCGGCCGCTGCCTTCAACAAAGCAATAGTCTGGGATTTGGGACGACGACCTCGGACACCCTTGCGAACAGGGAGGGGTGGCAAGGGGTTGGGCAGCCGGTATGAGGTCTGCATGGAGGAGGCGGAGGAGTTGAAAGAGGAGCGACGTGTAGCTGAGGTGGAAGAAATAGGGGCGAGGAGTGCACCAGGGAGGGTAACTGGGATAACGAGATATGGAAGAGGGAGAGAAAGAATAATGGATGCAATTTAAAAGATAGATATTAATACAGACAAGATTTCCATGCAATAAAAATAATGAAAGGATCATAATACGCCATTAATTTGGACAAAAGTGTGATTTTGAAGTAAATATATTAGAAATCTACTACACAAAATGTCCTTTTATGAGCACTTACACCCACACTTAGGGCTGCAACTAAAAAAATGTCTCATTATCGATTAATCTGCCAACTATTTTCTCAAATAATTTAGTGAATTTTTGAAGTAATACATTTCTATTCAGTTAAGTATCATTTGTGATCAAGAAAAGCATAAAATCCTCACATCTGAGAAGCTGAACCCTTCCAATGTTTGGCGTTTCGGCTTTTCAAATGATTATTTTATTATTATAACAGTTGCTGATTCATTTTCATTCAATTGACTAATCAATGTATCAACTAATCGATGCAGCTCTACACGGACAACATCCTAATTATACAGCATTTGCTTTCCATCCATACACAAAGGTGTCAAATAAATACGAGCGGAGAAATCAAGTTTGCTGTGGGTCCTTGAGTCGAAGCGCAGAACAATACATTTGGAAAGAAAGACAAAAAACAAGGGGAAATGAATAACTGAGTGGTCCTGCAGAGGAGATGTGTTTTGATATTTCAGAGTCCTCTGAGATTGGCAGGTCCTTTGTATTGAGCCCCTCCCAAAACTGAAATCAGAGTCAGAAGTCACAAGTCCCCAGAGACCCACCAGCTAGTCAGTTCCTCAAACCCTCTGCTCCCAGCTAGTGACTGTGCTGATAAAATGTGAAGTATTTTCTTTATACAGCACTAGATACTGGATGTAATGAGAATTAAGAATCCGATAACAACATAAAAGCTATGTATATGTATTATTTTAGCCCTTAGTTACTGGTTAACCTAATCTATCTCAAGAGATTCTAGCTTCAAGTTTTTATCTGACCACTCAAAAACACATTTTAAAAACCTGACTTTAGCATTACACTGACATTTCTTATCACTGGTGTGTATATTGGGAAACAAGAATAAAGCAAATTATTGGTATAAATATTAGAAATATCCCACTGACCTGTTCACAAATTCATATACATACATGTTTTTGAATAGGTGCCGTGGTTGAACTGAGCTTCTGGGTTTTGATCACTGAAGGTCTTTATATTTACCCATACAGTGGCTTGTAGAGCAAAATAAAAACATATTTAAAACTATCTGAATTCCATGAATACTTTTTACTACTTTCTATAGTCACGGTATCTGTGATGAGCAATAACCCACCAATGAATTAGTAACAGTAAATCTGTGTTAACATGTGGCAGCCTTGTTATTAGCTGGTGGCCAACGGGAGTTGTAATGTAACCTTAACTGCATCCATCCAGCTCCCTTTATTTTCTTCTTTCTACTAACTATCCAAATAAAAGAAAAAAATGCACCCCCAAAATACTTGAAAAAAACACCTTGCAAACTACTTGACAGCATTCTATATGAACTTCAGACCATCTCCAACTTCAAGACTTCTCTCAGGAAAGAAATATTTCTCCAAATTCCCAAATCAGCCTGGGTGCAAAAATTAAAAATAAAGTGACGAGAAAGTGAGGGGGAAGCCATTGGCCATTGTTAGAAAGAAAAAAACACCAGCAAGTGGCACCAACACCTCTTTCTGTCTTCATTAGCCCGAGGGTGACACTGTGATATGATCACATAATCATCTCACCGGATGTGTGAAAGAGAGAAAGCAAAATGAGAGAGAGAGGAAGCCGGACGGATAACCATCTTCTATTTCAATACCAATGTATAGCTTGGTGAGATGCGGGGGGGGCGGGGGTGGGGGTGGGGGGTGCTGAGAATGCATGCGGAAGCTCTCGAGGGACCACAGCTTTCATTAGCGCCTCCTTGACTGAAGCAATATGGAGCTTTACAGTATTCTCAGAGGGCCACTGAAAAGCTGCTTAACTGGGGAAATGAGTGAAAGTGGGCGTCGAATGGAGCCCTGTTTTGTTTCAGGGTGCGAGGTGCCCCTCGCTCACCAGTAGCGGTCACACAAAGCGTGCTCACAGAGCAACAGCGATACCAACCTGCACGCACAGTGGTACGCTCAATCACATCGATCTGGAAGCCATAAACCCTACAAAGGCAGATCAAAATTTGCTTGTAGGGTAGCAGTCAGTGTCAGCGGGGTTTAATTCACCGTACCAAATCTGAGTCGGGGGTCTTCTCTGATCTTTCCCTGTTGTAAAAAAAAAAATACAAAAAAATCTAATCCATTCACATTATGTGACAGCCACCAGGGCAGCACATACCATTTTTCACACCAGTGATTAATGTCATGTTCCACCATGTATTGGTTTATCATCACATTTATTTAGAAAAAAAAAAAGGCTGAGCACCTCTTTGAAACTGCACCTGTCAAAGGAAATCTGCTTATAGATTACTTTCATTCAACGCTGTCACTGTCAAATGATCACATATGGTCTCTATCAGCTTGTTCCAGGTCTGCAGTGAAGCTATATGATGTTCACTCTGAGTGAAACTTCAAACAGCTCTGAGAAACAAACCCAGTACTCTCCTCCTGGATGCCTTTTAAAAGCCTGTGGATTTGAACAGAATTTCACAGCACAGACTTAATGACTGAGCCACAACTTGGAGGCGGCTTTTAAAAGACCAATTTAAAATACAGGATATTTGTACTAACAGAGCCTGACTGATACCGGAATTTTTGGGGGATATTTTAGGGATTAAAATATTTGGATAGTGATATATCAGCTGATATTCTTAAGTGGAGAGGATTTTCTTTGTGTTTTATTGTTTTCTGTTCAGGGACAATACATTTGCTACAAAGCATTGTTTCTTTCTATTCAAGATTAATCTATTTACATACTGCATTTTCACCATTTCCAAAACACCCCAAGCATCTTTTTCTGCATTATCCTCTGTAAAAAAAAGTTTTCATATGAGCGCATATAAGGCATACTGATATATCTGAGATTGGCCAATATTAGCCAATAAAATGGGCTGACCGATATAGCCTTTCGGTCGGGCTATACTAACTCATATCATCATTGCAGATATATTTGCCTATTACTTTCTTGATTAAGTCAGTCAATTAAATGTTATGGAAGTGCATATCACAATTTACCCTGTTAACTCTGCCAGCTCTATGTGCTACAGACTTTTATATTGTTTTTGTTTTTTTAAATACGTATATTGTTCTTCTTGTCTCTGGCAGCCATTTGTTTCTAATAATAGAAAGAAGAGATTCAAATTTCAAAGAAAAATAAATGTTTGAATGTGATGGAGAATGAAATTTGTAGTAAATCAACTCAAATATGTAAAAACCACAAAAGTCAACAAATATAACGTAATATTGCAACAAATCTGAATCTGCATCATTTACATTAACTACAAAGAAAAAAAATGAAAAATTAGTCCTGACAAAAAGAATCTGAGTGAGACATGACAAGCATGTACACAGTGCAACAAAACAAGACACATATGGCGCTGTTCATGACTATATAATTCCAGCTCGACCCATTGACCTGTGTAAGGCACCGCCCGAGGAAACATGTGCGTGTGAGTGAGTGTGTGTGCCCGTGCACGCATGAGAACAGCATCATTGAGAAGTGTGTCTGCTGTCTGGAGGGGTTGGGGGGGAGGGGCTCCACAGAGTAGCCTCTCATCTAATTACGCCAGCCACACACACTCACACATACACACCCCAAAATGAAGAGCTCCCTGAAAGCAAACAGTCCAGTCACCCACCCACATACACACCCACACACACACACACACACACTGTTCGGGGGAATTCATAGCAGTATGAAACTTGTGAGCTTGCAGATTCATGTGTGTGTGACTGTGGAAGCAGAAGGGGGAAGTTATTTAAATAGCTTCAGGCCATGTAGCATAAACACAACAATGTTCTCCTGCACACATCCTCCGGCTTCAAAAACCTCTCATTCTCTCATTGAACTGATTGTATAACTTCACGTAATAAAAAAGCAGAGTGGGTGCAATCAGTGTAGTGAAAATATTTGATACCCACTAATCCATTCCTGGGCCTTTTGCAAATGAACCCCTGATGCTTCCCACACAAAAAGACATGATCAAAAACACATGGAGCTCCAAACTTAATTACAGCCAACGAGCCTGTTAAGTTTCCGACTTCGAGTCATTCAGTCTAGCGGGGTCACTCCACTCGTCTATTACAATGCATTTGAATGGACGCAAGTCAGCCAAAAAGTCCTCACGCTAAACAAAGAAAACAGTGTGAAACAGCAGCTTCAACCATTTCCACCCAACAAGGAGGCTGCAACACTTGTGACTCAACTTTCAGCTGAACTGCAGATTTTAGTTTTCACTTCCACTTTTCCTTACAGTAATGCTATGTAGACAAATAGAGTTTTCTAGTAATTAATCTATCTTTTAAGTGACAAAATTATCGACTACATATCAATAATATTTAAGGCACAACTGCTACTTCCTGATTTGAGCAAATCGTTGCAGATTTTCGATTTTAGGTATGTTTCAGAGGAAGAAACATCTTGGATGTTAAAAAGGGAACATGTATCTGAGACTGTATTGTCTCCGAAATGTGTTATGGCCACAACTGGTACATTTAATCCCAAAACATGCTTTAAACCACAAGCACAACACAGATCAAATAAACGGGGAGCTTTACAAGAAGTTTTTCTTTCATTTTAGCAAAAGAACAAAAAGAAATAACTTAGTAAACAACTCACCAGGAAAATTCCACCGAAAAAGCAGAACTTCACTGCTACAGTTGTGGCTTTTGTAGTAGTAGTAGTAGTAGTAATAGTAGTAGTAGAAGTAGTTGTAGTAGTAGTAGTAGTAGTAGTAGTAGTGGAGGCAGCGGTGGGGATAGAAGTAGCAATGTGGAACAATACGAGTCACTCAGTTGCTTCCTGGTTCCGTCTTTGAAACAAATCTCTTTCAGACGTGGTTAATTTCCCTCTCTGCCTATTGATCCCTCTTCTGAAACTTTCTCCAATATACTCTCCTCATCGGCACTTCATTGTCTATTTTCTGTCTCTATCAGCTGCTTTCTCTCTCTCCCCTCTCTTTTCTCCCGGCAGTAGCCCACAACAAAGCCCACGCTGCTGCTGCTGCTGTTGGCTGAAGCTGCTGCAAAGCTTCCCTCCCAATGAATGAGCAGGAGGAGGAGGAGGGGAGGGTGGCGCTGTTAGATTTGCATAGTTGTTGGGGAGGGGTAGAGAGAGTGAGGGAGGGAAGGAGGAATGAGTGGGTGGGTGGACGGGGAGGTGGGGAGTTGAGACCTTTATTAATGTTATCTGTAGGCCATATCGACAGTCTAGATCAGTCACCTGCTTCTAAGCAAACCTCAGGGGGAGAAGGGGGGGACTCCAAGAGCGGATGGGGGATGGGGAGAAAAAAAAAAAAGGAAGGGGGTAGAGGGGGGGGGGAGGGGGGGGGGGGGCTAAAAGGTTAAACTGGACCAGAGGAGTCCTGATTGAAACGGGTGGAAAGGGGCAAACTCCTGGAGTTGGTGCACACAGAAACAACATTGAAACACACACACACACACACACACACACACACACACCCAGAAGGAGACCCCCACCCCCCACCCCCACCCCCCTCACCTCAGTGTAACCCTATCCTATTCAGACTTTCCCCGCTGAAAGATGACCAGGTTCAGAGTCAGGAAGCAGTGACATAGTCGGATATCACCCCGGCTCTGGAACAATGTGCAGGAGAGCAGTCAGAGGAAGCCTGCATGGGAAAAGTCCCCTGGAAGACATCTTAATCTGCTTCTGACCGGACAAACAGGAGCGATTCCAGACAGAAAACAACTCTTTGATTTCACTTTGTGTAACATGGTGTTTCCTAATGAGATAGGCCTGATAGATGTGTAATTCTTTTTCACTATTCTTGCATTTGTAATGTATTTTTAAGTATATTCTTGTAAGAACACCACAGGGAATTTGATTTGTTTTGTCTTTGGGGAGCAAATTACAAAAATTTATTTATACACACGATACTTGATAATGTGGATTTCATTTTTTGTTTTTTTGAAACTAATATCTAAAATGTCGTACTAACCACCCTGTTTCATTAAGTATTTCATCTGAAGTGTAACCCAAAAAAAAAAAGAATGTCTACAAGGTCATTTTTGTGACAAAAAACAAAGAGGACTAGCGTGTGTTACAGACATGCTTTATCCTTCATGCATTATTCAGAAAGCACTAATCTGCATTTGAGCAACAAACTAAGACAAAGATGTATCACACCCAAAAGTGTAAAAAAAAAATAAAAAAGTGCACAATGACAAACGCTAATTGTACAAAAAAGGAAAATAATTATAACCAGTGTTGGCATCCTCTGTTGTTTCTTTCAAAAAAATGTAGCAGGGTCACACAGCACCCTTTTGATGAACGCTAATAAAGAAATTTTAATGTAGTAATAATTACAGAATCTCTCACTCCTGTTCTCAAACCCACAGCTAATTATCAGCTCATTAACACCTCGACCAATCTCTATTTATTCACTTACTAACATGCAAACATGGTAGCTATCTGGTGATTTACATTATCCTTTTCCCCCCCCCCAGACTCCAACTCACACACAGAGGGTAAATCTCTCTGCACACACAGACCTGAAGCTGGCTTAACAAAGATAGACTGACTGTGGTGTAGATCAACCTAAAAGACAGACTTCAGGTTCTTCTGTTGAACAAAGGGGTGTAATTCTGGGCTGTCCAGTGTATGACCACTTTATTACA
Organism: Embiotoca jacksoni; assembly: GCF_022577435.1. Lineage (NCBI taxonomy): Eukaryota > Metazoa > Chordata > Actinopteri > Embiotocidae > Embiotoca > Embiotoca jacksoni. The sequence goes on from NW_027185414.1 coordinate 21,260,190, forward strand.
AATCCCGCATATATCAATGTTTTAAAAATGGACTCAGCTGCACCAAATCTCTCAACTCCAGCAGGAAATGTTTGTATCCTAATAGAAATCAACAGTTACTGTCAGGATTCATGAGAGGAAGGAGGACCCAAGCACATGACACAGAGGCATTACACCGAAGACTTTACTAACAGCCAAGCAGGAGGAAAATAAAGTCAGAATGCTTCACTAACAAGCAAAAGTCGAGGAAAACCAAAAGTTTAGATCGGAGCAACAAATACTCACGATGAAGACCGTACACGAAGACTCGACATGAAGGTTTCTGGCTTGGATAATTTGGCAACTCGGACTGAATGAAGGGGAGTGCAGACACACTGATGACGTGACTGTACAGTGGCTGCATGCGGGCAGATTAGGAACGCAGCAGACTGAGTATGGAGAGAGACAGACTGGGGGTCTTTGGTGGGTGGACATACCAAAGAGAGACAAAGAAGAGAGACATAGGTGGGTAAAGGGAGTGATTCGGGGGACAGACTAAACTTATAAGAGGCGAACAGACCAAAACCATGAAAGTTCCGAGGACATTTCACTGGAAGAGTGAAAGTCGGCGCTACAGACTGTAGCAGAGTTAAACTGATGTGTGTGTGTGTGTGTGTGTGTGTTTTTTTTTTAATTGTGTCAGGCTCAGGATTGTTTCCGAATGAAACAATCGGTCACATGTCCTCACTGCTGTATATTTCCAGTGGGTTTCTGCCCTCTCGCTCACTTGTTCCACAACGTTGTTCGACCCACAAAATACGAGCCAGGTTTTGGAACTTTTTGGTCATTTGATGCGACTTGTCAGAAGGTTAAACTTGCTTAGTTTTAGTCTTATGGGATGGATAGGAGAGAGGGGAAACATTCTCCTGTTCATGACTGGGAAAGAGTTGGCTGTGTGAGGTTTAAAACATTGTGAGTTGATCACATAACACCATTTCCATTAAATCTGGGTTTAATTACACCGGACAGGTCATTGGCTGATGTGTCCGTGCGTTTGGTTTTCAGACACTTCAGTCAGACATAAAAAAAACCTCAGAGTAAACCTGAGGCTGGACAGGATCTTTATTTTTGAGAGACTGTCTATGGAATTAGACTAATCTAAATGCAAAATTTAGATTTTCTTAACACTATATAGCATTCTGCGGCATTCTGCAGTGGTTAACACTGTTGCCTCACAGCGAGGAGGTTCTGGGATCGATCCGGCCCTGGGCCTTTCTGTGTGGAGTTTGCATGTTCTCCCTGTGTCTGTGGGTTCTCTCCGGGTACTCCGGCTTCCTCCCGCCGTCCAACGACATACACCTCAGGTTAATTGGTGGTTCTACAAATTTCCCGTAGGTGTGAATGAGAGCGTGAACGGTCTTTGTTTACGTCTGCCTCTATGTGTCGGCCCTGCTTTCGCCCAATGTGAGCTGGGAATAGGCTCCAGCTCCCCCAAAACCACAGTTTCAGAGTGAACAGACTCACTCCAGAGCCATTTGTCAAAGTGAACTTGATGGATGGCAAACGTCTAAATATCTGCCAGAGATACTAAACAGATAAACCTTGAACATTAAGCTTCGGCATTAGAGCAAATCACATGGCGACGCACTCCTGAAACTGCTGAGCGTAATTACCATATAATTGCATCCTGATTGATAATTAATAGTTCAGTACTGCATTCACACTTTAATAATATCATCCAAAACTCTAATTTCAGCCGACACACACTGGGAATGTTTTGTCTGAGTGAGGTTCAGGGTCCACGGGAAAATTAAGAGTACATTAAAACAGACAGAAGGAAGCCGTACCAATGTTTTGCGTCTTTAGAGGCCTCACACAAATGTGCACATTTGAGAAGTCTTAAAAGTTTGGAGCAGCATTTTAAGTCCTATCAAGTATTTAAACAGCTTCTTCGAGAATTACCGATGATCTGTATAAGGCAGAGAGGCTTTGGGAAATAGCTTGAAATAAAAAATTATTTGTTTTACACATCAGAAAAGCTGCATTAAAAAAAAAGCATAAAAAGCTGCATGAAAATATGTATACTGATAAGTTACGGCTACATCGGTGTCATTTACATGTCAGCATGTCTTTTGTCTGTCAGCCTGATTTGCGGTTGTTTAGTCTGAAACTTGTCCTGCTTCTCCTTAACAAAAGAGTTTCAAAACCTTATCTGATCAAATAAGATAATTGAAAGTCATACATATATGTTTCCACATTTGGTCAAACAAACACAGTTTTCTCCAAAGCATTTAGCAAATGAAATAGTTTCTTTGATGCTAGAAAAATAAAAGACCAACTACAAGAGCAAATTAAACTCCTTTTAAAGAAAATGAGAAAGTCATCTGTGGTTAAAAAAAAAAAAGAAGGAGAACAGACATTTTCTCCAGAAAAAGTAAAAGAACTATAATTGGTTTTGGTACTAATAATATAAATGCAAAAAAAAAACAACTAAAAAACAACAACAAATCACAGTTTTGAAAATGGGTCTCTAGTTTGAGTGACCTAAATGTGCACGTGAATTATTCTCAACCTTGTGGATAAATAATTAAGGATACATAATTCATCTTCCATGAACATGAGATTTTTTTATCAGGTTCACAAGGTTTAAAAAAGAAAATTGTAAATCATAAACTATAATAGACCATAAATAGTCTTATTTGTGCGCTGCTCCGATGTAAAGATTGAAGATATGTTAATGAAACACAATTATTTTCTCCACTACACTCACATTTAAGACAATAGGTCACATCTTACATATTTAATTTCATCATCATAAAAAATTCTCTTCTAGAAGCCAAACAGGACAAATAATTTACACTGAAAAAAGTCTGAGGCAGTTGTTGGTTAGATGACATACAAACATAAGAAGATTCAGAGGATTATAACCTGAAGTGTGTTGTTTCTGGATATACGTGACTACATCTGGATTTCTGTGTAAAAATCAGTGATCACTGTTTCGCTGCCACAGCGCTTTGTCACATCTTTAACAGGGCAAAATGGAGTCAAGAACAGCCAGAATTATTACAGATTTAAAAAAGAAAACAGCCTGTAGTTATGTAAAGCAGCACTAATATATGATAAAAAAAAAAGATCAGAGTGGAATCTGTTCGAATGGGCTCGCTCAGTCTTCAGGGAACTCTGTGTGGAGGTCAGAGCTGTGGGTCACAACCCGACCAACAAAGCCAGCCAACTCAACACAAAACCCACAAAAAAACCCACAAACAGAACGAACAAAGGAAATTCAAACCTCAACGTTCCCAAACTGACTTAGTTATTTCAAATTTGTCTTTCTTTTGAAGAATCTGAACAATAGAACAAACATCTCCAAGTGTCTGAAAGCTTGTAGTGCAGTGTAAACTGAATTAATTAAACTCTATATTCTACTGCTTGCACTGAAATAATTAACATATAATTACCTAAAAATATAATCAACTGCGAAGTAAATACTGATTTCAAACGATGGAACTACAATTATTTTACGTGTAATACAAATTTGAAAAAAAGTGACACTTTACTAGGAAATATAAACTCTAAAAATAAACTCTGTACTGTAAATTTGTGCCACAACAAACTGAATAGCTGGATAGATACAGTTAATTTCCTTCTACTAAACAATATGACACAACATACCCAGAACAATATTTGTCACTGTCATATTTTTTCTGCTCTGCAGCCTCACAATTGGCTAAAGATCAAGTTATCTTTGGTTTGTTTAGTGTAATCCTGTTTAGCTCTCCTGCACAAGCTTCTGTTTTAGATTTATGTATATCTGAGTAAATATTGGTAAAAATCTTGTCTTATTATCTAGATTAATTATAAATCTTTGATAATAAGTCTACTTTTTACAAAACAAACAGACACATAAATAAAATATATGCAGAAATGTTGACTAGAATATGAAGCTAGCCTGATCAAACGGTCTGAGACATGTTCTGAAGCAAAATGCAAACTGCATCTCCAGACACAACAAGGCACTCTGGATTCAAAATGTTCTGAACGAAGGCTCTCTGCCTTTAAAGTCTGACTCCTGCTGCTCATTACAGCTGAGGAGAAAGACAACAACACACAGTATCAAGGCCGATACAAACAGAGGCGAGAGCAAAAAACTATTCTGAAACCTTTACTCCTCTAATGTTGCTACAAATCAACATACAGCCACATCAGCTTTTACGATCCACGCCTTTTACACTCTACTGCCCTCTAGTGGTCAAAGTATATAATGTCCTTAAAATATTAGAGCAACAACACCTGTCTACCATCAACAACTAGAACAAAAAAACTGGCCCAAATTCTGAGCATCTTCGAGGTGTTAGGATGACGACATAAATGTAATTTGTAAGATAAAACAGCTGTATGCTGCATCTAGATACGAACCTCTGTCTCAGTCATGTGCTCAGACAGCCACCATGGTATATTATGAATAACATAATATGTGGAATTCCCAATTTCCATAAGTTGGTATTTGTTAAACACACACTTCCCGTTCCACAAAATGGATGACAAGACAAAAAATAAAAAATAATCAAGCAGGACTCACAGAAGTTTCCAGGTGGCTGTAGGCTGTGTTTTGTCAGAGTGCACCAGCCGACAGGGAAGATGTCTCTGGAGTCGAAGGGGCACCAGTAGTCAAAGGCACCTCGCCAGCCGTCAAACATGACAAAAATCTCCTGACCTCTGACCTCTCCCACTGTGGCAGGACAAATCAAGTAGGGGTTCTTCCTGTCCACTGCCTCCAGCTTCATACCAGGCTGGAAGTAGTTTTTAACAGGGTTGGCTGGTTCCTGAACACACAAACACACACATGTACAAAAATACTGTAAGCATCTCTGCTTCATTTCCAAATAAATAACTGCATAAAGGGAAAATGAATCATCGAGGAAAGTTAAATACCAAAGATCAATACTTCATTGAGTGATGGCAAAAATATTCTCTCTATCAAAATTAAGTCAGTAATTATGGATTATTTAAAAAATTAAATAAAACAAGTATGTCAACAATCTTTTTTTTCTCCGTTCTGGAAAAACACCGTTTTCTCCCCTTTTTGCTGCCATAAACAAAGAAGGAGGTCACTATCATTGAATCCCAGCAACATATAATGCTGTATGTGATGTGTGGGTGGCTCCCCCTTGTGTCTTTGCTGGTTACTGCAATTATAATAATCAGGGAAAAAAACTATAAAACAAGATTGTTTTGTGTTTTTCACCCAGGATAAAAAGTGTTGCCAATTATCCTGGAGTTCATTTTATTTGAGTACGTTGTGCTTTTTTTTTTTTTTTTTTTTTTTTTTTTTTACCATAATTTATTCTCAATTTAAAAACCTTTTACCCACGAGCAATCAGACTGTTGAACAAACAACACTACTAAAGAATACAGTGTTCTTCTAATAACCCTGTTGTAATATATTTAGTTATTTACATTTCTATTTCTTTTAATTCTGCTGGAAAACATTTAACTGCACCTGGACTATGTTGCATGCTGAATGTAACTAATAAAAGTCTCCAGTTCAACAATAACGCCATCTTGCTTTCATGGCTTTCACTGGGAAGTTTGTGCATCCTTAGTAAGCTCTGCTGTGAAGGTGGTTTCACTTTTTCAATAAACATAACAGAAAACAGAAAATTATGAATTTTTGTAGGGTTTTTTTTTACGTTTCAAGCAGGTTCCAGCTGTCATTACCTTCTTAAATGCAGAAGCGGGGGCCATCTCTGCACCGCTGAGCGTCCGCAGGAGGAACATGGGCCATGAGGAGGCATTCATCCTGAAACCTGTATCCAAGGTCAAAACAGTGCTGTTAATACTGAGGCAGCTATTGTTGTTATACTTCAAGGGTCAATGTTGACATATTTATGGTACTACTGGATTTCTACATTATTTTTTTTATATATTTCTATATGTTCAGTGTGATAAAGAACTTTGATTTGTTGGGTATTTGTCGAGTATTCTGTTTGTATGCGTGCCGTGCCTCTGTTGAAGCAGGCTGAAGCTGGGTGTAGTCTTGCATTGATAAAACCAAGCCTTTTTACTAGAAGACATTTTGACATTTTACAGCAGGAATGTGCAGGTGTAAATAATAAAATTAATGATGGATTGCGCTGCTTCAGTTTTAGGATCCTGATATTACGCGTGCTGACTGTCACCCTGCTGTGGCTTTACTGAGAGGCTGGAATATAACAGAGCTATTGTTAATGTTATTGTAACACCTGTGACTTTCCTGATATAACAGGTCCAAATGTCTTGGACAGCAAAAATGAATAGATGACACAGAAAAATGTCATTCGTGCACAGTTTGTACTTGCACACCTAGTCCTGAGTGTAAGAGTGCTTAATGTGTGCATAGGCCTTAAAGAACAAATAGTGTCAATATAATGTTCTACTTTCAATGGATTTTCTATGCATTTATAATATATTATGTAAGATATTTGAATAAACCTTTGTTTGTTTTGTAAGAACTATACTTATTTAAATACTTCAATTAACAACAAGCACTGAAAGTCACATCAAAATACATCAAAATCAAAATGTCACCCAGCGGCGGCTGCAGCATGTCTCCGTTCCTCTCACACGTTCCTATTGGTTGGATGTCTGACGAGTCGATCAGCCGCCAGAAGTCGTTGGTATTGTCGCTACCGTCCAGCCGCAGGCGTAGACGAGTACCCATCATGCCCATCACCGTAGCGATGCACACCGAGTTGGAGTTGCGAGGGTCCCGTGCCTCAAGCTTCATACCTGCTTTGAAGTCATTGGAGGGGGGGAGTCTGGACTGCAGAGGGACACAAAGAGACATTCAGTCAACTCAACTGGTCTCCTTGTTGGAGGCGCTGACATACACTCACCGGCCACTTCATTAGGTACACATATTCAACTGGAGAAAATATCTAATCAGCTAATCAGGTAGCAGACATAGTCAAGAGGATCAGCTGAAGGTCAATCAAGCACCAAGAAAGGTGATTTATATATTTTTTCACTTAAAATAAACACCAATGTTAATTCAGTGCAACAGTGCGGCTCATTCATCATTTCTGGACAACAAGGAATAAGCTACACACTCCACAGACAACACCTGATGGTTTCGGTCTTTTGATATGATAATAGGAGAAATACTGAACATCATGAAAATAGCTCTTAAATCAACACCATCACCTGAGTGACACCTATTGAAAAAACAGAACAGCCACATCAGCTACGGCAGGAGATATCGAACAATATTAAAAGCACAAGGAAACATTTAAGAAAACCACACAAACAAATGCAAATTATCGATATGGGACCTTAAAATGCATCATAATGATGTGCTACCTGTTTGAAGCAAGTAGGCGACGCTGCAGTGGAGGAGGTTTCTCTCAGATATTCTTCCCAGCTGAACGGTTCTGTGGCAACACAGACAACAGAAACAAACTGCTGATCACTGAGATACACATCGTTACAGGAAAGTGTGAGAGGAAACACAGTAAAGTGACAACCACAAAGAACAAGTGCTAAAATAACTTATAACTAACTAATAATAGGTTATTGCTGTTTTCTTGTCTGAAGAAATACTACATTCGCAGCCTTTTACAACACTCAGGCTTATTCAAGTAAATTGTAAATAAATTGCTTGGATTCCAGCAAGAGAGAAAATTGACCAACGCATGATGTACAAGAAAAAAAAAAATATATAGATATATATATATGTTACACAGATGAGGGTAGTAGTGATCCAATTTAAGGGAAGTGCTCATCAAGGAGCTTGAAAAAAGCTTTAACTTGTGAGGGCTTTTGTTGACCTACCAGAGAATTTAGTGTAAAAAGACAAAACATGGTACTGACGACTGCAAGAAGCGGCCGTGCAAAACAAAGCTCGAAACTCAAAAGCTTTAAATTGGACTGCTAATGAAAGGACCAACAACGAGGAGCGACGAAGCAGAGATGTGAGTAGCCAACCATTAGATTTGTCGAGGGCTGATCCTGCTGTGATGCTGATTCGTCTCTCCTTCTTCTCCTCTTTTTGATCTGAAATTAAAACGGTGATTGAACCGCTCGTCAGAACTTTGGTAGCTTCTGATTCACAGAGATTAATTACTGTGAGAATGAAGTCATTAAATTAGCGATTGTAATAGTTCAGAGAAAAATAAAACTCATAATACTTAACAGCAAAAAAAAAAAAAAAAATTGGAATCATGCGATCTGAAACATCAGTGAGCATTTTTATCTTTTCGTGATGTTTTTGATTTGGTGATCAAATCACTGTTGAAGCCGGTTAGTAGCTCTGAAATGAGGTCCAAGTGCAACAGTGACGGGACAAGCAGAAAACCAGCAGCGCCACCTACCTCTGTGTGGTGTTCGGCCCATGATGACCGTGCTGCTGCAGGTGAAGTCAGGCAGGCAGTTACCTAAACAGACACTGGACATAACAAAGTCCATAAACATCGATATATCTATATAGTTTCTTCTGTATGTAAATATAGATTTAATTTGACTTATTGTTTCTTGTGTAAGTTAATGTGTTAATGATATTTTGAACTTTCTTGTTGTTAAAAAGGTGCTTTTTTTTTTTTTGCTTTTTCTTTAAAGGTTAAAGTCAGATGATATTTTTCTTCCCGTCAACAAAATCTCACTAAAGACCAAAACTAACATACTTACTTTAGTATCCAATCAGAGACTCACAACTTGTGTACAAACAGATAATGATCTATAATTTACAGAAACGTTTCACATCGAAAATACAGACGTAATAAAGGATTCATTAGATCCCAATAAAAGCATATAAGCCTATAAATTGTGCGTAATGAATACTGATCTTATTTATCATTAACACATGTGAGCTCATGCTGATGTCAGATTTAAAATAAAACATGACCAACACATGGTTATTATTTGTGTTGTCATTCAAATCCAAACGACAAAATGTTTGAACTCGCGGCTTCGTTATGTTACCAACATTTACTCCTGATGCCCTGCAACAATTCTTAAGAGAATAAAGTTGTTACCACACTGTTTATGCTGAAAATCTGGCCCAGAAATTCAGATCAGGTTCACAAAAACACTCGGCAGAGTCCCACTCCCTGCAAGGTCGACACATGCTGACAGCTCAAAATGAAGCCGAAAAATAATCCTCAGCATGAAAAAAAGAAATGAAATCCAGAAATTCAAAGGTTAGAATTGCTCCAGAAGCCAGACAATGTCTTCTTTTCCTGTGTCTCAAGGCTTTAGCATCTGCAGTGCATTGTGGCTGTCCCTCCCTCTGAAGACCCCTCTGTCTCTGCACTGAATCCCACTGAGTCTGAAAAGAGCCATAAAGATTCCAAGCTGCCATAAAAAGCCATTAAGACGTGTGGATGTGGGACGTCTGCCGGCCGACATGAAAAGGATTCCAGCTCTGCCTCACGCTCTGCTCCAGACCGGTTCAGGGTTTGCACTGGTCTGTCCGCCTCGCTTGAGAGGGTCAGACAAAACTGCCCCACAGACCAGGAAGCACTTAATTTTTACAACCTCCAATTCCACTGATCTGGGATTAGTCTAATGGTCACAAACCTGGAGAGTGAGAAGATCTGAAAAATGGCCTGTTTCAGGAAAAGCTATAACTTTGCCATGATTTATTTTGTTTGTTTTATTTTATAATTTTGTTATAGTTACTAAAATTTCAAAACAATAACGTAATTCATATAATTATTACGTTATTTTACGCTTTTCAGATTTGATGCGCTTAAATATAGTTATTTTATTGTGTTATATCACAAAGTATGATTGTAAATTTTACCCGAAGTTATATCAAAGTTGTAATGTCACAACACGTCATTTACTACAAGTAAAGGAAAATGTCATTACTAAATCAAGTTGGTTACTTTTATAATCAATAAATGCTTCTATAAATGTCAGAAATGTGTGAAAAACAAGTTCCAGGAGCCAAAAAGAAAAAGAAAAAAAAAATCCAACAACATTCAACATTCAACCATGAAATTAAACAGAGAAAAGCAGCGAATGCAAACACTTAAGAAGTTGGGACCAGCAAGTATTTGTCTGTGAAATAACTTAATTGATAACGGATTATCAAAACTGCTGTTGATGAACTTTCTGTTGACCCTAATCAATAAATCAACTAAGTGATTTAGCACTACCTGATAACATTATCATGTTTACAACATAAAGTATCTTATTTTTGTAATGTTGATGTTAATTCATTTTCATCCACAGGATTTGTGCTTCTATCGTAGTGGCTGTTTCTGTACAACTAAAAAAAGTTTATATATATATAATGAAAACAAATGTCAGTTATCTTCCCAGTAAGATATTAGTAGATTTCTAACTCCTTAAACTAATATGAATATGCAGTTGCAGTTGCAACTAATGATTGTTTCCATTATCAATTTATCTGAGAATAATTTTTTTTTTATTGATTGTTCGGGTGATAAAATGTCAGAAAATGCTAAAAACCTAAGGCTACGTCATCAAACTGTTTGTTCTGTATTTAACTATTTAAGAGCAGCAGATGGAGGGCTGAGAAGTGGATTAACTATTGGTCCTCTTTCAACCCTGAGTGATACATTTGCCGGTTAGCTGTGCTGATTTTCTTTAATTTATGAGACTGTGAACTGTGTACTATCTGTAATCTCACAGACTGAAACATTTCATTGGTCAATCAGGGAGGGTAATTGGCTTTTTGCAGTCCTGCTTGTAAAATGTTAGATTAATCAATTATCATAACGACAATGGAAAAAAAAAAAATCACAAAGCAGCAAATGATCCCATAGGAGAAAATGTAAGCAGCAATTTTGGGGGTATTTTTCCTTCAGAAATGAACTTAAATGATGATTAAATGAGCTGATTATTTCAGGTGTAACTGATTTGCAACATCTTCAGTTACATGTAATCATTAGGACTTTTTTTTTAAATGTTGAGGAGTGGCCTGAGGCCAGTGTTTAACCTTCAGCAAATCATTTTGGCACAAATTGACCCATTTCTAACAATCTGGCAATAATGAGATCAGTTGGCAAATTCGGATTGAGAATCATCCTCTGGGCCTCTCCTGGTGTGTCTTTCTCTGTCAAGTTTAGAGATAGGAGAGTGAAGGGATCACATTACTGCTGCTCAGAGGCTGAGGGGTGTGAGAGCCGCTGCAGGGCGTCACCTCCAGGATGGGAATTTAGGATATCGTTTCATATCCTGCAACTTTCATGACAGAATTATTTCTCATCCAAACTGTTTCTTTAACACCAACATTTAACAGGAGTCGCGTCAAAACCTCTGTGGAATTAAGCAGACTGTATGTCTCATCAATACTTTTTTTAATTTGCAAACTGAGGCTGAATTAGCAGCAGGTCAAATTAAATATGAAAAGTCTGTGACGCATTTTCTTTTGGGTTCTGGTCACATTTTGTGGGCGGGACGGTGCTCATTATACGGGCTAAACACTGCTAACGTTACACTGTACCTACGGCGTGTTACTTATACGAGGCTGCGGCAGCAACGATAAAACGTTTTCTCGGTCGCGGTGCAAAACCCTCTGCGGGAAGCCAGTAAACAGAAAGCAAAGGGAAATCTGGAGAGTTGAACGTAGCTACAGTAGAAGCGCCGAGCTCTCCCCCCGTCTGCACAGAATACAGTATAAACACGCTCTTGCCATCTATCGCTGCGGGGACAAACGGCAGGACAGCCGGCCGCCTTTCAACCGAGCCCCGCACAACAAACGAGAGAGAAAGCCGTCATTCGCAGCACATGAGAGTAAGAAGGAGACATGAGCCGTACCAACCGTCTGAACAGCGTATTTTTGATGAGAGATTCCTCACTTTCTATCAGATGCAAGCCGCCATATTCGCTGCAGCTCCGCGCATGTCCGCCGCGCAGTGCTGTAATTCATATTTTTCCACTGGAGGTAAAAAAAAAAAAAAAAAAGAGAGAGAAAGAAAAAAAAAATGTTGACTAAAGAAATAACAAGAGGGGAATTATTAATTAGTCGTGTTAGTGAGACAGATATTGTTTCATGTTGGGGTTTGATAATAAACAGCAGGTCACGTGGAAACGAAAACATTCATGTTTTTTTTATTGGAGCTCCCTGATTGTCACGCAGGACAAGAGGAAGAGAATGACCCGAGATGGCAAATAATAGCAGATACTGGAAGGTCAAAACTATGACCGAGTGAATGGTAATGACGAAAATAATGGTGAATAAATGAAAATTGCAGACAATTTCTCAAAAAAGCCATAAATGTATTAAATTGTTGCCATAATACAATAAACAAGCACAAAGAAGGGAAACAATACGATTATTGTTAGATTGACTGTTAATTATTGCTGGAAGGAAAACCCTAGCCAACCCTTTACATTTTACAATGTAAAAATACTCTGCCAAAAATGTACTGCATTCAAAACTGTACAGATAAAGTACACACGTATTAACAGCAAATTCACGTATCAAACATCAAAATACTTATTAAAATGGTCCTTCTTAGAGTGGCTGCATTAGGTTATTAATATTGGAAGAGTTATATAGCTTATAATTATATAGCAGCTGGTGGAGATTTATTGCTTTGTGTTCTGTTGCAGAGTTTGATTTAACAATGTGTCACATTTCATAAAATGCATTTGTATGGGCAGCCAATTTACAATATGTGTCATTTATTGGTGGGTGGGTGATATTTTGCACCTGTTTCAAATACTGTACATACAAATTTTGTAATTCTGTGTTTGGTGGTCTATAACATCATGAGAAAAATAATACCTTTTGGGATGATGCAGTCTTCTTTTTTTGTATCCATAAATATGGAATGCCCAGTCATATATACTCATAAAATGAATAGATAAATACGATAAAGCTCCCAGGAATCATTCAAGTTAATCTTATTTTATGTTAAACTAATAGTAAGTGTGTGTGAAACGTCTCAATGTATAAAGAGCATACAGTTATACAAGTCTGAGTATCTTAAATTTATTTTATATACAGTATCTGAATGTATTTACTTGACACAACTGCCAAATAGCCTTTCATCTAAAATATCACCATGTAAAAGTCAAGAAATATTGTAACTAGAAACTCTATCCAAGATCAGAAAATGGGATTAAAATGAAGAATCTCCTTCTAAAAGTGTCACAACGTGAAATCTTTTCTTTCAACTCTCAATTTCTAAATAGTCAAATCCTTTTCTCTCAGAAAACAAATGTGGCATGAAATCTAGGTGAGAAAGTTTGTATTTGGCAAAGACTTTGACCAAATGTTTCACATCTTAAGAGAACGGCCACTCTGTACTTAACTGAACAGACAAATGTAAAATTGAAAAGCATATCTTGACAATAATGTATCAATAATAATGAACAGTAATGAAAAATACAGTAATGTTCTCAGTAACAAACTCGGGTACTTGTACCTAAATTGATTTCATATAGTTCTTTCCGACTGCATTCAAGAGGAAATGACCTCTTCATTTACTTGACAGTTGATTTAAATACACCCAGTACAAAGCGACCACTTTTAGTGATATGGAAATATTTACTTTAGAAATTAAACTTCCTCCATTATTCCCACAATGTGCTTTTTACCTTTTTGCTGCATTACAATGGGAATTACAGTGTAGATTTTGTATTTTAAATAAACCATCACCTTATGTATTATGATGCATTGAAAGATTCAACTCTTCTATATAGGCCTGTGCAGTATAAAGTATTCAGGCAGTGATTATTCCATTTGAAAAAGGCTCATTCTGCCGAAACATAGTTTAATTTTAGTGTATAAGGACAGTTTACAAACATTTGCAATTTGCTGATAATATTCATGCACATCATTACACTCCACTGTAAGATGTTTCCTGAATGCAGTATTTTTTTTAAATTTTTTTACCACTGATGAAAAAAATTTAAAAAAAAATTACATTAAAAAAAAGGTGTTTATCCTTTGATTTTTTTCAGTGCTCGAGTCAGTAAAGCTCCTATAAATTACACCTGCTTTAAAATGTTAGTATTATACTCTAATTATTCAATCAATGTAATTAATTTTCTGCTAAAGTTTTTGCAGTGAGCACAGAGTACCAAAGTAATGGCGAGGTCAAACGCAGACCACTGATCCCTTTATGGAGGACGGTGGTGTTCTGCACAGGTATGGCTGCAGCCTTCAACGTCCACAACCTCTGTACCACCTGCTCATTATGAAACAGATCGATGCAGTTTCTGTGAGTGCAACGAATTCACACTGATTTCGCCAATTAGTGCATTAATGAAGGGGAGGTGTAGGTGAGAGAGAGAGAGAGAGAGAGAGAGAGAGAGAGAGAGAGAGAGAAGGAGAGAGAGAGAGAGAGAGAGAGAGAGGAGCAGAGCTGCAGGAAGGTTTATAAATCAGTGGCACAACATTGGTTGACCAAAGAGCAGGGATGCAACGGCACCATCAGGAAATCTGCGTATTGGAAGATGATTCATATCAAGCATATTGAACATTAAACAAATTAATGCGCTGGATTCCAGGCCAAAGTTTTATTTGATCACGGCTCATAATGGATGTAAAACCACTGCTGGAACGCGCAGACGTCTGTGTTTCTATTGGCTGTCCGCAGCGTCGCTCAGAGGAATGACGATTTTGCTGCTATAACCAGCTGATGCTGAGGCTACGAACACGGATCCTCTGAAGAACTGTTGACGGTACATTGACACCCCGTCATCGGCGCTATGCCTGCGGATTCGGTGTCATCTCCGTCCAGAGACTGAGTGAGTAGGATATTTGATCGTGTCACGACGCACAGGCCCGGGGTCCCCCCCCTCCCCTCTGTCGCTCCACCTGATGTTTCTTCGTCTTCCCACATCATCATTTTCATGGGCATGATGCTCTGTGCTTCACAGATTGAGCTTTCTCACCTCACGCAGGCGACACATCACATCTGCAGGTAAATGTTGGTTTGGTTTCGCGATGAACGAGCAGATGTTCATTTTTTTTTAAATTATTTTTCTTTCCAGTCTCATGTTTTTTTTTTTACGTGCGTGATATGTCTTCTTGTGGGTTTCTGGGTAAACGCTGTTTGTGGATGTTGTTGTGCAACACTGTCGTGAATATGGTCCGTGAACTACGTTATAATGTATGCACTGGTTGCTGTGTAGGCTGAGAAACGCGTGGACAGCGATGGAATGGTGGTGCGCTCCGCAACGCAGCGACGGGAGAGACGCAGTTTCGGTGCAGAGAGAGCAGCATTACTATCCCCTCTCTCTCTCTCTCTCCCTCCCTCTCACCTCATATACACGCGCAAACACACATTCCCCCGTGCACGCGGGCGGACGGACGCACGCACGCACGCACCTGCCTATTAATTTTGACACTCGCACAACTCTCTCATGGTGTCCTTTGCATGCAGACACCAACAGGCGTTTGTTGCAAGGTTAATGTTTCTGTCCATTACATCGTATATTTTTAGGAGTCAGAGATATTATGTGGCTGCCAGGAGAAGCAGCAGCTTATCAATAAACCAACTCCGTGCTGTACCCATTTCCAGGAACATTTTTCCTGGAGTAGAGGGCATAATGCATTGCTCCAGTTGCAGGCTTTTAGGGTATATTTTGTCTATCAAGACGAGCTATGGTATGGATCTAATCCTTCCCCAGTGGCAGCACCATATCCTTAAATGACTAGCCATGGATGGCCTCAACATCCACCTTATCTCTTCCCCTGGAAAGACTTAGCTGTGTGGAGTGTACACTGCATAGGAAAACGCCCACACAGGCACATGAGCCAAATCAACATTAAAGTGGGTTTTTTTGCACTGCTGAACACATCAAGTGTTATACAAATGAAGTTGGACTGATACCGTGAGAAGCTTTAATGGTTCCAGTCCAACAGCAATCACATTACAAAAGAGCCATTTAATAATTGTGGTCAGTTTTTGGATGTGTGACAGGAGAAGATCCAAGCTCTTAATTGTTCTGAGCCTTTCTTTTTTCTTCTTCATAATACAAAATATCATTGCATGCATGTAAATATCCTCTCTGAAAAACTAAAATCATTTCAAAAAACAACAAAGAAAGGGTTAAATATTAACGGGAAGAATCTGAGTTGCGAGAATGTTAAATTGCAGTTGCAGCAATAGAGATCTGAATACAGTGGATACGCCACAAAGTGCAGCTGACCCTGATGGGAGGTTTCTTATAATAAACCAAAAGGAAAATAAAGTATTGTTGCAGATTTTGACTCTATGTTGGCCTGAGTTTAAAAGTCAGGGGATTACCAAAGTTATTACAATTCCTCCTCAAGCACACATGAATTTGGCCACCAAATTTCATGGCAGTTCATCCAATAATTCTTGCCACGTCCGCTGGCATGTGTGTTGAGGCACAGCATGTGTCTGGAGCTAAATTCTGAAGCTCAACATGTTAACATGCTGATGCCAAGCATGTGTAATGTTTGCCATGTTAACCATCTAGTTTAGCGCGCTAACATTTTGCACAAAAGTAGTTTTGTAGGCATTTGTTCTTTAACTAAAGTCGACAAATTAACATTTTGACGCAGGATGGAGCCATATTAAACTTTAAGGGGATCCACTGAATTTGTTCGCAAGGGAAACATCAACACATGCATCAATGCTAACCATTACTCAAATTGTTGTTGAGGCATGACACTAAAAGACCCTCCCCCCCAAATTTTTTTTAAAAATAAATCACACAGCTTGTGGCACCGGGAGAGAAGTTAGGCCAAAATAAATAGGATACATCATGCGCCAAGGTGCCATGTTTATGCAGAGCCTAATATTCTGATCAAAATCTGTTCAAAAGCCAAATCAGAATAAAAATGCTGTACATAATCACTTTAATCGGAATAAAGAGGCCTAAACTGAAGGGTTAGGTTCATCTTTTTTGTGCACTGATCAAAACTAAAGTTTTATGTAAATGATTAAACTGATTACAGCTGCAGTCTTTCTGCGCATGTCCTCCATCTTTTTTTATAAGTGCTTCCATACAAGGTCGGAAAATTCTAGAACTACAACTCTCTCCCACCACTGTTAGCTCTGCACCTTCATTCACTGAGTTTCTCATGTTAAGAGGAGGTAGTAGCAGTGAGGTTATATCGTAAAGTACCATCACCACAAGGGCCTCGAAGAGTTGCCATGTTCAGGGGGCTGATCAAACATGCAATGTATTCATTACTTTTGCAAGTCACACAGCAGTTCCCATTAAATGCATCGGCACAGCTGACCCAGAATCTTCAATCAAATTGTTTTTAATGGGAGTGAAAGCAGGTGTGCATGTAACCACAGCTAATGTTTGTTCCCAGGATTGTATCGACCAAACTTGTAGGTGTTGAGATAAGTGAAAACTCTGACCTGCTGATGGCGCGGTAGGAAAAGTCAGGAAGATTCAAATTCATCGTCTTCTCACCATGGAAATCTGTTCCATATTTTTTTTGGCATTCCGTCCAGTATCTGTCAAGACATTTCAAAAAGGAAATTAGGGGATCACATGCAGAATTCATCCTCTGGGGACCCACAGCGTCTGTACAAAATATCATGACAGTATCAAGTTGTTGTCGACATATTTCAGTGGTGCTGATTGACAGCCACCTACGACGTTAGACCTGTGCAAAGCAGGCTCGGCTTAGTAGTGCTGGCAGTTATTACAGATTCACTCTAGACTGTCAGCCTTGCAGCATCCTCCAGGTTGAATGTGTGGCTGATGGGATAAGACTTCTGTGGAAGTCACGCTTAAGTCATCCATGATTTAAATGTGTCTTCAAGGAAAAGCTGCCTCTCTGAACATCTACATGTCCTAGTTAGCCACCATCTGTCTCAGGAATACCACCAGCATGCAACCGCCCGTGCAAGGCATGATGGGAAGCTAGACCTTGGAGTGACCCTTTCACAACACGCTCTCACAACCTTACTTCTCCGTTTTGTCTCCGGTCTTCCAGGTGCGCCCGTGAGGAGTGTTGGATAGAACAAGACAGACGTCAAGATGCGGAATGAATGGAGTTCAACTTAAACAGCTTGAGTCAGATCATAAATAAAAGAAACTGACATTTAAAAAAAAAAAAGTCTGGAAGAGAGCCGGAGAGTGAGGAAGAGAGAAGCCGATTGAGGAAGAGGAGTGAAGATGGGGCGTGGTCAGACACTTGCTGTGTTCCTCCTGGAGTCTGCAGTTTGCTTCGTCAGCCGCAGGTCAAAGCAGGACTCTCCTTGTTAAAAACCCAAGCAGCTCATTTCACCTGCTGGAGGAGCCCCCACCCTCGGTGATGTGATGAATAAGTTTGAAGTCCTTGGCATTGTGGGAGAAGGTGGGTGTTTTTTTTACTGTATGTTTGTAATACTCGAGGACTGTTCGTACTGTTGTTAATCTGCAACTCTACCGCTGATGATCTGGGCCACTCAGGACACAGAGGTCGTGTCCACTGGAAGGTTTTCATGGGAATTCGGGTGTTTTACATTGTGCAGCTGAACCATGCTAATAGTGGTTGTCAGATCGTGTAATGCCCTACAATTCCCCTTCTGAGGAGCTTAGCATTTTTGATACAGGGGTTTATAAGCCTGAGAGGTCGGAGAAGTTTCTAATGGATTGGTGTGTAATCCTTCAAGGCTGCCGTTACAAGGAAGATGACAGCTGTGATCATTTGTTTACCATATATTTTCAATTAGTTTGCAGGTCCTTTAATAACCTTAACTGCTGAGAAAACCAGTGAAACAGGATTATGTATCAGACAGGTCTTAATTCTGATATTTGCCTGTTTGAGAACCAAACTCTAATAAGAATCCTTCCTGTTTCCTGATCTGCTGCATGTTTAATTTGCTTATGATGCAAATTCAAAACACCCTCCATGTCCACCTGTTGTTTTGATAGTTTCCACAGCACTAATTTAATCTCACTCTGCTGATCGGAGTTTGTTTTTTTTCCTCTCTTATATAGTTTTTATTCCCTAACAATTTTCTGTTGCTTCCATTTTTTTTCAAGAACGGTGAAGTTACGATCTGATATTCCTGGATTGGTGTTTCACATTAAAAGCCTTCTAGCTGCCCTAAGAGCATGATACACACACTGTCTGGGCAGCAAGAAGTGTTGAGTTTTACTGGCTGTAACCGAAACAAGCTTGGAAAAAGTGTTGTTCTGTCTAAAAGACAAACTCAAAGCAGAAGAGTCTGACTTTAATGGAATTATGATGTGTGGAAATGTACAGTATGTTCAATTTGCCATGTGAGCTATCAGAGTAAAGGTAATTCCACCCCCTCGAAGTGTCTTTCTGCCAGCCCTTATTTGTTCCTGGCAGGTATGAAATGATTTGGATTCTGCCTTTTGTTTGAGAGTTTACAACAAACAACCAAAACAAGCTATCTCTGCCCATAGATTGTATATAAAAGTGGACGTAGTCTTCAGGTCTGCAAAGTGAAGCCAACGCAGAAGTGCCATTCAGCGCAATACCACTGAGGGCGGCTTAGGGGTTGGTTCCAAAAAGGCTTTGGCTCCAATAGACTCCCATTCAAGAAGTCCACTTTTCTAATGAAATACAAAGTCAATATGGTGTTATTTGCAAAGCTAACTCCTTCTGATCAGTCATCTGGTGGTCCTTCTGAAAGTAATTCCATAATGAATGACATATTAGGCCCCAAAGGGTTAAAATAATTCACATAATGTGCCAAGACCATTTACCTTTAACCCTGAATACGAACTTTAACTGAACATAACCACATATTGTCCAAACCTAACCAAATATTAAAGCACAACAGTGACGGTTTAGAAAACACACAAGAATCAATAGCCTTAATGGTTTTGAAATTTGCTGATAAATTATATAATCTTTCCAACAGAAAGTCAGATCAGAAAATCCCTAATACCTTTTGATTTGGCAGGAAATAGACAAACAGCTTAATTAACCCTTTAATTTGGAGGAGTGAAAATATAGAAAGTTTTCACTGGATAGTCATGACGTATCGGTTTTCTTTATTAGTCTTTTTTATGCATATCCTGGCTCCCCCCACCAATGCTTAAGGCTTCAATTTCCAGTTAAAATCTAGAAACCCTGTTCATGAAGGTTTGCTCAGCCACTCGGAAAGGTTGACCAACCAGTGACCGGTGTGGGTGGTTAAGTGCGATGATGTTGAAGTCAAGCATTTGTTCAGAAATGTAGCTCCAACAATTGCAGCGGTGTTAAAGCTAGATGACACACTACAAAGAGTCGTAGCAACGGCAGTAAATATCGAGGAATTGAAGCCAAAGCATAGAAAGTGTGTAAAATTAAAAAGAATGCAAGTTTCCAATGATCATTTACCAACATGACATTGGGCCTCTATGGTTTAAAGCTTGATGAATTTTGGTGCACGGCATGCATCATGTGGTGGTCAATGCCAATTGGTTAAAGGCTGCTCTGGTAGTTTCTACGCCGATTACGATAGAAAGACTGGAAACCATCGATTCACGCAGTCCCTTAGGGTCTGGTAACACAAGGACAATATATTCAGACCCTAAAAATATATTTAAACTATTCCATGCCAAGAAAAAGTTCAAGACATAAATGTAATTCTTCATTTCTTGACCAGAATGTTATTCCTGTCACATTGAAACTTTTAGCTTTGCAGAATAATTTCTAAAATACTGGGGTTAAAAACAAAAGCATCCACTGCGGACGTCAGTATATTTGCGACCATTTATGCATCTGCACATTTTGTTGAAGAGTAAAACGTGACTTACTCCATGGACTCGGTGACAACACTGATGGCTGGTCAAAAAAATAAATAAATGAGGATAAAAGGTTTTTTAGTGTAACTGTGAATGGCTCTCCAGTATTTCACGCACAAGTCCTTCAACATATCAAACCATTATTTCTTGGAGCCAGCAGCATCATTTGTAGCTGATTTGACTGAGTTGAATGGACATGCATCGCTGCCTCTCTCTAACGGGAGAAGACAGAGTAACCCGAGTGTTTATTGTGCTGTTGATAATTCTCTGTGACTGTGATCTCCATCAGTGCTTGTCACCAAACATTAATCAAAAAGTCAAAAGCACAAAGAACAGCAAATAAATAAAGGATTTCAAGTAAGCTATTTAGTTTTTCTTAAAAGCACTAGGTGTCGATTTTTGTTATTTGTTCAACTGAAAATTCTTTTTTTTTTTTTTTCCATTTACTATATTTGATGGAAGACTCTAAATACTTGCGTCTGTCAGCTTTGGCTGGCAAAGCTACAAAGAACAGTTCTGTCAAAGTCATGAAACAGCTGAAGCAACTTCAGAACACTTTGTAGCCACAGTTCACTGCATCACAGTAACCACAGTAGAGAGAGAATTTTAAGCTTCCTCACTGTTTTTATACAAATCCATGTACCTCTAACTTATCAAAGAAACACTTCTTTTGTGCTGATAATTCAAGCAGGAGGTTTATGTCCATCCAAGCTTTGGAAGTGCTTGAACGACCACTCACTCACTCACTCACTCACGATTTGTCCATGCAAAAAAAGACTTTAAAATACTTGTATATCTCTGAGATGCCAGCGGGTTTTGACAAAATGGCAGTATTGATGACTGGGAAATGACAGGTTAGGATAAGAGTTCGGGTTAGGCTGTCAGTGCAAGAATTGCCGCGTAAACTTGTGTGTGTGTGTGTTATTTGTCAAACTTACAGGCCTAGTTAAAGTGTGTTGGGTGTGTGGGAGAATATGTATAAGTTTTTTTTTTTTTTTTTTTTTTTATGGACTTTGGAGGCCACAACACAATTAAGATTTTTAAACTCAACAACACTTTTTTATTGAACCTTTTTGTCTTTCTCTCCGTCTCTCTGTCCAGGAGCATATGGAGTGGTGCTTAAGTGCAGGCATAAGGTAAGACGGCATTTCTCATTTCTGTAGGTATTTCTGTCATTCGTATGAAGATATTTCTGCTTTGCATCACTGTGGATATAAAGTCTTTGTGATGTGGTACATTTTCACTGAGAGATTAAAATCAGATGATGAGGAGGAATCAAGCATGAATGTAACAAAGCTGTGAAGAAGATGTCTGATATTTTGGTTTCATTGAGCTTCTAGTTGGTGCAAGTATTTTATATCTCCGAAAGAAACGGTGTCAACAAAGAAATTTGATATGTAGTAATTAGATAACCTCTTTTATTCCTTAAAGCTTGAAGCAGATTTGAATCATTTGTTAATGTTTTACAGCTTTCTAATTAGACAAATTTATACAAAGATTTTTTTGGGGGGGCTATAACTCTGCAAGACAAAAGCCTGGAGCATATTCAGTACAGATGCAGATGTGGACCGCAAACAGGTCAAAGTCTGACACTTTGACCTTCAAAATACAAGAGGACAAAGTCCAGTTTGGTTTTCTAACAAAAACACATCACACACCACCATTCGTGACCACAATTAAGGGGTCCACAACAAGTCTAAAAGTTATGTGATGATATACGGTACTTTCTCTCAACAGTGTTTTGTGCTAAATGCTAACAATGACAATGCTAACATGCTAATGTTAAGTAGTTGTAAAGAACTAATGTTCACCATCGAGTTTATCAGTCTTACGTTAAATTCAAATGTCAGGAGATCACGTCAGGGTGGGAAATTTCTGGCTTATATAGCAGGTCTAAATGTTACGTATATAAATACTTTGAAAGTTTCAAAACTCTCAGTCCATTGTCCCACATTTAGCAACTGTCCCATTTGGACCAGCTGTGAGTTTGTGATGTCATAAACTCTTGTTCATGTCGGCCCTCAGCAGAGACCACTGTCCAACCTTTTATCTGGAAGAAAACAATAAGCGCTCATTCTGTCACACAGCTAGCAAGCTACAAGACTGAAAATAACCTGATTGACCAGGGTGTGCGCCTTAAAGGGACAGACACAAAACAGCCCGTTCTTGGTGGAGCCCCAAAGAGAAGCTTTAGAGAGGAGATGTAAAACTATACGGATGTTATTTGGCATTTAAAACCACAAAATCATTCTCTTTCAGAAATCCAAACTGCAAATAAAACACCTGAGAAGTATAACAAATATTGGACCTTTAACGGCATATTAAAAGCTTATGTTTCTCATGATTCAGGCTCATGATACCGACCTGCTGGCAGTGTCACGTTGGAAGAATGAATCTGAATCTGTTTTCTCAAAAATAATCACGTGGGTAACACTGGGATCTCTTAAAAAAAAAAAAAAAAAAAAAAAAAAGTTGTTCAATTTATGCCGTTAATGTAGTTGGTATGCATGAAAGCGAGGCCTGCTGGTGTGACTCATCCAGCAGCGTCTTCCATACGTGACTGCTCGGTTCACAGCTCTTGTGCAGCTGGTGTATCATGCTGGTGTTTGTCTGCAGTGTGTTTATTAAGCAAAGGCAGTGTCCTCAAAATGTGGTGCTCCGAGTTGCAAATCATGAATATGGCAAGGGATTTTATGTTTACTTAAATCCCCCCCCCCCAAAAAAAAAAAAAAAAAAAAAAAAAACAGTGTCAACTGTGGAACAATGCCGAATACTAAAATCCCTTCATGCTCCTATAAAAGTTGATAACGTGACAAAAACGTAGTAAAATCTTCGGTCGTCAATCCAAAACAACGGCCCCAAATTACACTGTGAAACACGGGTGCACAGACATCCAAAGACCGCCTGCAACTAAATTTAGGATCTCAAAGTGCGAGTGCTGACATATGCAAAACAAACAATCAGAATGTGGCATGAAATGATGCAGAATAAACAGACATTTTTGCAATGTCTGAATAAATTGTAGAAAAAAGAAAAGAAAAAAAACACTTTCCCAAGCCGGCTTCCCTCTCTCCTTCTCATCCCCGTGTTTGGTAGTTTTTCGATGTGTGGAAGCGTCGGCTCGGTGGCCCAAACTTAATCGTTGTTTTCCTGCATCTTCAAAACACAAGAGCGGTGCAGATGGATGTTGTGAGCTGAGCATGTACATCTGCTCTCATGGGATTTTCTCCATTTACATATGCATCGTGTTATGATTCAGCGGGCATCCATTGAATTGTATCGCATGCCTCAAATTACTACAGTCTGAATTTACCGAACTCGTCCTGCGCAGTCTAAAGTCTTTACAGTCGCACAAACTACGATGACGGCTGAATGGCTCGGTCGGTTACGCGTCGAACGTTTAACAATAAGCTTGACCGGTCATATCGAACACGGGCTGTTCATTTTTTTAAATCGTTAAATATATTATAGAAATAATGTTCTATTCCTCTATAGGCTTCCTCCGACGCGTCACAAGAGCGCCATGTTCCCGTTACTGTAAGGCAGCTACATTTTACAGAGTCAGAAACAACGATTTAATGTTGTTGAATTCATAAGGTTTCCCCACATTTCTGTGATCTGCTGTCATTTGTAGCCATTCAACAGAGCTCCCTATTTTCTTAATTCCCCATTAGCGCGGAGAACTAGCGTAGTGTACAAATGAAGAAGGCCATGCATGTCACAGTGACACTGCATTTTACTGGAGAACAATCAATAGTTGTTCATGCCACTTATACGCTGTGAATATTAAATTATTTCATTTGGGTTCACTTTGACAGTATTTTTGCTACATGCTTATAATTTGCATCAAAGTGACAAAGGAAACTGTGCTGTCAAACCCATTCACTATTTATAGCTTTCAAATAAATATAGTGGACTAAAAAGTGCAATATTTGTCTTATAAATATGTGATGAGCTGAAATGAAATTATTCAAGTGAAGTACCGCAAAACTGCATCTAAGTACAGTCTTTGAGTATACAACACTGTCCTTAATTCATTATGTAATTAAATATTATAAACGCTCATTTTGTGACACAGTACACCTTTAATTCCCTTACTATTTGTTCCTAAATACAGCAGACCTAAATAATATTGTCCTCTATAGAAAAGTGTTACTGGTTTCAGGAATTGGGAGAAAATGTCAAATGCGCTTTTGTAGAAAACACGTATTAATTTGGCCTCAAGATTCACCAAGATGATTCGAAGTCTTCTCCAATACACAAACTCCCTGCTCCTTAAAGTGGTGCAGTGCAGTGACCAGAGTGACAAGCTGGAAGTGGCTCAGTGACACAGGGGCTTGTTTTGAATGTGTCTCAGGTTGTCCATTCTTCTTTCCATTTAGATTTTTGTCTTTAACGAGTTGGCTTTAGACGGATTTTCCAGGCTGGCTTTTGAAACAATCAAAGCCATGTGGATGGATCTATAAATCCATCAACACTGTAGTGAATTAAAACACCAAACTGGTGTCCGGGCTGGATCAGACATTAATGGGGTTAATGGCAGATTACTGACACTGTTATCAGCACCTGTATTCAGTGCTTCATTAATAGAGTCGTGTTAACTAAGAGTTTAATCTCAGTTAGAGCAGCAGTTACTGCAAAGGTGACCCTTTTTTGATCATTTATCGTTGGGTGAGGTCTGACACAGTTTACATATTAAATTAATTGCTCCATATTGTGCTTAAAATACAGTAAATGAATTGGAGACTTCTCTGATTTTTTTAAATCATTATTTTTTTATTATGATATTTAAAATGATATTAAAATGTATACTGATATTATCGTAAACGATATAATATGGCACACCCTTTGTGAACGGTGAAGGGAAAAAATATGAATCTATCGAGCAAATAATAAATTACAGTAAGATTGGTTTGTACTTTCTCCAACAAAAAGAAGAAATGCATGCAAATCTTTATATTTTAACCTTGATTAAAATCAGGTGTGAACAGTGTTTTGGTATCTTCTTTTTGCCAAAATGTCTTTTCAGGCTAATATTCACTGAAAATTATTACATCAACTAAAAGGATTTTTTTTTCAACATTTTGCAGGAAAAAAACACCCTAGCACCAATTGTTGCATAATCACAACTGACTCTATCAACAATTTTATCAACTTAAATAAAAAAAAACAACAACTAAAACAACCTACAAAACCTGAAAAGTGAGGGAGCAAGAATTCGATTTTCAAAAGGTCCAGATTCATCTGTGGTGATGAAGCAACATGTTCTGCTTTGACTACAATTAATTGCATTTTTTTGTACAATTTTATCTCATTTCTTCAGTCAGTATATTTTTGAACATGATATGTTTGTGAAAAACACCTAACAGCACACTGAGCGAGAGAGGACGACTGTAGGAGGAGTGACAGGAGGCAGTAGAGTCAACGAAAGAGGACAGCGCAAGAGCTGGAAATACATTTACAGGATTTACTTTGAGAAAGAGCATCTTATTTCTGTTTTGGTCACCATTACCGTGTTCGGTACTCAATTTTAAGTGAAAATTAAGACTTAAATGTGTAGGTTGTTACTATGACAGATGAATGGAAATTAAACTAAACTGGTGTTAGTTTGTGTTTCTGAATTTGAAATGGCTTGATACCTTACAGTACTTTCCGTGCTTGGCTCCCCCCCTCCCCTCCCCTCCCCCCTCTCCCCCGTGATCCTGTCTTTCTATATGTGCCATGTCATTTGTGCATGCTTCTTTCGTTATAGATCCTATATTTGGCCAATCTTTTGTGTCATAAAAAATTCAAAAGAGCCATGAATTATATACACTGAATGAAAATCTAAATGTGCAAACCCTGGCATTATGCAGCCATGAACAAACTGACATGGTAAGCAGAACACGGTGGTTAGAGAGGAAGTTGCAACACAACAGAAGCAGACGGACCTTAAGAAAACGACAATCTGCATATCAGATCTATTAAAATGCAGAACGCAACCTACTGTGAATGTGGAAATTGGCTTTCACATTTCCCTTGTCTTGTCTTCCAAAGATGTCTGTTGTGTGGAGAAGGCTTAAGTGTTTGTGCTCTGATTAAGGGCTTTGTCAGCTGAACTTAAGTGTTGCATTTGTGAGACAAATGTTTTTCTACCAACACTAGTTTATAAAGGAAGAACATTTGTAGTAACTTAAATTACTGGCTAATTCTGCATAATTTTTTACATACATGTTTTACTTGTGTTAATGTCAGGATTATTGTGGGAAAGAGAAGTGGATAGCATCAAATTTTTTGTGTCCAGCAGGATATGCCTCATCAAACATCAAAACATGCTTTTCTTTTTTAATTACTTAGCTTGCCAAATGTTACTTTATCTATTGTTGTATGTATTTTGATGAGAGACAGAGCAAGCAAGATAAACACCTGAAAGACAGACACAATGAGTTATTGATCATGACTTCTACTCTGTGTCATGAAAGCTCCAGGAGATGCGTCATATTATTCAATGACTGTGCTGAAAATGTAAGCAGAGAGACTAGAAATAGAACGAAGAAGGAAGATTATTCAACCATTAAAATTCAAATCAGATATGATATGAGCAAAAAAAATCCAGTGCTATTTCTCAATTACTTCTGAATTTCAAGCCCTATGTTGCATTTTTGTTTAGAGAGATTTGGTAGACTTAAGTAACTTTTAAATTGGCTTACGCCGTCCTGAAGTGAAAAAGCTCACTGATAATTATATCAGTCATCTCAAGACACCAAAACATGTATGTTGATAAATCTCCCACTTTTTGAGAGGTGACGCGTCAGAGAGCAGTGCCTGTCGTTCACCGTGATTTAACTTCAAATCGTGGCGCGAGTGGAGTACACCAGGCTGACACAAAATAGCTCCAGACACCTCCACACACATCAGCCCGGTCAGTTATAACTCGTCTTATTTTCCCTGAGGATACCAGGGCTGGATCTCTTGGTGTACCAGGTAGATGGAGTATTGTGAGCCTCGAGTCTGGTATTTTGGCCTTAGCTATCTTGCTATTGTGGAGCCAGAAGTGTCCATATTTGGAGAAGCTGAGGATGAGCAAGCGGTGAATCTCATAGCAAACCTGGGTACAATATGCCCCGCCCACCTATAGCGTAAACCTGAGTGCACCACAGGCTTGTCAATCAAACAGACACCCCCTCAAACATACCACTTTTTCAGAATCAGAATCAGCTTTATTGGCCAGGTATGTAACACATACAAGGAATTTAACTCCGGTTTTAACTTCAGCTCTCAGTGTGCAAAAAAAAAAACACTTTTTGAGGCCTATTATCTAATTAATGATGGAATTATTTAGAGATGGACGCCAGTAAACTAATAGGAATAAGTGCGTGTGGCGGATAACACCATTATGACTTGCGGATAAAAATGTATTGGCTCTGTATTTCATGACAGAAGTTGAATGGGAGTCTATGGAAACAGAGCCGCAAGCTATGTCCACATTTATAGACAGTATGTGGTTTTAACCAAAACCAAACCTTGTCCTCGCCCACCACTGAGCTGCGTGCCACAGGAAACACAACTATAATTGGAGGCACTGCTACGGTAACCCCCAGGGACAAACATCATTCAGTCACTCACCACTTGCAAGACTATTTTAATTCCCCCACCCCCTTTACATTCATCAAAAGACATTAGCTTAGCACAAAAAGGTAAGATCGGAGAAACAGCTGGCTAACATTAGTTCAGAGACTCTCATATCTTTAAACCTAGGCCTATCTTATTTACAATTTCTGTGTACTGAGCACTTGCTGAAACAGCAAAAAAAAACACATTAGTGACTTAACAAAACGAGGCAGGTAGCTTACAAACTCACCAGCAGAAGTATTTCGGTTGGCAAAAAACCATGTGTTTTGCGTTACTTACTGCGTAACTATCATTTGACAACGTCATCACGTCGTATTTTCACTACGTAATGCTAGAGGATGTCGGCACTTCACACCTGGTTGGTTGCGTCTCTCCCACTCTCTCCTCACACACTTTATTTGATACAGCCGAATTAACAAAAAAAAAGCTGTTCTCGTTTACATATTTTCCAGTTTCTGTCAGACAACGGTACGAGTATGAAATCGTGACTGAAAAGCGGCCCATTAAGAGTAGCCCGACATATTAACCTGCAGTTGCTTCCAAGCCATTTCCAAGTTGCAGCTTTGCTCTGCTAAATTTATGATTTTATGAACGCGAGGTCGTCTGCCAAAATGACGATGCACGTAATTGAAAGACCATGGTTGCTTCGTGATTTCGGCTATATTTAGCCTGCATGTGAAGTGAGATAAAGTCAGAGGCGGTGTTTTCTCTCGCCGTCAGTACAGACGCAGAGAAAGGTGTCCCTCTCGGCCGCCGGTTAGTATTGCCCTCTCTTTTCTGTGGAAAGTAGCTTGGGTTTGTTCAAACAAAGTGCTAGATTTGTAGTTAGGTAAAAAAAAAAAGAAGTGGCCTGAAATGTTGTTAAATTGGCATCGCTTCTCCACTGTGAAGTCGTAGCGGTTTTGCACACTGTACAAAACGCAAGGTACATCTGGATGTGTTGTTTGTTTGCCAGTAAGATCGTTTTTTTACTCATGTAAGCCAGAAAATATTGAAGCTGTCGTTTGAGGCCCCCCTGATTCCCTCTGCTGCCTTCTGCTAAGCACAACCTGGAGCTCTTAACTGAATGGAGAGAGATGACATTACATAATTTTTTTTTTTAGGTAAGCTTGCAAACATTTGTGCACAAATGAGCCACACCATTAAAACCACTGACAGGTGAAGCATTAGGTATAATACAACAGCCCAGCAATAAACCATCCCTTTATAAGGATTATGTGTTTATTTGTTATTTAATATGTTGATTTATTAATGGTTGTTATGAAAACTGTAATTTGTGGTGCTGTTGGGTACTGGGTTATATATTTTGGGACCCTAATTAATTTAAATGAGAGGGACATAATATTAGGAACACCTGTCAGTATATAACCCAGCACATTTCAACTTCACTGTAAAGTTAGAGTCTACAAAATAACCATTAAAATAAATCCACACCTCTCAATCAGATTGAATAACTACTGAACATTAGAACATCATCATGATGAGAGTTCTTATTGCTGGGCTGTTGTATTATACTTAATGCCTCACCTGTCAGTGGCATTAATGTTGTGGCTGATTGTTTTAAATGTCAAAATATTTTCATAGTGCTGTAATGATACAGCTGTGACTCGTTTTTTTGTTCATTCATTTGGTTTTACCATCATCATATTTAATCTACTGTTATTGCTCTCATCAACCCCACATTAGGTTAAGCCCACAGTATTCTACCTCCCATGAAATCTATGTCTAAGGACAGCCTTTACATTATGATATTGAATCAATGTTTTTAAAAACTTCTGGCCCATCTGTCAATGGTGTCATGGTTTTTTGATTATTTGATTGATTCGGCACAGGTTCCTGTTTTTCTACTCACTGCCCATGTCTTTTCTGACCAACCAGTCCCACCTGCCCTGCTTTCCCACCTCGGTTAGCTCTTGCCTGATTGTAATCTGCATTTATCATTGTTTAAGATTTTTTTGTATTCAGTGAATTTTTGTCTCATTTTACTTGTTGATTTTGGTGCTTTCGGGTCCTCCAAACCTCTAAAAGATGTGCTTCTATAGCATAAACCACCCGAAGCCAATAACATATCATATTCTTGTTAAAGTCATTATTTTTCTGCCACAATCTCTTAATTTTATTTGACTGTGAATTTGTAATTCTCAGCCAATCTGCCTTTCAAAAAATGTAATTACAGCTGTTAGAGTGTGACCATGTTAAACTGGATATCCTTTCCATTTCTCTGCATTTCCAATACGTGACATGTGACATGTTTCCCACAGTGTAGGGTTTTCATTTTCACATGGAAAGAGACTCCGA
This sequence comes from Embiotoca jacksoni, assembly GCF_022577435.1. NCBI lineage: Eukaryota > Metazoa > Chordata > Actinopteri > Embiotocidae > Embiotoca > Embiotoca jacksoni. Next base: position 21,290,697 of record NW_027185414.1, read on the forward strand.
CCATGGCAGTAAAAGCATTTTAGCTTTGCTGCAAGAGCAGTTATTTTTACTTTTCTCAGCTGGAAGCAGGGCAAAAGAGAAAAGGGTGGCGGAGGGAGAGAGAGAGAGAGACAGAAACAACGTGTGTGTGTGTGTGTGTGTGTGTGTGTGTGTGTGTGTGTGTGTGTGTGTGTGTGTGTGTGTGTGTGTGTATGTGTGTGTGTGTGTTGGAGAGGAGGAGATGCAGAGGGAGGTATTGAATACGGAGACTATGCTGATGGTAAATGGGTCACCCTGTTCGGAGTCTAGAGCAGACCTGTATATGGTTGAGGGAATCGTAGGGCTTTGAGGCTGGAGCTCTGGGCTAAAACCCAACCAGGTGACACCGAACACACTCTAACTGTAACACAAAGGAAGGACATGCATTTGAAATGGCTGTTCTTGAATAAATTATGTATGCTTTACAGTACAGTATGTGTTTGATGGAACATTTAATTAGTCGAGCGAGTATGTGCCAGCATTTGTGCAATGTTCTGCCACTTTATGCAAGTGTTGTATTAGCGTATGTGGGTGTGTGTATGGAGGCTTATGTGTTATCTTGAATTTGTGTATTGGGAGTGACAATAGCCTCACGGTAGCCAGTGTTTCCTGCTGCCTATACAGTATCTCTGTGCATTATTGGATTGCTGAGAGTGCTTGTTAATTATTTAACGTAAGTGATCAACAGAAAATTAACCAGTGACTCTTTGATAATTGATTATTTGTAAAGCAGTTTGTGAAATGAAAGCACCATATATCCACTGATTTCGATCTCTCTGTATGTCTTGTGTCACCATATGTACATACTGTATGGTGAATTGACAATGAAGTTGGCTTTGATTAAAAGGCATACAGAGATTACATTTTTATTTACATGTTTAAATATTCAATGCTGATAAATGACTCATTTTCTTCATAAGACAAATATACATTATAAATATGATTATTCTTATACTTTATTGGCATGAAATTAACAGAAAAATACATTTAAATTGTTAATCGCAAGTATTTGCATGACAATCAATTGTCAACTAAACCCTATTGACAATCTGGAGCTGTTCATGTCATCAGCAGAAAATTAGAAAGCATGAGGCTATTTGTGGCTGTGCTGACTTAACAGTGGCTTAAAAGGTAAATCAGCGTAGGTCAGACATCACACGTGAGTATCATCAGCACATTGCAAGGTGCTGCCACACAGCTTGAAATGTCACATGTGCTGTGTGTGGCCGCAGGTATTTGTGGGTTGTTGTTTTTTGGTCTGCCTGGCAAACAGTGAACCTCTCAGATTACTCTTCAGATATATTCTGTTTCACTGAAAGATGTAACTTTGCTCTCAGGATTAAAGACTGAGTCAGAGTGATGAATCCGTGTTGTTTCTTTTATTTATCTCGCAAGTGAAAATCTCCATACTGACAACTAAAAAGCACATCGGTAAAACAATTGGCTTGTGTGAGCGCTGCCGGTGACAAGCAGCTCCTCGCTGCGTTGCCTCCTCCCAACACTGAGACTGACTCTGTTGTCTGACCTTCTCTAGACAAAAGAACAATAGAGGAACATGAGTAGCCGAGGACACTTGCCTTGTATGTCGTAATTCCCTCTGGCTCCCTGTCTTTACCCACAACAGCTTCAGATTCCAACTCTTAAGACTGAAATACAAAGGCAGTAAAAAAAAAATTCCAAGTCATTATGGTGTCATACGCTCAATCTACTTCTTCTGAGATCAGTATTCTGGTGGTCCTTCAGAAAACGATTCCATAATTGATCAGATATTAGGTATCAGAGAGAAGTACGTTTGGGGGCGTGCCCAGTTTGATTGACATGTCTGGGGTGCAGTCAGGTTGCCGGTATAGGTGGTTGGTCATAGTGTCCTCGGATTCTCAGTCAGATCCGCATCCTCGCTCTTCTCCAGCTTCTCCAAATGTGGGTACTTCTGGTTGGGTTGCCACCTGGAGCTTATCTGTGAATCAATGACTAACTTTTTTTTTTAACATGATGCATTTTCCCTCCAAAACTCAGTCTCAGCCTCCCTAGTCATTTGACAAGGTCAGTATATCTTCAAAAATGTACACTTATAGTGTTCGTTAAAGGAGTTATATTCAGTATTTGTTTGTTAACAGTGTATCAAAATAACAATATGAAGGCGTCTTTAGTTAAGATGAACATGCAGAGTATAATCAATTGAGTCTCCAGCTCCCTTTAGCTTTATTGTTTGGAGTGTCGTTATTTCTTTTACTGTCTTTAGTTTCACACCACTCTTATGGTCGTGACTTTTGGTCAGCACAGGCAGCTGTTTTCTGTTGAAAAACCCCTAAAAATCCACTGTGCACTATCTAATAAGCACCAAAAGATAGAAAGAAACTGTTAGCAGCAGGCCGATGAACACCGTGGAAAATTTAGCAGCTAAAGAGACAGATATTTCCCTCAGTAGGTGGTGGCGATCCAAAACAGAGCTAAAACGGAGTGAAAATTGGACTGAGATCTATCGGATGTATTCAAGCACAACTCATCCCAGTGTTCCTCCATACTGCTGCGAGTGTAAACAAGCAACTGCTAAGCTAACAAATTCAGGTCACAACTTGTTTCTTATGCCCCCAAATGGCAAAACAAATGATTTTGTGCATGTTTAAAGAAGCTGCAAGCACGCAGTTATCTTATTACTTTTCTAGTTGGAAATCGCTAGTTACTGTATGTTCTCTGAGACCTTGCATCAAAATGTTGATATCTGTTATGTACTGTATATGGATGTTGCTCGGTGCCTTCAGTTTCTCAAGTTGTTCCAGGAACAGGAAGCTCACAGTAAAGCCTGATGTTTCTATATATGTATTACAATGAAAAAGAGGGGTGAAAGAACATCTTTTTGTATGTTTTCCCAATTTCAAAAAAGATTTGAAGACCAAAATAAAAGATTATCCTGACCTTCATGCGAGGTCAATCAAGCAACCTGCAAGAAGCTGAAGGAGACTGAAGATGCATATTAACTATGCCAAGGATGTGCAATGAGAGCAACAGCATGGCTCTTGTGTTGGCACTGCCATGGTAACTTGGGCACACTTTGGGTCATGTTAAGAGTGGGCAGGAAATATATCCTTATCCTTTTCTTGTTTCTCCTTTCACCTTTTGTTCTGCACATACTTTATGTCTTTTACTTCTACTTTGGTCACAGTGTTCTGGGAATCTATCTATATATCTAACTTCTGCAAAGGAGGTGATGTGTTCGATGTGGTTTGTTTGTTTGTTTGTCTGTTTGTCTATGAGCAGCATTACAAAAAAAAGTACCCATTCAATTTTGATCAAATTTGCTGGGTAATCTACTAAATCTTTTTCATTTTCATTAACGTTGATACGGACATGGATAGGGCTTTTGGCCCGCAAAGGCCTTTTTCAGACTGCCAGCTCAAATTTGTTTTTTGTCATTTCCACATTGTAACTGGATTGATTTTTATAAGTCTGGATAGCAAAAAAAACACATCAAATGCGTTTTTTGCAAATTGGATCCAAACCATATTTGGAGGTGGTTTGAAATGCAATTTCAATCAGATTTCTAGAGATGCGTCTTAGTCCAGATACTGTGGGGGCTCAGATCTGATTTCAGGCGTCACTTTCTACGCAACACACAATAACAATGTCATTTTCAGAGTGACAGAATGAGCTAAATCTGTGCCACCACTAGCAGGGCACATCAGAGTGCACATTTTGGAAGACATCAAGAATAGTCCACGGACAGAAGCTGACAAGGTCCACGTCCATGGATCTCCATTTGATCTGCTTCCGTGTTGCAAAGCCGCCAGCATAGGTACACATACGTCGTTACCACAGCAACCCATACAGATAGCTGACGTGTGGACACCAAATCCGATCTGCTAACTTGCAAATAACAATGCGAACAGTCTGTCCTACAGATCCGATTTGAGAAACAAATCTGATTTGCCTGCAGTCTGAATAATGCCATACATCCCAAAATCCCATAGATAGCAGTGAAGTTTGATCGTGACGAAACAGACAATTCTGGAAATAAGTTCACTCTATATCACAATCCACATTCATGGGTACCAGTAATCCTCAAGGACATGCATGTTCCTCGCTCAAACTTGATACAGCAACCTGTCTCGATGGAGCACTCGGGCCGCTGGTTTCATAGGGGAGAACTGAAACCGGTACAATTAGAACATCAACACAGTTGTTTCATTTGTACTATTGGCTTTGACGGAGATCTGCGCTCTCAGAGTTGCCCTCTAGCTGATATCAAGAAGTTGTTTTATTTGGTCTTCTTGTCTTCACAGGAAACCAATGAGCTGGTGGCCATTAAGAAGTTCAAAGACAGTGAAGGTGAGTGAAGGAGCGAAGGAGGGAAGAACAGGAAGGTACCTGAACTGTTGTGTCATTTCTGTCTCTTTAATTCCCACACAGAAAATGAGGAGGTCAAGGAGACGACTCTTCGGGAGCTGAAGATGCTTCGGACCCTGAAGCAGGACAACATCGTCGAGCTGAAGGAGGCTTTCCGCAGGAGGGGGAAACTCTACCTGGTCTTTGAATATGTTGAGAGGGTCAGCTTCATGACGCTGTCATTATTATTTCTCTGCCTGCATGCCATGCACACACTCCTCTTCTCTATTCTGCTGTATCTAGATTCTAGTCTACTTTTAAGTTTCAGGATGTTGGAGACTGCTCAGTTCAGCATAAAAAAGCATCACCATGGCAACATATGAAGTATGCTGTTTGTGAGTAATGGTATTCCCCACTGTGTTGCCAGGGTATCCAGCCAAGTGTTTATTTTATGACAGGTTTTATTTTCACACTGTACTCAAGTCATTTAGCATGGTGTCCCCTCTTGTCCCCCGGTCGAGGTATAAAGAAAAAAAAAAAAAAAAACCTGGGAAGAAAAATTAAAGGTTAAAAAATTTCATATTTTAAAACACGCTTTGACCAAGACAAACAGTTAAACCTGCAGCTACGCATCCGAGCTCTTTCTACAGTTAAATGTCTTGTGGTTTGCAGAACATGCTGGAGCTGTTAGAGGAACTGCCCAATGGCGTGCCGCCTGATAAAGTCCGCAGCTACATCTACCAGCTCATCAAAGCCATCAACTGGTGTCACAAGAATGAGATTGTGCACAGAGGTGAGGCGTTAACTTGTACATGTATGTCTCACTGCAAAAATATCACATTGTCGCCTGGGTTGATGTTGCATCCCAAAATCACATTTTCATCCTCAAAAGAAAAGGGTAATACCAATAATTGGAGGATTGTGACACAAGTGATGTTCCTTAATGTCAGATGTTTTTGCTTGATTATGATAATTTCTTAAAAAAACAAAACAAAGAAATTACATTTGAATAAATATAAATTAAGGTTTATGATGCACAGAGCTGCAGTTGCCATTCATGACTCTGGTGTTGTGCCATCAGTTTTTTTTTTCCAGGAACTGTGGGGACTTAGTATCTCAGATATGTTTAGGGATTTAAAAAAGGCAAGGTTGGTCAGTCTGATTTTATTCATTTATGTATGTATTGACTGAAGTACTTATGAGGTATGTTTTGTGATGTGTATTTCAATCTATTCTTGTTTTGTACACAATAATACATCTTGCATCCTTTTAGTACCTTTGGTATAATTTGGATTTTCTAAGAAATGTGTTGATGGAAGCAAAATCTGCAGCCCAGAACGTATCTTAACTCTCTGGAAAACATGGAGGTGGAAGCCATATTTTCATGCTTTGTTTCATAAGTGAATTTGAATGTGGTATAGGGCAGTGATTAAAGCACATTAACATCCTTTTGTCTTCATCTCTCATCCAGATATAAAGCCAGAGAACCTCCTCATCAGCTCTGAGGATGTTCTCAAACTCTGTGACTTTGGTGAGTCTTTGGTCCTCTCCTTCTGTTCTTTACAGCAGCCATATTGTATAGAAATTTTATTATTAAGATTTACACATGTAATATGGTAAAACCACTCTATTTATATATACACTTCCCTTGTCAAATAAAAGTAAAGTAATTTTCGGACAGACTGAGTTTTTACTGCTGATTCCTGATACATTTTCACTGTATGTGTAGATTCATCATGATAGTGACTGATTTTTGCAGTTATATCTTTGGTTTCATTCTGCCCAGTTTGGTTTCTTGGGCTCAGTTCACTGTGACAAATCTCACCATTAATTTGTCACCTTGTAAATTGTGTATCACGAAGATCAATTCTGCTACAGGGAAGCAGCCAATCAGCACTATAAAACGTACTCTGCTGGTTGTTATCGCAATTATTCTGTCAGAGGTGTTTTTCAGGAGAAGTCGGATTAATGATAGACACCTGCTTCCGCTTCAAAACACTAATCAGTTGTATTGATATGACATAGTTTGTCCATTTTACATTTTGCCAGGTGTGTATTCTGCATTTGAATCATTCTTTACAAAATCACATGGTCAATTAGCTTTGCATAACAAGCTAATGTAATCCTACTGAGTCAGCTGGGGTGAGATTTGTTTGTTATTCACTGTTGGAGCTGGCATTCTGCTTATTGTGACTTTTCATGCTTAAAAGGGACTCTCTGTGCATCGGTTATCTAAAGCACAGTCCCAGACTGCCTGCAGTGACATAACTAATTAGAGTCTTGTCACAATGGAAGATGGCCATGTTGATACTGTAGCCGTCCAAATGATTTGAGTGTTAAATGTAGTTTATTCTTATTAATTGGATGTTTATATCTTCATTCAAAGGACTATAATTTGTCTGCATATTATCACAGCGGATGTGCTGGCTGTGCAGCATACAGGTTTAGGTTTAATGTGATTTATTCATTTCTTTGTCACTGTGGCTCAGGTTTTGCTCGCAACCTGTCTGAGGGAACAGATGCCAACTACACCGAGTATGTTGCCACAAGGTGGTACCGCTCACCTGAGCTGCTGCTGGGGTGAGTCCCTGTGTGTGTGTGTGTGTGTGTGTGTGTGTGTGTGTGTGTGTGGGTGTGTGGGTGGGTGGAGGAACTGAGAAATGAGGAGGGAGGGAAAGAGTACTCAGTCTGTTGGCTGTGTTTGTTCTTTTTAATCTCAGACCACCAGATATGTTATGGTTTTCGAAAGATTTTATCAGATGGGGACACACCGATCCACCATACCGCCTCCAATACTTCAATCCCGATCCAATAGCGGTGCTGTCATAGTGTTGTGGAGCCCACTTTGATATCTAAAAAAAACTCACATTTGACATTTGTCATTTTTTTAAGAGTTGCTAAACAGATTATATATTTCAAAAGTTTGCTACTGAAAAGAAAGCATGAATTTTGTTCAGTCACACAGACCCCAGCTGTAAAACTGAGTTAAATATGGTAAATGGTCTGCACTTATGTAGAGATTTATCACCTTAGCAGTTTGCCTCCCATTCAACCACTCACACACATTCACACCAATGTCAGCTGCCATATGGAGCAACTTGGGGTTCAGTGTCTTGCCCAAGGACATTTCAGCAGGTGGCAGGAAGAACTGGGGATCAAACCACCAATCATATGATTTGTGGGCTACCTGCATCTGAGCCACCGCCACCCATAACTAGGATTTCATATGTTGTTAAGATATGTGTTACCTCTACTTTTTACACGACAAAGCTCCTCCCAAATAAGTCTAATTGGATTTCTGTCATTATTGAAGGACATTTTAATTCTCCCCAAACAAAAGTATCATTATTGCAGTTGCAGTATGTCGACATTATGTATGTATTTTTGAATTTGTCTGTGTATAACTTCTTTTTTTTTACAAAATTAAGGAGTGCTTTTGTATACTAAAAAGCAAATAGCATGACAAAAAAAAGTTGTTGAATGTTATTTCAAAAATAGATTGTCAATATTTCAATTATTATTATTATTATGAGACGTACAGCTGAAGGGTCTGTTGGACCCCAGACAATGAGGAAGTGAGTCACCATAGACAAAACATTAAAATATTATCCTTTATGGTGAATTGGACCCATATTGTAAGCTCTACATTCTTATATTTTATTACTACTTGTTACTTATTATTATTATTTTTGTGTGTCACAGAAAGTTGAGTCCACAAACCATTTTGTGTAATTTCCATGATCACCTTTTCATCCCCCATATTTCAATCCTACTCACTGGGGAATCAGGCAGTGATTCACCTGCTACAACAGGATGACACAAACCATCGTGTAAACATCGTATCCTGAGATCAAATCTCTGCTTCGCTGTTGATTCCTGTTGCTTATGTTGTTTTGGTGCTTTTGCTGCACTGAAAGTCCATTCTAGCTCGGAGACAGCAGAGCGTCATCTAGCCTCACTGCTGTAGCCTGATTTAGTAAATACCCTGGAACATTTATTGAGACAGCGTTTGAATGCCGCCCACTCAAATACTCTCTCCCTCTAACACCAACACCGCTCCTCTGCTTCTCTGCTGCCAGATCTCTCGCCATTTCTCACCAGACCCCTCAGCTCCGTTCCCTCTGAAAATGACCATCTTTTATACAAGCCTCTCCTTCAGAAACTCAAAATCCATCATTCTATTCCACTGCACCACAGCCACGAATAACGTCACCCTTTCAGCATCATACTTCCCGTATTCCTCCCCTCTTTGTCTGGTGACTTCATTTTCACCCCTGTCCTCCTCATTCTCATTTTCACCACCGTCATTATCACTCTACTGTCTAATTAGCAAGGCCTTCAAGTGCCGATCTTCACGTAGTTGTATTCGGTGTGTTTCTCTCCATCTTAGGGCTCCCTATGGAAAGGCAGTTGACATGTGGTCGGTGGGGTGTATCCTCGGGGAGCTGAGTGACGGACAGCCCTTGTTTCCAGGGGAAAGCGAGATTGATCAGGTTGGTGAGACCAAATAATGTTGAAACAAGTGTTTGATTAAACAGTGTAAATTAATCAAATAAAAAGCTTGCATTTTAAGGTCCGACCTTCCCCCATGTGAAGATTGAAGCTTTTTCTTTATTTCATGTCCTTTATGAAGTGAATCTCTTTGAGTTTTTAACAGTTTTCCAGACAAAAGGGTTTGATGAACCTGACAAAGCTCCAGTTTGGGACTTGAAATGTTTTTTTTTCCTAATATAATGACATAGAATTTGTAAGTCCTTGAGAAACAAAAATCACAGTTACAGTTTTTTCTGACTCAACACCCGGACAAGAAAGATGTGCGTGTCTTTTAATTGTTCAGATCCCACGACATGGTGAACCGTAGGAGATGGTGATCAGCATTTGTCCTTATTTTCTAAAATGTTAAAGACTAAACAAGTGTAGTCACATTTACTTATACAGAATTACACGTTTGTTTCCGAGGGCTTTATTGTCTGCACAAGATAGGAAACTTTCTGTCTGTAGATCCACAAACAAATGATCCATTAATTGAAAAATTAGGAAATTAAAGAATCTACAAACATCACTAATCTGTTTCAGCTCTATCCCCGAGCCACGACGTTATTTTATGGATTATGTATCCAATTTATCGTTCCAGCAATTGTAATGAAAGAATTTATAGGAACAATGTGCATCCCTTTCAGGCCAATGCACTGCGACACACATTCTCCTGATCTCTGTCATTATCACCACTTAACCTGATAAAACCGTACACTTGATCTCCACAGTGATGGAAATGAATACCCAATGCAGGAATTGTGTTGCTAATTATTCTTAATTTTATTAATTTATTTGTCAGGGGCAACACACACTAATCAACATCGATATGATATAAATCTGTCAGACTTTGACAAAAGACTTCTTATTCTTATCTGCAGTTCCCAGGAAGGTAAAACTTATATATTAAAACAAACACAAAAAAACACATACGTTAAGGTTTTCCAGATTGTAAGTAAGTAAGTAAACTTTATTCATAAAGATAACCAATAAGAATATTATAAAAAAATATAAAAACAGTAAAGATTACATAAAGGGCAAACACAGAGATCAAAAACAAGAATCAATATAAATATATTGAAGGAAAGCATGTATTAGGGGAAAAAGTGAGTGAGTCTGCATATTTTACAACCAGGGGAAGATGGTTCCAGAGAGTGAACAGTATAATACTGATGGGTGAACAATGTAAATCGAAAATGTCAATCAGCGGAAAGCAACTTAAAGCTGTTTTAATCCATATTTTATATAAACAAGGGATCAAATAACAACATGTTATATGAAAACACAGAAAACCAGCCAAACTCTGAAGCTTCCCTTCAGCTTTATGGAGCTCTTAAAGCATCTTCTCATTGTTTGGATTTTACGGTTCGTTACTTTCCTATTTTGCTTCACTCACCGCTCTCATCAAATTTATTTTCCTCTCTAGCAAACAGCTGTTGAAGAATGTGATAAATCAACTGTACACACGGCCAGATAAAAAAAAATGGTGACTCGCTGGTGAAAAGTGGAACATTTAGCACCTGCAGAGACAGATATTTCTCTCGAGAGTTGGTAGTGATCAAAACAGAGCTAAAAGAAGAGAGAACATTCACCAGGTGGCCAGAAACACGTCTCCAAATGAATGATCCATGTCTAACATGTTCGCCATACAGTGTGATAATTGTTGTTTTACAGTTTTTTGTGCTGCAGCCAAGTAGGCAAAATGTTTTGTGATTATGTTAGTCATACATTTTTTTTTGTGACAAAAGCAGTAGGTTTAAAAAAAAAAAAAAAAAATCCCCTCTTGGTCTGCTCAGTCGCTGTGCTGCCACTTTTGATCGTTTCACATTATCTTCATCAGTAGAATTTTCCTGGTTGTCATGGAAATCTACTATAAAAAAATTTTGACCACTTTTAAGAAGTCTGATCCACAAATAGACCTCGAGAATGGATTATTGTGTCAGCTGCTGTTTCCAAGGTGAAGAATAAACTCAGAAGTTTAAACTTCATGTAACTTTTACAGACCTTTTTTTTTTTTTAAATACTTATTAAAATTTCAAAAACCAATTTCAAGGAGTATTTTTACCCACTGTGATAAACCACTAAGTCCGCTGCTGCTGCTGCTTTTTTTTTTTTTTTTTTATCTCCAGCTCTTCACCATTCAGAAGGTTCTGGGTCCACTTCCTGCAGAACAGATGAAGCTCTTCTACAACAACCCTCGATTTCATGGAATCAGGGTAGGAAATGTAGTCGCATTTCTTCTTCTTCTCTGCTTCTTCTTTCTCCTCATCCTCCTCCTCCTTTGTCTTTACCTCCTTTCTCAGCTCTGTCTCCTTCTATCGCTCTCTCTCTGCTTTGTGGCAGTTTTCCCAGCACCATGACTGAGTGGATTGCTATGACTCATGAGATAGGTGGTTGGTGTTCAGTTTAGCAGCAAGAGAAAATGTCCCAGAAGGGCGAACAACAAGACTTTGTGTGTGTGTGTGTGTGTGTGTGTGTGTGTGTGTGTGTGTGTGTGTGTGTGTGTGTGTGTGTGTGTTGTAGTTTTAGTGTGATCCAGTGATGGATTTCTGTGTGTTTTGAACTGGTAGCTACTTCTTTTACTGCCAGAAACATCTACTATATGTTGTAAATCCTTATAGTAATCTTCAATGCACCAAAATGTTCAGGTTTGATCCGGTGTATGTGTGTGTGTGTGTGTGTGTGTGTGTGTGTGTGTGTGTGTGTGTGTGTGTGTGTGTGTGTGTGTGTGCCAGTTTCCCTCAGTTACTCATCCTCAGACTTTGGAGAGAAGGTACCAAAGCATCTTGACTGGTCTGATGTTGGATTTGATGAAGGTAAAGTACCAAGAAATATTCTTTTGTTCTATTAATCTTTTTTTCAATTATCAATATTTGTATAATTGCATTAAAGATCAAATTTGAGACACCAACCACTAAAATACATCCAACCCTCTTTGTGCATTTTTTTTTTCCTCATCAGAATCTGTTGCTGCTAAACCCGACTGAGCGTTATCTGACGGAGCAGAGTTTGAACCACCCAGCCTTCCAGCCTCTGAGGCAGGTGGAGAGAGAGAGGCCTCCGCCCGCGTCTCCCAACCCGCCACGCTCCTCCAAGAGGAAAACGCACCATCATGGAGAGAACACAGTTCCTACAAGGTGAGACTACCGTCCTGTATTTTCACTTTGTCACAGCAGTTGTCTTGAATGACCACATGGAATGTCTCTTTGTAAACACTGTGACTAAGACTGGATTATATTGATTAAAATCCTCTGTCATATCTACAATATACTGTGTCGTGTTGATTATATGAGGATATAGTATTTTTTTCTAAATTAAACTGCAATAGTTTTTTTAATTATCTATTGCTATATAACATCTCGATAGACACCTTGGTATAACAAGTTAGCAATCTCCTTATCAATGGACAAATCTCTGTAATGTCACAGTATACAGTATGTGATCATATTACACAACAACTGCTCACTAATTCATCCATAGGAAGCACGCTGTAGCTCCTAAAAGAAAAACAACCTCAAAGTTTGAATGAGTGTCTTTAGAGCTTTCTGAACAACACAGCCTTTCTGTGTTTGTTGTCTAAACTATGCCTACCTCACTAAACATACCATGCATTTGTGCGGTAACAGAACATTTTCTACCAAAATCTGTGAATCTCTTTTAAAATTCAAATGAAACTCCAAAATTGGAAACAAAAATTATTTTTTCTTTTTCACATATGGATCTAACACAAAGCAAGTCAAAACAAAGAAGAAATTCGGAAATGGACCTCAGGTCAAACTTGATTTGGATATTTATTCGTTTTGATTTGTGTGACCAAAAAGTTACTGACTTCTTTGAGTGTTCAGTGTGAAAGAAAGGAGGAAACCATGCAGTAATTGTAAGTCGGAGCATCAGATAAGTTCACTACTTCTGAAAAGCATGGCACATTGAAACCAGATGCACTAATTGAATTAAAGACCTGCTGCTGTTGTCATATCATCTTCCTTAAGAGTTACACATTTTGTTTTTCTGAAAAAGATCAAATGTTCCATGATTGATTGTCAAGACTTCCAAAACTGAATATAGCTAATAAGACAGTAATTTACAGTTCATATAATTCAGAAAGATTACAAACAAATATTTTTTTGTGTTCGGTTCATTAATGAGTAACAAAATGTATTTTAATTTTGGATTGTTAATTGAATATGAAAAGAACAAATAATTCACAGATGTACTCAGCATACATGCACAGATGTGGCACACACAAATGTTCAGAAAGTACGAAAATAAAACCCCAACAAATGTATAAATTATCATTTTTGTGTCTGTTCTTGTAAAGATGCTATTCTTAGCTGCATTACTTAGCTAATTAACAGATTTTTTTTTTTTTCCAATATAAGAACTCAATTTTTTTGAGATACTGTCAGGAGCAGCAGGATTGTTGGCAGCATTCACAAAAATAGAGAAAGTTTACTTCCAAAAAAATGGAGAGTATTATAACGCAGTGCCAAATGTCCCTCCCTCTGGCCCTGCAGGAGTCACATTAAGAGCACGAGCCGTCGCTCCAACGCTAAAGAATGTTCCAGCCTCCCTCGTCACGGCGACCTCCATCATCTCGGAAATGAGAGTTTCCTCAACGGAAACAAACCAGCCCCGTCCAGTTTAAGTCCTACGCTCCACGCTAAGGGCCTGTACATGTCCCAGACCCTCAATCGTTCTGCCTCATCCAGCAAAGACCTGGTTAACAACAACCTGCCACACCTCCTCAGTCCCAAAGAAGCCAAAAACAAGACAGAGTTTGATTTCAGTTTGGGGCCCTCCCCGAAGTTGTCAGACCAGGGACATGGGGCGAAGTACGGCCACAGCAAACCCAGCTCCTCTCGCTCTCAGCAGCAGCAGCAGCAGCAGCAACAGCAACAGCAGCAACAGCAGCAGCAGCAGCAGCAGCAGCAGCAGCAGCAGCAGCAGCAGCAGCAGGCCGGCCGGCACACTTTCCTGGAAGGAAAGACAAACACACTTCAGTCAGGAGGAGAGAAACAACATGGCCGACATGCCCACAGTATGGCCGACTCCGCCCACGGATCCATGTCATCGTCTTCTAAGAGTTCGGCCTCTTATCTCAGCCTCTCCAAGAGCCACAGTGCGCTGAGTGATGCCAAATCCGTGGGGAACCTCAGCGACGGTCGACTCCACCCGGATGACCTGAACTCCAACACGACGGCTGGGGTGGGACCCGGTGCCCGCTTCTTCCCGGCCAGCTGTTTAGACCTCAACGCCCCTTCAGGTCCTCCGGGGCCGCCTGGCAGCCCCTCTGCTCGACACAGCGATCGATCTGGGCACAGCCCCGCCTCTCGTAGCAGCGGCAACGTCCGCATGGAGAGCAGCACACTAGACTCCTCATCCAGACACAAATCCAGACATAAATCTTTGGCACCAGGTGGGTTTCAGAGTCAAATCTTTACTCAGCACTCAGTTTATTTTTCCTCTTTAACTAGCTTTTTTCTAACAATCACAGAAACACCAAAAAACTTGAAATGAATGCCTTTTGTCTCATTGTTTATTGGGTTTTAAGCTCATTTCTTTATCAAGATTTAGTAGCAAATGTGGAACCAGTTAGAACGTGGATAAAATTAATAGATTAGTTGATATCCAGAAAATGATTTGATTGTCTCCAATTTCCAAATGTGAGGATTTTCTGTTTTAAATAGAATATTTGGGTTGTTGGTTGAGCAAAAAAAAAAACAAGTTGAAGACTTGGAAACGCAAATGTCTCACATTTTATAAACTTATCAATTAATCAGTCAACTACAAGAATAATAAGTAAGAAAGAAAATATTAATTACGTGAAGTTCTGTCGATTTTAATCTCTCCTCTCTTCTCCAGAAGATGCTGGTGCTCCAGAGCTCTTAGATCCAGGTGGAGCAGGGATGCCCTCCACTCACACTCTGCCTTCCCCACATGAGTCTTATCATTACGGCCTGGGCTACACCTCCCCCTTCTCCTCCCAGCAACGGCCTCAGCGCCACTCCATGTACGTGAGAAGGGAACGCCACCGTCCACACGGCGTGGAGAGCGGGATGGCGGGCTTGCCCCCACCCGGGCAGGTGATACCGACGCGAGCCAGTAGCCTGCAGCTCCTTTCCCCCCAGCTTCAGCACCGGACCACCCTCACCGGACACTCAGTGAGCTCTTCAAGGGAGGACTGCAGTGACGACATGACGAGGGTTAGTGGCAGACAGTCCTGTGAGTGTTGTGGTGGTCGAGAACGGAAAAAATTCACCTTAGAATACCGAAACTAACTTTGTAAAAAAAGGTCCAATAGGGTCCATTGTATCATATGGCGATGTTAGTTGTTTCTTTTCAGGCTGCAGACACCCAGGAGTTGTTACTGTCTCCATGGCAACGGCGACCTTTGTGGTTCGTTGAACAGTTTGTTGTTAGTTGGCAGCAAGAATTTAGAAATGAATTCTTAAAATAAACTTTAGCTTTTACAATTTTAAGTTTTTACAATCTAATAGCTTGTACAAGTAAAATGTTACAGAAATGAAAAGTTAAGCATGTGCAATGGAAAATGTTGGTTTATTTGACACAACATGGACAAGCAAATCCTCTTTATTACTAAGCTTGCAGATACAGGTGAAGAGCTAGACTTTCACTGCAACAAATTAGCTTTTTTAATCACTTGCTCAGCAAAAATATCAATACGTGGAATATTCTTCTGTGGACAAAGTATGTCCAACTTCAAGAAGTTATTCCTACTAAACCAGGCAAAGTTGGCTTCTGATGTTGAAGACATTTTGAATAAGTGTCCCCCAGTCTCTTTAATCATCTTGCTAAAATATTTGTGCAAAATTCTTCATGTTAGATGTTGGAGGGTTTTCTTGCATGTGCAATTCTTCAGTGGATTAAAATCTGGACATTTTGGCAGCACTTCAGTACCAACATTTGCGAGAGTTACCTGCAGATCCTGTGATAAAATTGTGAGGTTCTTGGAGACTTCCATTTCCATCAAACAACCTGCTCTTGGATTTAATTTACTAGGCAGCCAGCCCCGGAAAAATTGTCAGATGTTTGAAATCTGCACCACTTGTAGATGAGATTCCCCACAGTGGAAGGATTTCTGTCAAACCATTTGGAGATCATTTTAAATCTTGCTGGACTCAAAAGCATCCACAGCCTTGTTTCTGAAGGCCTTTGGGAGATCTTTCGATCTAGATGATGACACCACACACTTAAATAGGAAAGAGAACACCAGATCCAAGATGTTAGAGTTTTGAATAAGACAGGTTCCACCTGTTCCTCCCTAAAGTGGTTCGACTCATGGGCACCTCATCTAAAACCCCTGTTTCTAATTTGATTGATTTAAAAGTGTGATGAATGTAGTGGTGTACTTACCTTTTTAATGTGCCTAACCTGTGACATTTGCTTGAGTATTTAAATTTTCCATGTCGACACTGTTTCAAAGAGGATCAAGTGTTTGGTTGTTCACATTTGTTGAAAAAGTCAATAATTTCGAGGTGTACTTATTTTGTCATACAACTGTATATTATATACTATTATATTACATTTCAAATATCTTAAGAGTATTTTTTTCACATTTACCTTTATTAAACCTCAAAGGTTAAACTGGTTTATTTACCCATGCTCAGTAAAAAAAAAAAAAAAAAAAAAAAAAAAACATCAACATCGATTTTAAGTCAAAATGGTCATAACATATGAAAAACCACCACTTCAATATTAATGCTTTAACACACAAGTGATGCGCCCTAAAACAAGACAGGACAAAGAGAGGACAGTGTGGCCAGCAGGAGAGTGGTGTCAATATTTGCTTTATTTTTGCCTTTTTTTTTTTTTTTTTAAAGGAAGCTGAAATTTTTACTTTTTAGCAAGTTTTGTAAAACCTTTAGTTGCTGTCCATGAATTTCTCCACCTGCAATCAATAGAAAACATATGAATGCAATAAGTCAGCTGTGTTTTCTTGGAATTGTTCTGCATTACAGAAGATTCATGGTTAATGAAAAATCACAGACACAGAAATAATTATATTTCATGAAAGGTATCATTTATTCAGGATTTCAAACAATGTAAGAGTACCGAAGGGTGAATTTTTCCTTTGTCATGTGCCCTGAAAATGTGTGTGTGTATTTCACATGTTGATGTGTGTGTGCAGGGACTGTCACTGTCTCACATTATCACAGCCACTGCTTCATGCTGCTTCTCCAGTCTGCTTTGACGTGCGCCTGTCCGTCTCCTCAACAGAGTGAGCTGTCCCCTAAAGACATGAGCCACCCTTGTGCCCCCATCAAAGACTCTACGAGGGACAACACTGCTGCTTTTCATACACAGCGCTCTAAAAACGAGGTCCGACCCCCTGACTCCTCCCTACCTACCTCCAACCAGTTCACCCAACACAGACAGTAGCTCCACTGACTGCTGGTTTCCATAGCTTTCTCTGTTTCTACTCAGGTCAACAGCTTCACTGCACATTGTCGCTGGTATAAATGTTACCTCACTGAAAAACTCTAAGATTGTCCTGAATGTCTCGTGATGTGAGCAAGTAAAGAACGTGATAGCTAATGATAAACGATGAAGTGAGATTAAATGGGATTATCAACCACAAAACTGACACTACTGAAGAACTTTGTATGGTCCTGTGTCCACGTGTGTGTGTTTGTTTGTCTGCATGATGTGTGTGTGTTTCTCAGGTCGGTATGTATCACGACCCTCATGTTGAGGATGGAGGTTCCTCCAAGGAGAACCGGATGATCTTCACTGAGTCCATGCCACGGAGAGTCGGCAGCTTCTACCGAGGTAAGAAACAGGAAATAACCAAAAGACAAACTGTGTGTTGTGTGGCACCACAAACAGCATCTGAAAGGTCAGGATGTATCAAACATCGAGGCTATTCAAAAAGACATGAAAGAAATACAGTAGAGGATGACATATAAGACATTTAAATAGGATGTAAAAGACTAAAATCATCTTGGCAGCGCCTGACTCAGACTTTCTCATGGTAAATCTAAAAATTGTCAGAGGTGGTGTGTGTGTGGAGCTGAAGTGGGCTGAATGAAGCCTGAAACCTGCAGGCAGCTAACCAACTGTCACTCAAAGCGGCCCCACCCTTAATTAAGCATGAATTTAAGCCTTAATACAATCTAAATGGGTGAATTATATTAAAAAAAAAAAAAAAAAAAAAAAATCCCCCGCGTACAGTTTTCATAAAAAGGGAAAATTAGCTAAAACATTTTTTTTTTCTCAGGCTGTAAACACATTTGTTTCTGCTGTAAAGTGGGTGATTTTCACACTGGGATTCATGTGAATGCGGCAATAAAAACATTGTGAAATACATTAGACATATTAATCATATCAAAAGGAGACTTCCCTCATTTAAATCTGCAGAATTACACACTTTCAATCATTTCCTCTCCTCCTTGTTTCTCTTCAGTCCCTTCACCCAGACCAGACAACTCCTCCTCCTTCCACGACGGTGTCGGTCAGGGCCGAGGGCCGGTCGTACCTGTTGTACCCGTAGACCCTGTTGCCTTGGCCAACCACTCCAAACGCCAGACGGCTTTTGACTGGTGAGGATTCAGTTGTTGACCTGGCGGGACATGTTCAGGCGGTGTTAGCAGACCTACGATCAAAGTTAAATGGAGGGAACACGCATAACTTATAACTGTCCACATTTTAGTCGTAAAGCTTTCCAGGTCCTTCAGGCACAGGTTGCTAATTATTTCTATACTGTTAGACAATTTGCATCTACAGCACATAGTGCCTTGGAGGTGCAACACTTTGAGGGATGAAGAAGCTTTTTCTTTTGCCACATATTTTCTTTGTTAAATCTGGAATTCATCCTCTATGTCAGACTATCTGAATTATTTTCCTTGCTGTCGCGTGAGTGTCTGTCACCAACACCAATTAAGATCTAGTAGATTTTTCAGGATCAACTCTGGTGTTGCTGTGTGTACTGTTAAAGTTATAAATGGTTGAAATGACATGAATCAAAACATGTTATGGCAAAATCAATTAATTGAGAAGATATTCTACTCCTCACGTTGACTGTGATGAGAGTTGCAATATCAGATATGTGTTTATGAAAAAAACATTTAAGGAGTTTGTCTGGTTTTTTTCCCTCCGTCCGCATTTTATTTTCAAAACCCTTATTGTAGTATTTTCTGTTTTAAAGAGTGAATAATTTGAATAGTCGTGAAGTGTCACCATTTAATCCTGAGCTTGTAATAACAATCACAAGTCATACAGTATGTCCACCTTTCCTCCGCTGCTCTGCAGGACTGCTGCTGAAGCAATGGTCATGAATCCTCCAGAGCCTACCAAAGAGAAGGAAAAACAAGGCTTCTTCAGATCTATTAAAAAGAAAAAGAAGAAGGCACAAATCGTAAGATCTTTTAATTTATCACCTGTCATTTCAACTAACTGTGTGACACTAATATTAACTACTAAGAGTGCTAAAGGGTAATTTTAATTTATTCCTGAACTCTGGGAGATGACGTCATCGCTACAATGAAATTATGAAATGAGTCAAGAAGCACGAGCAGTCGGATGATCAGACGAGAAACTGGAAAAAAGACAGACACGAGACAAATCAAGAAGAGAAAACAAGTGATCAGTAAAATTCATTACCCAAATTGTCTATGTGCAGATGCAAAAAGTAAAATTTTCATCGAAAACAGAACATTTTTTAACCACATATATAAGAAAATGGTAAATGAAAATTCCAACTAATACACATTTTCATCCACTGCAAATAAAGAGAGAGAGAGCGTCCTCTGCAGAAAGGCACAGTGAAATAAAGTAATTCAGAGATCACAATCACATCTCAAACAAGAAAAATATAATGGAAATATGACATTTATTTTAGTTTTAAACAATAAAGGTTGCAGTCTCCTCACTCGTACTTGCATATCTAATCGCCATTTTTAGTCTCTCCAGTGGAGTAAAAGATTGTTACAGGTGACCTGCTCTCCTCGCCTGTTCAGACCTGGCATTAACATGCATCTCCACGTGCATCTCGGGGGACCATTTGCAATCTGATCTCACTTCCCCGCTACATATGCAAATTAGTAAATAAAGTAATTAAAGAATTAAAGAAACACATTAACACGTACAGAAAAGAACGGAAATGTCAAAGCAACAAGCATTCACCAAAATGAAACATCTTTACTCACTCAATGTACCGCCAATTAGAAATTTATGATGTATTTTCAAGGGTCAGAGCCCTTTTAATTCACAATCTGAAACGTCAGACTTTACCCAAATACGTCGGTTCAGGCTCGGATTATCTAATTATTCCAGCAGGTTTGAGAGGGTCTGGTTCTGCGCTGCGGTGGATGAATGAACTGTGCCACGGGGGTGGAGTCTCTGACACATTTCTGGGACTGATGTGTGTCAGCAAATACATATAAGTCAAACTAAACGAGCACTAAACAACAGTTCAGCTGCACTCAGCAGAATCACGCAGGTTTGTTTTTTTCATTGGATATTTCTAATGCTTAATTAGAGGACCTCATTAAGTAGGTTGTCCTTCAGTGTGGCCCAAGATGCATTTGTGTTCACACTGCTAAAAGAAAGTGGCCATATGCATCCCGGACCACCTCTGAATGTCATCTGAACAGGTTGGATCTCAATGCATCCTGGGTGCATTCACATTCAAAGCTATCCACCTGTGATCAGATGACTTAGAACGTGTTAAACCCACGGCTGAACAGGGCCTGTGTAGCCCAATGATGAGTTGCTGAATCTGTTTCCATTATACTAAACTGTATTTTCTTCTTATCAGTACACTAAACTTCTTTGGTCCTTTTCACATTTTCATAGAATTCTTCAAAAACGTACTTACTTCCAAACAAAGGGGTTTAGATAAACTGGCTCAAATCTTGGCTGGTTTACAACCTGTCTGAGTATCTTACCACTTGTTTCTTTGCTCGTTGTAGTGATGTCACCATGGCAATTACTTTATAACAGATAGGAATCGTGGCCAAAAATTTTAACAAGACAGAATTATCTTCTAATATTGGTCTGAATTTCCACCCTTTATGTTTTATTCCCACTTTATAAATCAAATATTCATTCTGGTTATGATTTTTTTTTTTTTTTTTTTACTTGTATCTCACATTAAGTGGTGTTTCTTTAGCTGGTTGAGGATCAGCTGCTGTAGTTGTTTTTCCGTTTGCTGTCAGAGATTTGTGTTGAGAGTTGTGGCTGTGCATCTTCTACTCCACAGACGGACATGGAGGACGGGAGAAACCCCAGCATCAAGAAAAGCCTTTTCCCCCTCTTTAGCTCTAAGAATAGCTTAAAGCACAACTCAGCTGTCAAAGTCCTACCTGTAGTCGCCTCGCCCATGGTACAACACCAGCCTCCTGCGCCCTACCCTGCCTCACCAGTAATCTAACTTCAACACTACGGCTGCATGTTAACTCACACTGCTCACTCACCAGAACGACCTGCTCTGAAATCCTCTCAACTGACTGACTGAGAAATCCTCCAGATTGAAAGGATTTCAAACATGTTTTGAGTGTAATACTGCACGCTCCATTATTGTCTTGGCTATAATGTATGTCTAATGCATTCAAATTACATTGCAAGACATTTGCTGTGTTCCAAATGGTGTACTTCCACACTAACATTTACTATTTTGAGTGCATAAGAGCATTCAAGTATAGAAACATGCAGTGCACTATGAGTACCTCGATGGTGAAACGGTAGACACTTTTCACCTTCAACGGCCGCCATTACGGCTACGTAGTGGAAAGGGAGGGACCACTTACAACTTATTTGCGAACAGCTGCAGCCAAGGAGGCTGTTGCTGAACGCAGCCCTATACAAATACAAGTTATACACGTCCACCATACTGCTGTTGGATAGAAGTCATCAGTATGTTTACTGTGGATTAAACTGAAGGCACAGAAACGCGTTCATTTCTGGGTAAAATAATAAGTCGGCACATACTTTGGCAGGTGATGCATTCAAATCTTTCGGTTATTTCCTGTAAGTGCAGAACAGCAGTGTGCAGTTTGAGACGACGCTACCCTATAGAAATTCAGGTACTATACAAGGAAGAGTACTAAAATAAAAGTGCGTTAGTGTATATGTAAGTGTACGAAGGGAAAAGTGTAATTTGGTACACAGCAACTGACTCCGTGCTGCAGTGTGTGCTGTTTGTGAGGCCAACACGTTCACGTCATTGTACTAACTGAGGCTCATTAACATATTCAGCTCATTTATAAGCGCACAAACACACATGTATCAAAACTCACACTGTGGGAATTTTTCTGGACTCTTTACTTTGTTTTATAGTAGTGCTGAAAGGCAGGGGTGGACTGTAACTAAGTATATTTACTCAAGTACTGCACTTGAGTACAATCCAAAGGTGTTTTACTTTATACTTCCACCACCACATTTCAGTTGCTCCTTTTATTTAATAGTTATAATTTACTTGTTCTTACAAGTTCAGATAAATATTTCATATACAAAAATATATTATGTTTCAGCCTCACAAATTTGTAAATTGGCTGCTTGTCTTTTTTTTTTTGTTTCATTGTAAATTTAAGCTCTTTTTATTTTTGGCCTGTTGATCAGACAAAACATCAGCTTAACTTAATGGTTATCCCATTAATCAAAATAAATATCAACACATTAAGCAATGATGACATTAATTGTTAGTTGCAGGTCTGCCTTATATTACAGCTTGTGAAAACACACACACAGACACAAAACCTTTTTGAGAACTTGTGTTTTTTCATGTATAATGTCACTAATCACCATCACCATCTTTTGTCTGTTGCTGCCAGAGGGCTGCATGAAGAAACTCGCCGGGATTTAAGATGTGATTTTAGTGAGATGTGTGAAGAAAAAGACTGCTGTAACCTCACGGTTGAGAGAAATCACTTACGTGCAGTAAATATTTTAGATAACTAATAACGCGCCGGTGTTTTGTTTCTAAAATGTTAGGTACCGGGGAACGGACAAGAGCACCTGTCCCTGCAACGGAGCTCCAAGTCGTCCTCTCACCACGGCAGCCGCCGGAAAAACCGGGAGCGATCCCGAGACAGGGACCGGGAGCAGAGCCGGGACAGAGACCGGGACAGGGAGAGAGAGAGGGAACGAGAGCGAGAGAGAGAGAGGGAAAGGGAGAGAGAGCGGGAGAGAGGGAGGGAGAGAGAGAGAGTCAATGACTGGCCACCAGAAAAACCAGTGGACTCCCACTCTCAGGTATGTGCTGACTTTGAATTTAAGTTCGTATTTGTCTGAAAATAACAGCCCAGAGTACAGTCTTGTTAAAACGATTCAAGTTTTTCCTCATCGAAACAAACCCTTATCATGTTATGGATAGCAAATTACTAAATACATATATATATAAATAAATAAGTGCTCATAATAAGAGCTGTTTGTAGGTGATGTAAAATGAAGGAAAACATTTTTAAATGTTGACCACACAAAATTATTTTGCATTTAACACTTAAAAGTTTAAACCCAAATTTTGTACATGTATATTCGACAAAATGTGTCTTGTGTAATCTGTAATGTATTCATGTGTAATTTTGTATTCAGAAATGCACCAAACGTGTGAAAGTCATGCTGTTGAGCCAGATGTCATGTCATTATTTCAGTGTAAATATTAGACAATAAAATGCAGCTACACTATAATGAAAACATTTCAAAGCTTTATGAAATTCATCCACTCGGGTAACTCGCCACAAAGGTATTATTTGCAGAACGGTATTTTGTGTGCACAACTTTGATTTAATGCACATTTGCATGAATGTTCAAAAAAGGTACAAAGTGTGTCTGGAAAACAAAGCTCCCAAAGCTTTTTATTTAACTGAAAAAAGGGCAACTATATGATAGGAAGGAAAATAAAAATATTTACAATTAAGTCGAATCAGATTTCAAGGTCAGTCAAACTTTATTACAGCTCCTTAAAGTCTTCATAAGAGAACTCGGTTTGTAGAAACACTTTTTTTATGCTTACATTTCCTGCAGCAATTATTCCGACATTGACTTCAAGGTGTAGGTCTGTCAGAGGTTTTCAGAGACGGACAAGCTGTTGGGTTTGTGGACAATAAGAGAAAAAGAGAAGCCTTATCCTTAAAATTCATTGATCAACTGCATCTCTTTCCCTCCTTCCAGAGCCAACCACTCAAGTCGCTCCGTCGACTCCTTCACCTCTCCCCTTCTTCCTCAAATCAAGGACAGCCTCCTCCTCCTCCTCCTCCAGACCTGCGCTTCCAAGCCCCCCTCCCTAACCCCCCTCAGCCCTCCTCCAAAGCAGGCTACCCTGAGGTTCGAGGGCACGCCGAGAGCCGGGGCCACCCTGGGGTGAGCACCTCGGCCCAGGCTAAGAGCCGCAAGCCCAGCTACCCCCTCCCCGGACAGATCGAGTCCAGCTGGCACGTGTCTGCTTTACAGCGGGCCGAGGGTGCCCAGTTCACCCCGGAACAGCTGGGCATCAAACCGGGGAAGAACGGACCCACCTTTACCCGAGCCACCCGCAGCAGGATGCCAAACCTCAACGACCTGAAGGAGACCGCCCTGTAAGACCTTCAAACCACACCACCTCCGACGTTGCTCCATCCTGGAAGCACCTGCCAGACGCAAACATCACGGTAGTAAAAGTTTACATGAGAGCCTATTTCACTGGATCACGTCCTCATTCAGAAATGTAGTTCAAGCTCATGTCTCCGGAAGCTACAAAGACTAGACGTCGACAGGCCAAACAAAAACACCAGTAACAGTGTCATCTAGGGAAAGACAGGGAAGGGCCCGATGCCAGGACTCTATCGGTTGTATGTTATTCTCTCTCTATTCACAAGGTTGCATCAGAATAAGGTGATCTTTCCTGTCAAGGAGACACTGCCCTTCTGGCCTCTCTGCTGCCATCTTCTGCTCACAGGACACTACTGCAACACATCCGATAGCTGCTGTCACACCAGCGGCCAATAAACTGAAATGTTTTTCAAGCTCTGATATTTGATAAGAAGAAAAATAAAAAAAGATTTATATTGACATTATTTATTAAATATTTATTTGTTTTAAATTCAAGGATATAAGCTATAAATGACACAGTATGTAGGCTATATGGAAATATTATAAGGTAATATAGAGTTAAATGTGTAACTGCAAGAGCTTTAGTTTCGACACAAAGAAATGCATAAATATTTATGTGTTGATAATACAATGTCACAAGGAATATTTAATGGTGAATATCCTTTTTTTTTTGTTCAATTTGATATGTTATTAACGGATTTTCACGTTATTTCACGTTATTTTTACTCCTTTTTTCTGTTTGTTTCATCACAATGTAAAGAAAACACTGATGAATACATCAAACCTCTGACTTTACATCTAATAGAAATATGCTCATCACCCTCAATACATCAGTTTTGTGACTAGTCGGGCTATTTGTCAAACAGAGGTTTGGTAGCAGATCAGCTTGAGTGAGACTGTTAGGCTCTGTGCTTTACATACAGTAAATATCACTTCACTTTATGTCCCATGTCTGGTGTCACCATTTTATAATGAGCCCTCATTTTCTGTCCCTCAGTTCTTTTATCAGTGACAACAGCTTCTCAGCTCCGTGCTGCCATGTTGGTTTCGTCCACAGCCTTAACAGCAAGTTATTGGGTGTCTTTGCCCTCATCACCACGCAGCCCGGGTGAGATGTCAGCCTCTCTTAAATTGAGGTTTAACTAACACGACATAGAACATTTAAAGTGTTTTCAGAATCTCTGAAAACAGCCGTACCTCACCTACGACCTTTAAGATCTTAAAAGGATAAGTCTGGTTATATTTTTATTTATTGTCACAAAGTTTTGTCTGTGGAGCCAAAACCTGATTTATATCTGTGTCAGAGACCTCCTTTGTTGTCTAAAAATAAACATAGATGAGTTCATTTTGAGTCAGATTAGGAAATTGTTCAGAATGTTTTATAAATGAAAGTACTCAGACCTTTTACTTAAGTAAAAGTACAAATATAACAATCTGGTAAAACTCCATTGCAAGCAAAAGGCCTGCAATAAAAAAAAAAAAGTAGATATAGAGAAGCATTATTATTAAAAAATAAAATTGCATCTATTAGTAATTCTGATACATCAATGGGTAAGTTGAATTTTACTGACCTTGTTTTAATTACTTTATATACAGTTGAGTAGTACCCTCCAAAGGATCACAAGGTCAAATGTGTTTTTGCTCAAGGCCAACATAAACCTGAGAAGTTATGAGAGCATTAATGGGGAAAAAGAAATAAGAAAAAAGTTTGTATTGATTTTTGCGATTTACAATTTTTTTTTTCTCTTTTTAATTTGGGAAATATTAGCTCATATTTTGTGTGGGCCTACAATTGTTATTTAGATAAAACAATCTGAGAAGTTTCAAAGGGAATACTCTCTTTAATGGAAGTACAAGTACCTTAAAATTATACTTTAGTACATTACTTTCGTATGTGTACTTCCACCACTGGCTGGTTTTTGGCTTTTCATTGGACTTTGCTGACAATATGAACTCTATAAAATAACACCAGACTCATCCTCTGATGTGTGTGTTTACATTTTCTGTGCATTTTAAAAGCTTGTGTTCTCAAAGTTTTTGTAAATGCCTTTTGTAATTTTGAACTCCAACTTTACATTACTTTTTTTTTTTTAACATCAACAGTCATGATCAGGGATGATTTTACTTATAGTGACTTGATTGTGCATAAAAGCATTTACTTGTTGTCTTCTGACCTGTGGATGATTTAAAACCCTGTAGAACAAAACGCTCGTCGTGGCCTATAAGGCGAATATCACCTTTATCCTTCATTCCTTACTCCTTTGTGGTTGAAAGCATAAAACAAAACAACACATTTAAATCAAATAAATGCTTTTCCATTACGGAAAGAGGAAACAAAGGAGAATAAGAATTTAAAACATCTGTGGACTGAAAAGAGAGTTTGATTTGAGGAGATGTATGTTGATCCTGATCTGTTTAAAGGATTAAAACACTCAAGCAAAAAAAAAAAAAAAACTGAATGAATTGACAACATGGCTGATTGAAAGCAATAATATGAGTGATGCAGATTGCACTAGCCAAATCAGCGGCTCGTGGAGCCAAATATAGCAGAGAAGGATTTCCGGCAGGAGACTGTGATTAAAGAGAGACAAGTGTCCACATGTGATAAGCAGGCATCATTCTGCAATATACTTTTTATGTTCAATTTGTCCTTGAACGTGATGCGCTTAAAACTTAAAACTGACCCATGTTGTGTATTATAGAAAATCCCGATTGCTGATTGTAAATGACGGCTGACGTGGGGTTTGTTTCTATCATTAATGGGACACAGTGATGACAAAGCTTGCCTTGCCAGAGACCCGAAGCCTTACATTAGCTCACTGATTCAACACTTCAGATGGAAATGGAGGCTTCAACCCCACAACGAGTCACACAAACCGAGAACGGAGGCGAAAAAGGAGAATTTCTGATCACAAATATGAATGTGTTTCCTAAAACATCGGTTCTTTTTTTTCATTACGCTGTTTTCCCACTTCTGACAGGGTGTAAATAGAAATAATAGAGTGTATCTATACTGACCGTTCTACTTTAAAAATGATAGGGTCTCATAATAAATGCCAACTGTAAATTTTTGAACGGCTCATGTCTTTGTTTCGGAGCACAGAGACACAACATGAAAACAGACATGTTCTAATTTAATCAAGGAAATAGTTCAAAGATACAATAAAGAACACGTCTGCAGAGTCAGTAAACCTCTGCAGCGTGTTCCCAAAGCAACATGGGAAATAGAATTTAAATGTTACAGAAACAAAGCAGGAATTAAGCACAACACCAAACCACATTTGAATATTAGTGAGACTTGCATCCATCGATTTTTACACAGTACTGAAGAGTGATTTAAAAATTGCTTGAGGTAAAAAAGAAAACCCAAAAAACTGAGCATTAACACACGCACACATAAAAGTAGAGAAGTGTTAAAAAAATTAAAAAAAAGGTTGGTGTTATTCTGATCTTTTCTCATCAACAAATCCCATTAAAAGACCAAAATAAGTGTGATGTGTTAGTCCTTACTGAAGACACAAATCTCTCTTTTTCTTTTTAAAGGAGTCACAGTTAAATACATTTAAAATGAAAACAAAACAAAAACAGACTTACCTAAAACATCTGGGCACAGGATCTGTTAGGGACTATTTTCAGCTGCGGATTCACACGTATTTGCTGCACCTTGAACTGTCCAGTGTATGATTAAGAGCAGAAGGACAGTGTATATGTTACTGATTCAAAATGGTGCCCTTGTACTTTGTAATGAAGGGCAAAGTACCCTTTGACGTTGATTATAACGTCAATGATGACGTTATAATAGTTTTTGGATAAGTAAACAAAATACAAAATAAAGCTATAAACCATATGAAGCTTTGGACGAGGATGAATTCATTGTTGGTTTTGGTCTTTCCATGGGATTTGTTGACAGTAAGGAAAATGTAGAGTATCACCAGACTTAAGGTAAATAAAGATGGGAGACTGACTGAGAAGTGTGAATTCCCTGTTACAGTTCAACATGAGGAGGAGCAGACAGAATATCACAGAACAACACAAATGTTTTGGAAGAGCTTGTCTCAGACCTGCGGATACAACCCCCATAGCAACGCTGCTTCTCCCTCTCCATGCCTAATTATTGCTTTGAATTTATGCCATTTCATTGCAAAGGGAGCAATCTATTGACAACTCACCAAATTAAAGCCCCCAGAGCGAGACTGGTTTCACACAGACAATGCAAAGTGGAGCGAATGAAAGCTCATCGCACATATCAAACAAACCTATTTTCATCATCACGTAAGTCCATTTAAACTGAGTTGTTTGTATTTTGAGATGATTTCATGGTGAATATTTTAGGGTCAACTTGCGGTTCAGGGGGCCAAATCTGTGGATTTATGATCACACATCACACACTCGTAAGGACGGAGCTTCACTGCAGGTTCAGTTGTGGTTTTGGGACAAGGCCTCGGGGACGGTGGGAGCAGAGGTTCAGATGCATTTGTTCATGCAAAGCAGCAGCTCCATGCGCAGCGCGATGCGCGTGTGCCATCCGAGAGGGATGATGCGGATGTAGCGCGCCACGATGGGCGGCCGCAGGAGGTTCTGCACAGACGAGGAGCGGTCCGAGTTTCCATAAAACACCTGAGGAGAGGCAGGAGGGGAAGATCAGGATGTAGATTAGTCAAGACTGGCCTGAGCGTTCACTGAATACACTGCTTTTAATATTAAAGTCGCTATTGTTCCTACTAGCAACACAGCTGACAGAAAGTAAATGATGATAGAACAATTATTTTTTATTATTGATTAACAATAGAATATATAAAACATTAGAATATAGTGAAATTTCCATCATGTCTTCGAGTTGCTTATTTTGTCGGACCAACAGTTCCAAACTAACAATTAACAACAAATACATCCAATTCTCCCTTTTCAAAAGGAGCAAATGTTTGACATTCCTTTGATCAGCTAATCGATTAATCAACTAATTGTTTCAGCACACAAATTTTGACAAACAAGAGAGCTTTGGAGTTGAGTCACCAAAAAGACTTGCATATTGAAAATCTAAATAAGTCACCTATCATAATAACATTATATTCTGGTGTATAAGTGTAGATATGTATTAAGAGATTTTCTCTTAAGGAGCAATAGCCTGTCAAAGTTTAAAATTATACTTTTTTTTTTTCCCGATTATTCATGGGGTCACTATCGAGCCAATCAGTGCAATGCATTTTAACATCAGAGCCGAAATATTGACTTCTCACTCTATGTTTGGTCAAAATGAGACCTCTGATGTCTGCGACGTTTCCTCAAACCTCACATTGTACAAACACACAACACTCGACGGTGTTCTCCCGCTTTGTGCTCGACTGACCCTGTTGTTTCCCGTCTGGTCTTTGTAGTAGATCCAGTTGAGCTTGTCGTCCGTGCGGTACTGAATGCTGTACTTGGTAATCCACTCGTCGGCGTCGCAGCGGCCCTGAGTGAGGACCCCCGACACCACCATCACCTCCCTCAGGTCGATCTGCAGCCACTGAGTGTTGTCCTGAAACTTGGACAGCCAGGCACACCTGGAGGAGAAACACAAACAGTCGGTGTGAGCATGCAGCAATCAGGCTGGTTATATTAGTCACCCGGGTGCTTTTCAGAGAAAAATTCCATGTTTGCCAACAAGACACCCGAGTCTCTGTAATGATATCAAAGCAATATTTTTCAGAAAATATTGGATAAAAGAAATGCTAAGCAAGAGTCTTATTAAGCGGTTTATGCTACATAGAGGTGTTTGACCGTTTTTGATACTCAGGGTGAAGGATATTTTTTTTTACTTCAAAACATTTCTAAACCAGATCAATTCATGTAGCATGCTATTGGCAGATCTACATTTTTTTCTTGAAGAATTTTTTTTTTCCTTTAATAATATTAGAATATAACATAAAGGACTGGGGTCAAATTCCAACACTCGTTTTTTAGGATACTAGAGGATATTGCAGGGAAAATGTATACATGTCCTTATTGGGCATCACGGCTCTTCCGTGTTAGACTTTATATTTTAATGTTTCTAAGCAGAAGCATGTTGGCGTGTCAGACATACCAAGTGCACCGTACATAATGAGTGTGTTTACTCCAATACTGTTACTCACAGATGGTGAGAGCACAGAAGGGTATTTCCCTGAGACAGAACATTCAGCCATATGTGGTAAAAGCAACGTTTTGCTTGGTAAAATGAAAACAAATACGCCATAACAACCTCAGCGTTCACTATCAGATGTTAAATATTCATGTTGGTATAAAACTCTCCATTTTTGTTTATATTATCTGGAAAAATTCACTTTCTGGGAACATGTTGCTTTGGACCTACCCAAAGCCCTGGCCGTTGAGCCGGGCCTTGCTCGGGAGCCACGAGGAGAACCAGCCGGAGTACTGGTCCTGGTTGGAGCAGGTGATCTGGTCCGGATTCACTGATCCGGCCTCAAAGCCGAGAGGCCTGTGGTACGGACACTCTGCGAAGAGACCAGACACAAAGTTCTTAATTTAAATCTGTTTTCAGTTAATATTGTTGTTTTCCACTGAAAGACCTCCTGGCTTCCTGGATTTTAAGGTCACCACCCCGATAGAGGAAAACACAAACACGTCTTCCTGCAGCTCAGCAGTAAAACCACTGAGATGTGAACAGCAAATGATCATCACTAAGCCTCTCCGGATTCTTAATTCTCCATCTCTACGCCCTCTGTGCTCTCTCCTCACTTCTGCCGACTCCCATCCTCACACCCTCCCGCTCCCCCGCCGTTAGCCACCCCGGTGTGACCCATATCCCGCCCTAAAAGCCTGCAGTTTAATGCTCCACAGCGAGAGATCAGCAATGTCCATTAGGGCGGCAGGCGGACAGATGGCCATGTTCTCCTCTCCGCAGCTTTAGCTCCGCGTTGCTCTCGTGTTCTGAGCTCTCTCTCACTTTCATTAAAAACGCATGAGAGCAACTCCTCTGGTGACTTAGTGAACGTGCTCTAGAGATATATGAATGAGAGAGAGAGCTGTACGTGAGCGAGGAAAACAGTGAATAGTGGAGGAGAAACAGCAGTGGAAGTAGCCGGCTGCGCTTTTGTTTACTACTGTCTTAAGCCTATCTGGCACAGGGTGGCATCCTGTCTAATCCCAGTATTACAACGTATACAGCAGAAGCTTCTGTGTGAGTCAGAAGATAAGTGTTTGCGTAACAGTAATGTCTCTGCAGTCCTCCCTAATGCTTTCCCTGACTTGAACATATTCAGACAGCTGCATTAATACACATAACCGAGAGGTGAAACGCGATGAATCGAGGCGATGTGAACTCTGGTGCAGCACAGGAAAGTCATTCTCACTCATCGTTTATCATCACCAGGTCTGTGTTGTGGTAATTACTGGTTTGTGTGATTGTGCGATCGGCACAGTCTATTACGAGCCCCGTAATCTCTGTATCATTTGCTCAGATAATGATTATCTGCAGAACTTCTCTCTCCTCTCCATCGTAGGTTGCCATGCGATTTTGTGGCTCAGTTGACACCCGCTGATTCACCCGTACATCAACTCTGCCCTTTTCTGCTCTTCAAGTCTGACATGATTGGAAGCCTGATCTTTAAATCTCTGATCTGAGGCTGCCGTCAGACATTTGTGTTGGATGGCGTCTTTGTTTCTTTGCACGAGCGCTAAAAAACAAACTGGTTTACAGATTGTATAGGAGATTTATTGGAAAGTTAAATCCCAGGCCAAGCCCTTAAAAGGATTTAGAAGGGAAAAAAAGGAGATTTCCGCCTGCTGATGATGACTACAATGTTTCCAAAGAGAAGGATGAAAACTTTCATTTTCAACCATGTGTTTTGCTTTCTATCTGGGTCCATGAGCAGGTGCAGGGTAAACGTTGTGAAACTCAGATCCACATTTCCTGTCATGGAAACAGTAAATCTGGAGGATTGTGCAGCTTTGATGGAGGTAATTTCAGGTTTTTTTCATGGCTCCAATCTGCATCACCTTCTCTGAGGATGTCCAGTGGAGCATGTCCGCCCTGTGGCGTCAAATCTGGAGCCGAATGCACTCATGCATGTGCAGTACATGAACATATAAAGATTCCCATATCACACAACAAAGCTCTCAATCCATCTGATCTGTATAACCTGAATGATTTGTGAATAAACCGATTAGTCTAGCAACAGGAATTTATATTTTGACAGTTAATGATTATAGTTTAAATAATCGTTCAAGCAAAATGCCTCAAAATTGGTGGTTTCAGCTTCTCCAATGTGAAGATTAGCTGCTTTACTTTGTCATCTATTATTGTACACTGACTTTCTTCGGATTTCTGCACTAACTGAGAAAAAAGTAGCAGATTAATTATAATAAAAATATAATCATGATGTGCAGACATGCATTTTCCAGCAGGTTAAACAGGAAGCATTTTATTTACGTCTTTGTCCGCTCTCTCAGTCAGTTTAACGCTTTTCATAAGAATTATCTGACTCTAAACACTAACTTCACAATCTTCTCATTTTAAGTCATATTACTACTTTAAGAAATTTCATGATATAGTCAATAAAAGTCACTAAAATGGTCAAACACTGGCCTCGTTAGACATTAAGTCTGAAAACAGAGTGTGTATAATGTGTATTTTTATGTGAAATGCCATTTGTCACACCAAAAATGAATTACAAATAAACAAAATATCTGTTTTGAGATTTAAGTTTACGAAATGAAAAGAATAATTTTGTACATTTGGGGTTTTTTTTTCAGGGAGGTTATTGTATTTGATGAAGCTCTTACCTGGCATGCAATCCACTCCTCGCAACATAGACGAGCCAGATCCAATAGTGGAAAACTCTGTTGGAGATTCTCCTCCTTCACAATCACATTTGCAAGCCCTGCTGGTCCATGCCTCAGACACACCGACCTCACAGAAACACACAAACAATATTTAATATATGCAACCTAAAACAGTATCAACAGATATATCAAAAATATGAATACCATAATTTTTTAATATAGCTGGTTTAAAAAAAAAAAGTAAAAACAGCAATTTCAGACCTGAAACCACAGTGATAAAGAGAAAAGAGACTGAAACTTCAATTCTATCTTAATACAGCAGATAACAAGTGTTTTTTCAATGACAATGATTTGACATTGACCAATGTCACTCTGAGAGACATCCAGGCTGAAATGTCTCTGTTACCGCTGATCTAAAAGGGTTTTAAGAAAAACTTATCTCGTGCATATTCTCCTGAATTTAACACTGAGTTAAATTATTTTTTTTACGTTTTGAGGTTTCTTCATACCTCTTGAGCATGAATGCTGATGAACACTGTCCAGCCAGATGGAGAGAAAGAAAAAAATAAAGCCAGTCGACAAGGCAGAGGAGAAAAAGAAAAGACTCAGTGACACATTAGTCACTCATTCTGGCAACAAAATCTGTGCATCAATCTGTCAGTTTAACCACATTTAGAAAATGTAAATAGCCACAGCACAAACAGAGTAACGTCACCAAAAAAAGCTTGGATGTTACTGAGAGGAAGCAATGAAAAATCTCAGTTAAGAACTATTTGAGATCAGAGTTTCAGTAATTTCTTTATCAATCATTGTCCAATTCCTGACTTCACCGTCTTAAATAACTACAGACACAGATAGTGGGTTTACAACTGAACAGCAGAGTAAAGACTGAAATCGTACCGTTAACTCCCAGAAGAAGCAGGGCCAGCAGGAAACGCTGTTCGTTGAGAGCCATTTTCCAACCTGCTCCGAACCAAATAGGACCGACTGTAGACTGAGCAACCAAACCAGCAGTGATAGGAAGGCTGGATTACAATAATCCACAGGACGCTAATGGCTTTACCTAATGCCATCTTTATCTGACAAAGCCCCTCCCACAGCTGTTCAACCACCACCATCAACATCATCATCACCACCACACATGCTGGAAACCGCTGCACAGTCACGCGGGGTCAGGTCCAAAATTCTGCAGGAGACAAAAGCAGCATGGTCAAGTGACAGATTTAGGTTGTGTGTATGTGTGTGTGCGTGTGCGTGTGTGTGTGCATGTGTGTTCAAGAGAGTGAGAGTGAAGGTGCTGGAGGGTGGTGGTGGCTTATGCTGGGCCTTGTGATCCATATGATTAGGCAGAAGGTCTGCTTTTGGACGGATGTACAGCCAACATTTTTCATTTGCCTTGGCATTTTCATTTTAATATACAATAAAGGCAAAAGAGACAGACAGAAAGCTAAAATTATTAGACTGTTGCCGTGGTGTCACAAGCAGAAAAAAACACTAACTTGTTAAAATGAGTAGCTTCTGCCTAAAACTATAATAAATAAGTATATTTAAGGTTATTTTTAGAAACACTGACAAGTTTATTTTTTAACAGTAAATGTTCACAAATCTTCCAGAAGCAAAAAAATTTAAAAACATTTGAGGACCAAAAATAGAATATCAGTATTGTTATTAGACTTTAAAAACTCAAAAATATATCAGACTTTAGGATGCAGTATTGTTCATACACTTAAGAACTGAATTATTAGATTGTCACATTGAGACACCATTAAAAAAACAAAGTAGAATAAAATCAGTTTACATCTTAGCATTTCATCTGAATCCTACAAATACTCACGGCTGTAGTTTTTTCTTATATATATATATAAATATGTAAAATGAGAAAAAAGGGACCCAAAAAATTAAAAAAAAAATAAACCCATGATTTTGCTGCCGTTTACGGACAAGTAATGAAGAAAAAGCCAAAATAATCATTAAATAGTCATTATTGTTATTAAAGGAACATTAAAATAAAAACCTAACTTTCTACAAAAAACATATTAATGTTGCTTATAAATAATGCATAAATTAACAAGGAAATATATTTGGGCGATAAAGCAAATTCAGATTTTAAATTTAGTTTTTGTAGATCATGGAAAATGTGGATTAAAGTGCTAAGAGTCATCACCAGCAATGTTTAAAACCAAATATTGGCCCGTAATGCTATTTTCATTCGCCTCTTCTCTCTGCTGCAGGTACTCGGGGTAAAGACGCCTGAACTCACACTGAGGGCTTTAAAGCCAGGTGGGTGAAAGTAATTAAGCCTAATTAAGCAAAGCTGTTTTCAATTTGTGTTCATTAAAACATGCTTTTCACTCACACGCGTGCACAAACACTCTTCAGTCTCCTGCTCTCGTTCCTCGTGGCCTCATAGAGAAGAGCTGCTGCAGGTTTCATCTGTTGGTTGATGTTTGTGACTGTTGTGAAACGGCAACATGAAGGCTCCTGTCAGAGCAACGCAGAGGATTCCTCCACAAACGAAGAAAAGGATTCGAGGTCACTCCACTCTCATCTACAGAGCTCATAAAGAGGTCAGAACCACCCCTACACTCTTGTTTAAAACGGTTCATTAACTATTGTTCTTGTTTTATTCTATTCATTTTATGAATCAATATTTTAAATTAAGGTGTGACTGAAAAAGTAGTATTTTTAATTATTATTATTTTTTTTTTTTTTTTTTGGTATCTCCTGTGCAGTTTAGTCTGGCTGGGATGAGGAGTCCAGACTTCCTGTCCGGTCGGTTGTGTTTTCCCAGACCCGTCCTGCTCCGACTGGTGAGCTCGGAGGCGTCTCGGCTGTCCAAAACCAACAGATTCAAAGTCGTCACCCTGCAGGAGATCAACGCTGC
Organism: Embiotoca jacksoni; assembly: GCF_022577435.1. NCBI lineage: Eukaryota > Metazoa > Chordata > Actinopteri > Embiotocidae > Embiotoca > Embiotoca jacksoni. Next base: position 21,326,764 of record NW_027185414.1, read on the forward strand.
CGTCACGCTGGTGCAGCGGAGACTCCGCACGAGAGGGGCTGCGTGAAGAGTTGGACTTGAGCTAAAACCAGATTTCATTATTTTTTATCATTGTCATTAAAGAGTATATTCTACTATTTGGTTTGTTGCCTTTATGCGTGAAGCCCAGCCACACGGTGCTCACCCCCAAGCAATTAGGTGGGTGATGGAATTTACTGACGAACTAAATTGAAGTTGAAATGTGGAGTGTTAAGAGGGTGTGAGGATTGGTTTTGCATGAAAGTGATTGATTTCTGGTTCATGCAGTGGTTTTACTCCTCGGACGTAAAATGGTCGGTTGTTGTCAACATTCTTGACATCACCTCTGGGAGCTACTTTCAGTCTTTAGATCCGAGATGGGTGAGCTTCCTCTTCCAGGTCAAATCCAGTGAAGTATGGGTGCGTTCAAATAGTCCAATTTGATTAGGAAGGTTCTTAAGTGAGTGACGTGAACCGGAAGTAAATACGTGGCAGCCATATTAAGAGCTGCTCGAATTCTTCAAATGCTAAAGAAAGAAGCTTCAATGCTTCCTATATCATCTCCTTTAGATACACCGGACCATCCTTGGTGAAAGGATGGGAGATAACGTCGTCCCACAATTCCTTGCAGCCGCAACATTTAATGTGACACATCACTTGTCTGTTCAGGGATGATGCAGTTGTACATTTGACGCTTAAAATGTGATGCGCATTTAATTACAATTTATGTCGATAAATATGAGGACAGGAGGGTGAACGTGACCAAACCACCTCCAGGAAAAAAAAAAAAAAACCGCTTCATGTTACAAAAGATCGCTTTTTGATCACAGGACGAACATCAGGATTTTCACACATTTCAGCACGCAGATATATATATATATTTTTTTAAACATCAGTTTTCTGCCTTTAGTTGTGGAAAGTTCACACGGATCATCCTGAAATCACGGAGCGCCTTTCATGTACAGTTCAGCCTCTTCCACGTTGCTCTCTTGCCGCTTGTTGCGCTACAATTGCACATTTTTCCAAACAAATGTCCATAAAAACACAACTTTCCCAAGTTGAATTGGTTGCGTCCAGCTGTTTGTGGGAGTCTTCACTGAGTTTATTAAACAGGCCGACTTACAACTTCGTATCTTCAGCAGCAGGATCCATACGAGCGTCTCCACAGACACAGTTGTGCACATTTACGCACGAGGAACAACCTCGGCAGCTTCCTTAATGAATCCGCCCGACGGATGGATCTAACGGGAGGAATAAAGGCAATACGAAGCTACTTTTTTTCACGTCAGACAGGTGAGCTGTCTCGCAGACTCCCAGTTTACCAGCTGATGAAGCCTCCGCCTCCTCCGTGAGCTCTGATCTCCTCCTCCTCCTCCTCCTGCAGCTGCTGCTCCTGCTGCGTCCGCCGCTTCTCTGAAAACATTTCAACGACATGTTCCCTTAAATTCAATTGTCTCCTGAAAGTCAGTGAGAAGACTCCGAGGAGTGCAACCTTCCTCTGCACCTTTCGATGCAAGTTTCTGTGAATCAAGTGGTCTGTATGTCCCGTTCATGATTTCCGGATCGCGCCGATACAAGCTGCAGGTAGGAACCATTGGACCTGATGATTTACTTGCAGCGGAAATAAGGACGTCGTTGGACTAAGATGCTGTGATGCACGAGACAATTTTCTAAAGTATGATTTGTATAAAAGCATGGGTCTGATTAGCAATTATTTCAAAAGCTTAATTTTATTTCTTAGGGCATCGAGATTGTCGCCTTTGTTTTGTGAGGTTTCATAAATTTAAAGCTTGGCTATATTGTCGAAGTTTTATAAAACTTAAGGTAAGTGTAGAATTGGCACTAAATGAGGTATGTTACAGGCATGTTTATATTAATCAGTGCCTTGCAGCAGACTGACATAGGTGCTTATATAAAATTGTGATTGCAACTAGGAAATGTGGACTAGATAGTTTTTCTAGGAGGACAGATATTAGAGGGGTAAACCCTGCTGTGATGTCAGGATGATGAAGTGTTTGCAGGATTTGTCGAGCTATAAAGAGCATGTCGAGCTTCATGCAGTAACAGAGGTTTTTTGTTTTTTTTACTCTTCAGGTCTCCTTGCAGCTGCACCTACATACCGCCAGCCAGATGTGACCCACCGCTGCCGGCTTGGAAACAACTGACTAATGTGACCCCTGGACCTCCCCGTTGGCCATCATGGGATGTGGCACTTCTGTCGCCACGGAAACGCAAGTGAAAAGCGAGGAAACGGGTGAAGATGTGTGGCTGGTTTACATAAGAAAGGCACAAAATGTCACAGTTTCAGGTTATTTTCATGGTCTGTCCCAATCCATCCAGGACGGACTCATGTTTTTCTCCTGAGTCAGCTGAAAAGTTTTGACATTAGAACCTGTTGCCCCTGGGAAAAAAGTGTGAAAAAATGTGCTAATTAAAGCTGGCATGTCAGTAGGGACACCTGGTCAGTGGGCAGAGGAGCAAAGCATAAACAGACCTCGTGTGAGGTACTAATTGGAGTGCAAGCTCATAAATTACTTTAAGGAGGCCTTTAGCAAAACCAACAAAAGAGAACATTGTGTAAAACTCCTTATATGCCCTTTGATTTTTCTTTCATTTAACAAATCACCTAAAAGCCATTTTTAAGCATCTATTTAGAGAATTGATAAATAATATTAGTCATTTCTTTTAATGCATAAATGACGAACATTTTCTATTTGATTTTCAAATATAAAATTACTTTTATATAGTTGTAAACTAAATATCTGTTTGGACCAAACAACACACCTGAAGGTGCCATCTTGGAAAAATTATGCAGTTTGTTACTTTATTTTTACATTTCATAGACTAAAAAATTCATTGGCTAATTAAAAACGGACTGGAAAACTAATCATTAAGTAAAATAAACATCAGTTGCAGCCTTCTTAAAAACAAAAGAAGAATACAACGATGAGTTTGAGTTTTACAACTAAACATCTCCAGTATCTGTAGTCCCTTCAGTACTTGCTTTGGTTTGTTTTTATCTCGTTGAAGCATTTTCTAACAATATGTAGTAGTTATGGCACTGCTTTTGTGATTTAGTGTGTTACTCATCTCTGTCACACTGTGTAGGTTTATAATTCATTTTTGCAGTAGTAAATTTTCCTCCGACTTGTTGCACACACACACACAGATGTTTGACAGATGGCGCTTCTCTTTTTTCACAGTCTGTCTTCTCTCCTCTCTAATTAATCCTGTTGCTCCCAAAAGCTTCTTTAATTTGCTTAGTTTTTCCAGTCTCACTGTTGCACATGACCTCCCCTGTGTCTTGTTATCTCTCTCACTGTGTGTGTGTGTGTGTGTGTGTGTGTGTTCCGTTGCACATGATTTCTTTTCAATTACCCGACTCTTATGCTGAATTGTAGTATTTCTTTTCACAGATGATGCAGTTAAGACACCCAGCCCTGCTCTGAGTAAGACTGTTTGTCTTTAAAGATCAGTCTGTGCTATATGTAGCATCCATTCGTGTATATATGTGTGTTTTTTACATATTTAGAAAGCCAACACGTTGTGTGACGAAACATTCCTTACAGAGTCGTGTAGAATTAAGAGTTCTCACACTGTGAAGCCTTAAACATGATTTACATGTGTGTGTATGTGACTCCAGATGTTACAACATGTCTCCTCGGTAAGTGAAATATAACACCCGGTGTTTTGCTGTAGCTATTAAGGCAGCAGTTCTGATCCAGCGATGGTACCGGCACTACATGGCCCGACTTGAGATGAGACGCAGGTACACCTGGAACATCTTTCAGTCCATTGAATACGCCGGAGAACAGGACCAGCTACAGGTGTTTCTCTCACTGGCATTTCCTACTGCTTCAGAACTTAAATACATGAGTGCACTAATTTTCAGAAGCATCCTAAAGCTTCAACATGTTGGTTTTTTTTTTCCTCTCTTTCTTTCTTCAGCTCTCCAGTTTTTTCAGTTTCATGCTGGACAACTTCACCCAGCTGAATGGGAATGGACCAGGTTTGGAGCCAAAATACTCTTATCTACAGTGAAGATTAGTTAGTATTATATGCATTCAAGACTCATTTTATGTAAAGCAACATTTTCTATATCTGCTGCCATATACATGTAATGTAACACATTCTCAGTGAATGCAGGCACTACAAAAGTATTCTGCTTTTAATATTTTGTGAATTATTGTGTGAAGTATTCCCTCCAAACAGCACCAACACGGCTGCCTGTCTTTGACACAGTGAAACCAAAATCTAACCATTTGGCCTTTTATTTGTGTATTTTTATACCTTTAAACTTAATTTTTTTTTAGGTTTATTTGAGGATGCTGTGCTATTATTTGAAGATACCTGATTATGTCAATAAATACAGAGACTAAATTTCACTATCAGATTATTAGTTATCAGTTGTTTAATTGTCGTTGTTTTCAATTCATACTTACGGAACAATTATACATTGATATGTCTTTTTACATACATCAAATTAACACCAGTTTTGTTAGTCATACCACAGTGTTTCTGTCTAGATTAGAAAACCAATTGCGTATACCCTGTTGCTTAGCAACTACTGTGAATCTGGAGGCCAATGTGCTGGTGTGTTGCACTGAAACAGCTGTGTCTTAAGTGTATACTGACCCACTCATCCACCTAGAAACCATAATGCTTCATTGACAAGCTAATCCCCAGGTCAGCCCTTATTGCTTATCATCTGCTGAACATATTCCTCATGGGTTTTACATTCAGTCACTATAAGTGGAGCACAGACTCTGTTGTCTGCATTCACTACATACAGCTTCTGTGATTTGTGTGTGTGAGACAGAATGAAGGCGGTTTATTAGACACTAAGGGGGAAATAGACAATAGGCCTGAAGGTAGATGTCTGTTCCTGCCTTGTTTGTTTGCATAAATTAGAAGCGATCGAGTTCTCATTAGCATATTGGAGTGGTCTTTTAAATACAATTCAGTGAGGTCACACAGAGCAGGACGTGATTCAGTGTTAAGCTTTTTACAGCATGGTGGAGATATGGCTGTATGAGACTACTTAGTGTCTTACACAACCATCAGAACTATCACATACGCAGATTAATGGAGACGATTTTTGCAATTCTTAAAAATGATTGCAATCTGTTCAATTAATAGCAATCAGCAATTATGTAATAACTGACAGGCCCACCCACAGTTCAATGATTTCATATTTAGAGCAGGCAGGATGCTGTGTACCACTTTCACATTGTGACTTTTATTTTAATTCAAAGGATATTGGTGAGAATGAGTCTTGAGTGCAGTTTGTCCACAGCTACACACACTCTGTTTTCCAGACTTGATCTCCCAGCTGCTGGACCCGGTGGTCGACCCCTGGTTGGACAGAGAGACAGGCTACAACTTGATCCCTGTTCCAGAGTCTTACACCGGGCCCCGACTATCGTTTCCTCTCTCCGTCTCTGACACGAACGCTCTCCTCAGTGCATTTAAGGAGCAGCAGGTACCGAATATGAACCTTTGGTCTTTCTCTCTCTTTACTTATAATTGTCTTGTTTAGATTTTGGGGGGGATCATCACTGTTCTTCCGCGCAGACTCTACATGCAAGATACGTTGTGCAGCTGCTGTACGAGACCAAGAATCTCCTCAAACAGATGCCAAACATCATCCACCTGTCCACATCCTACACTAAAGAGATCACCATATGTGGTGGGTGGCCTCAGTTTTAATTCAAGATTTTAAACTGTCATTTTTCAGTGCAGGAGGGAAAACGTGTGAACATCTCAGCCTCACCATGACGTTTTGCTGCTGTGACACGTCACACAGTGCAGCAGGCCACTGAATACGAGTGACCTGCCTACTGGATAGATTATCACCGATGTTTCTAAGTGTGTTTTAAATACAATTGAATGTCTCCTAATAGCAGCCTTCCAAGAAAGGACGGTCTTGTTTATTTGCACTCTGATCGGGCTCTTGACTCCTCTTCTGCAGCTGCCTGCTCTTACTGAGGTGCATCTCATTAAACTCAAGAATACTAAATACTAATACAAAAAACACACACTGAAAGGTTTAGTTAGAGCAATTTTTTTCTCCTGTTTTCATACAATCGAGGAATTTTAGACTTCCTCTATACATCAGGCACCAATTAAAGCAGGATTCCTGTTTCTCTAATTGCTGTGATTTTTCTTTTGGCGCAGGTGATCTTCATGGGCGGCTCGATGACTTACTTCTTATTTTTTATAAGGTAAAGATATTTCATGTCTCTATATTTTCTGTAGCATCATTTACTATTTAGGTAGGTAGGCAGGTAGGTAGGTATTTACTTTATTAATCCCCGAGGGGACATTTTTTCGCTACAGCAGCATACAGAAGCAATAAGATAATAATAGAAATAATAGAATAAAATACTAGAATAGAATATAATAATAGAAAAGCAATAAAATAGCAGTAAATAGCAGTAAAAAATATAAATAGAAAATATAAAATTCACAGTTTATACAGTACATTATATATCTATATATATTATATACAAACAAACCAAGAACACAGTCAACATATATATATACAGTACAGTATATATCTATATATATTATATACAAACAAACCAAGAAACACAGTCAACAGTGTTATTGTACTGTGATGGATTTTGCCAGAGGTGAGTTATTGTACAGTCTTATTGCAGTGGGCAGGAATGATCTCCTGTATCTGTCCTTCTGACAGCGGAGCTGGAGGAATCTTTTAGAGAAAGTGCTCCGCTGTCCCTGCAGCAGGTGGTGGAGAGGGTGGACAGGATTATCCAATATGGACAATAGTTTGTTCAGCGTCCTTCTCTCCACCACCTTTTCCAGGCTATCCATTTTGTAGCCGATGATGGAGCCGGCCTTCTTAACCGGTTTGTTAAGTCTGTTGGTGTCACCGGCTCCAATGCTGCTCCCCCAGCAGACCCCAGCGAAGTACAATGCACTGGCCACAACAGACTGGTAGAACATCTCCAACATCTGGCTGCACACATTGAAGGATCGAAGTTTCCTCAAGAAAAAGAGTCGACTCATCACCTTCTTGTAGACAGCATTGATGTTGGTCTTCCAGTTCAGAAGTTCCAGTATTTACCTTACAGTGAAATATTTCATGCAGGTCTGACTTTCCATGAATTCACAAAAGATTTAAACAAGTAAATGTTCATGAAGATCTGACTTGCCGACATGTTGCTGCTGTTCAGAACGGCCTTCCCTCTGCGGAGACCCCGTATGTGTTCAACGGGGACTTTGTGGACCGTGGGAAAAAGTCAGTCGAAGTGGTCATCGTCCTGTTCGCCTACCTTCTGCTTTACCCCGACTACATGCACCTGAACCGAGGAAACCACGAAGACTACATAATGAACCTCAGGTGAGAAGGAGAAATGTAAGACAACATTTATCCTTCTAGGTTTACCACAAGACCACTGAAATGAGAGTGTGATGTTTTGACATTGCTTTTTTCAGATATGGGTTTACTAAAGAAGTCATGCAGAAGTACAAGGTACAGAAAAGTCCAGATACACGTTATCCTTCTGCTGTTGTGTACAGAACTCACTTGCACATCCAGCAGGTTGGCGAATGTCACAGCTGGTGGAGTTGGATGGATTCATCTGGCTGAGTTTTCCTTGTTTTTACGTGTGACTGTGTGCAGACTAACAGCCGTGAGATCCTCCAGCTATTTCAGGACGTTTTCAGCCTTCTGCCCGTCGCGACAGTCATTGACGGAAAGATTCTGATTGTTCACGGAGGGATTTCAGACCAGACTGACCTGGACTTCCTCAGCTCTATAGAGAGGCACAAGGTCGGTGGAGACGGCCAGGCAACCTTCCCTTAACTGCAATAGTTGACTTTAGCCACTGGGGGTCAGAAAAAAACTTTTTTTTTTTAAACACTGACAGATTCACAGCCACCACACATCAATGTATTTGTACTTTCTGCCCCTTAAGGTGAAATCTGCCCTGAGGTTTCCCAGACACAGTTTGGAGCAGCTGGACATCAGTCAGTCCTGCAGACAAGCCAAAAGAATGAGATCCACTGACAGCTCTCGTCCCGGCAGCAGTCGCAGCCACAGCAAGAACCAAAGAACCCCCAACCAGAGGTGTGACAGCAGCCACAGACTCCTACAAACGTGTTTTTTTTATTCCTGTTTAAATTGACAGACTCTTTATTTTGCCCCCTTTGTTTCTGTAGAAAGAGGCAACACAGGCTCAGCCGACAGGACAGCGACGCCTCTATTTCTTCCTCCTCCTCATCATCCTCGTCCTCTTCCTCACTCTGCTCTCCTCGGACTCCATCCTGCCTCTCGCCTCGTCCCAGTCCGGCTTCCCCCAACATGCCTCACTCTGTTAATGTTCTCCAAGTGCCTTTCCTGGACTCTCTGGCCTCTTTTCCCCTTCCATCACCTCCACAACATGAACAAGAATGGAAACAGGTCAGAGGAGGGGATTCGTTTTGTTCACCTCCACCTCATTGCGATGTGTCTCATTCATCTACTTTCCTCTCTAGCAGATAGTGGATGTATTGTGGAGTGACCCGAAAACCCAAGAAGGCTGCAGCCCCAACACTTTCAGAGGGGGGGGCTGCTACTTTGGCCCCGATGTGACCCAGAGACTGCTGCTCCAACACGGACTCCAGCTGCTCATCCGCTCTCATGAGTGCAAACAGGAGGGATATGAGCTCTGTCACAGTGGACAGGTAGGGGGGCAATTCAAATTGTCGCAACGCCTAATATGTGTAAGATATAAATATGTGTACTTGTGTGTTGTAGGTTATCACCATCTTCTCAGCGTCTAACTATTATGAGGAGGGAAGCAACCGTGGTGCTTACATCAAACTGGGCAGAGAACTGGTTCCCCGATTCTACCAGTACCAAGTCAGCCGCACAACACGCAAACTGACCCTGACACAGAGGTACAACGTGGGTCTGGTGCGTGTATGTTTGTGTTGAATGGAACAGCTGGCTGTAGTATTACTAAAAGTTAGTCGATTAATGGATTAGTTTATAAAAAAAAAAATTTAAATACCAACAATGTTGACGATCAAATCCGAGTTAAGGTCATTTATCAGCTGGTTACAGGATCGCCAAGGTGAGAATTTTCTGCATTTTAAATTTTTCTATTTGATATCTTTGGGTTTCAGACTGTTAAAATGTAACCATGGGCCAATTGTGATGGACATTTTTCACTATTCTGTGAGATTTTAAAGAATAAATGATGAGTGTATTAAAGGATGTGAATAAATTAACATTGATAGTAAAACCTGATGTCTATAAATTATGTAAGACAGCTGAGTTTTAGGTGATGACTTGTGTCTACCTTTGTGTCTACAGAGTGAGGGCTGCTGAAGGCTCTGCTCTAAGGGCCTTGAAGGAGAAGCTGTTCGCCCATCGCTCCGAGCTGATGGCAGGCTTCCAGCAGTACGACCACAATTACAGTGGTACTCTCTTCTCAATGCATTTCCCCTACTTAAAAACATGTGTTTACTCAGGTTGACATGTGTAGTTGTTATTTATACACGTGTGTTTTTTTTATCAGGTAGTGTGTCGGTCAGCGAATGGGCTCAGGTGTTGGAGTCTGTACTGAGACTGGACCTGCCCTGGAGGACACTTCGTCCACACTTGGCCCGTCTGGCAGCAGGTGGCAGCGTGGAGTATCAGTCCTGCTTCGAGGACATGGGACCAGTAATTCCTCTGCATCAGGTCAGAAGCAAAAGGGTAGGAAGTAACCAAGTACATTTATTCAAGTCCTGTCCTGTAGGAGATTTATCTGATTGCTGTAGTTACTAGCTTGAAGCTGGAGTGCCAGGCCTTAACATAAAAATTAACATTCAAGCCCTTACCAAACGAGTTCAGTCAACGTTGATTGAGCCTATCATTGCGAGATACATCGCTGTATTTCACAGAATATGGAGTTTTTAAATCTGGTGTCTGATGGGACATTCCCACACTAGTGGACCAATAGTGATGCATTTTACATCGCCCAGCAATGATTGTTTTGCCACAGGTAAAAGTGGAGAGTAACAGTTGAGACTGAAACTGAGAGGAGAAGGCTGCAGCAGCTAGTATAGCGGAAAAACTTCATAAGCGTTCAAGAAAAGTACAGACAGACTACTACAGACATCCAGACTCTTTGACAGCATTGACAGTCTGCACAATCTTTCATAATATACATTTTTGAAGTGAGTACATTTTACTGATGATACTATCAGTTGCATTTTTAATGTAGTACTTTTCCCTTGTAAGGAAGTATTCTTCCCTTGTGGCACCAGTAGTTCAAGGATTATAGTACTCATTGTACCAATGCTGCTATTTTCTCCTTTTAGGTCACTCCAAACATGGCTGAAACTCTGTTCAGATACAGGACAGACATCGAGATAATATTCAACATCATAGATAAGGATCATTCAGGTAAATATAACTAGTTCATCTCTTTGTGGATAATGTTTTAATAATTCAGAATTCACTCCAAAATTCAGTGTGTGACTAATGCGTGTTGTCGGGTTAAGGTCTGATCTCCATCGAAGAGTTTCGTCACACCTGGCGCCTTTTCAGTGCTCACCTGGGGGTCGCCATCGATGACAGAGCCATCGATGACCTGGCCCGGAGTATCGACTTCAACAAGGACGGCAGCATAGACTTCACTGAGTTCCTCGAGGCCTTCAGAGTGGTGCACAAACTGGACAGCAAGGATCAGCAACCCAATGAGAAGAAGCGTGGAGAGAAGTATTCATGAAGGGAACAATCTTTTAAACTGTGGAAGTAACTAATGGAGAAAGGACAGTAGAAAAGCATGAATAAGAGCAAAGTCAACCTTTAAACACTTGATGACTTTAAGATTGGAAGAGATTTGGGGATGTACTTTAGAAATGCTGTTTTTTGTCAAATGTGGGTGTATCTTGAGCCACGCTAGAGGCTGTAAGGGTGGCATGGAAAATTGCTTGGTCTCAAAATGAAATATCTTAACTATTAAATTCATTCCCATCTCTTACAGACATTCATGTCTTTTTATGTAGCACACCAGCTGATTTTTGTCTCTTTGTGGCAACTATTGGATGGATTACCGTGACATTTGGTAGCATCTGGAAGGGGGCCTCTTTCAGATCATACTGTAGATGCCCCGGGTGAAGAGGTGTGCAGGACAAACAGTTAGCCAAATGACAAAAAAGTGCCAGAAGTGGTCACCTGTAATAATCTAAAGCCGGTCTTTAAGGCTTTATGTACATTAAGAATAATTTAGTGCAGATGTAGTTTCTCACAGCATCAGAACTACAAGTCCCAAATACAAATACACTCATTCACATTATTGTATTACTTTTTTAATCCAATACACCTTTTCTGGACATTAAGTCTAGTTTTATGATGCTTATAATGTTCACTGTTTTCTTCATGAAGCTGTTAATTTGAATTTTTTTTTTTTTTGCATCATAGTTAGTGGTAGTGCTGTTCTGGACTGCATTATATTCAGATTATATTGACATTTGTTAAAATAATTGACTGTAGTCCAATACACCTTTATCTATGACCTCTGTAGAAAACATTTATTTGTTTTAGACATTTCTACCAACAAAAACTTCACTTTATAAAGGTAGAATACATGGCAGGTTTGTTTTATTGGATTGCAACAGATTGTGCAGATGTTCCTAATAAAGTGGACGCTGGCTGTTTGTAGTATTACAAGTATTAATAACAGAAGGCTCCAGCATTAGGAAAAAATAAAAATAGAAACACACTACTGCTGAAGTTCAGCTGGCGTGTGTTCAACTGTCTACCAAAAAGGAATAAAATGGCTTTTTCTTCCTGCAACTAATAGTTGTATTTTGTGTATATTGTCAGTGTGTGTGTTTCAGTGTGTGTACTTGACTCTGGCATGCTTCCCACTATAATTACGAACGGTGAGAGCTGTTAAACAGGCCCAGGCGTCTTGTCAGCCCGAGTAAATGATGGGTTCCGATTTTACTGAAGGCGTCAACAGCACACACACTTTTTTACATGTGCACACACACACCATAGTCGTAAGAGGCTTCAGAGGAGAAGGTGGGGAGACTAGTAATTTTTAAAGCAGCTGTTTTCGTGATTTTCACTATATGTATTACAACAACCAAATTTGCTGCTATCTACTGTAAAGCGGGTAAAAAGAGCATCTCCACTGATACATCCTCATCCATCTGTCAGAGCGTTCAGCACCTTCTTCCCCTCTCCTCCTCCCTTCCTGCCTCCCCTGCAGTAATCCCACACCACATCTCCCCTCCCCTCATTTTTTTACGTATCCTTCCTCCTCCAAGCACTTCTCCTTCCATCTTTTCCTCTCCAAATCTTATGAGAGGTACCTCAGCTCTGTAGATCCTAGTGTCATCCTGAACACGCCTTCAGATAGGAGCTCAGATGGGGCTGCTGGCAGCACTGGTTTCTCTGGTTTGCATCTACACTTCAGGTATTTCTTCATGTTGAGATACAAGTTGTGTGCTGTTGAGAGAAGCAGTTTTTGTTTTGTTTTGTTTGGATGGCTGCAGGCATTCATTGTTAAACTGTCTACAGGGTGTGGAGTCAACGGATGCAGCGGGTTCAGACACCTAGACAACGGGCAGACATTCTTTCGTTACGGTGGACTGCTGGTGATCTTCCGCTGCCGTCCGGGCTACAAGCTGCATGGATACAAAACCAACAGCTGTGTGTCTGGGCACTGGTCCCGGGACCCCCCAGTCTGTGTTGGTGAGGAGCTTCAGTCATCAGCATGAACTGTAAATCGTTTTAGTTTAGGATTTCGGTTTCTGTTTGTCTTCAGATGTATATAGATTATAAATGAATAAAATAAAAATGTTTACAGTACACACAGGGCTAAATTTGAGAGGTTTTTAGAAGAAGAAGAACAACAACCCTTGAAGTCAAACTTTGAATCACTTTCCATGATATCGTGCCTCGTTTCAGGTTCCAGCTGCTCCAACCCGGGGCCGCTCCCCCATGGGACGAGCAGCATGAACGAGGACGGCTCCTGGGCAGCGTTCAGCTGTAACAGTGGCTTTCACTTACAGGGGCCCTCGATGTTATACTGTAAGGGCCACACCTGGAACAGCACAAAGCCTGTATGCAAAGGTGAGCACCAAACACTCAGCTTTTTGAGCAACAGTTTGACATTTCATAAGATACCTTTAGTTGCTTTCTTGCAGGGAGTTTAAATTGAGAAGATACCACTGTGACATCTGATGGCAGATTTGTAGTTTGAGCGAGCAGCGACTTTGTGTACAGACAGGAAACGTCTCTGTCCGAAGGTAACACAATGTGGCCAAATAACTGTGTGCAAACTGATGAGTGAAATATTTTACCGTGGGGTGAGTAATGTGCTGCACTATTTCTTGGCCGGTAGCAGTGACATTGTGGACTCTCCACTGTTGCCTGGCAACATAGCCCCCATGTGTCTTAGCATGCTTTAACCAAATAAGGTCTAATTTAGGCCGTTTTAGCTTTGGACAGAGCCAGTTAGCTGTCTCTATATTTTTTTTGCTAAGCTAAGCTGGCTGTCTCTTGGTGCAGGTATCAGTGTTGTCATCCAACCCTTTTAGCAAGACATAGTGTATTTGATTTTGGGCATGAGATGGAAGAGTTGCTGGTTCAATTCCTGTCTGGCAAGGAAAAAGAATTGCGGGCAAGGAGTGAATGAACATCCCTTTTCCTTTACTCAACATCTATGGCTGTAGTGCCCCTGAGCAACACACCTTAACTTCACAACTCCTCACATTCAAACAGCTGCAGCTGCCCCAAAGTGTGGCCCTAGTGTTTGTGTGTGTGTGTTCACAGCTCACACTGGCAGAACGAAACAATTCTTCATTTGACCTTTTCTTCCCCTCTTTTCTTCTCGCTAGAGTCTGACATGATGAGCTCGATTTCAGGTGTCACTGTGCTAAAGTCACAGCAGAACTTCCAGGCTTCTGTAGGTCTGAAGAGTCAGCAACACTCCCACTACGAGACTCGTGCTAACACTGCCTCCAAAGAAGTGGACCTCAAATTCGGCCTGTTGTCTCTCACGCCGTCCCAAATGTTCAACAGTGAGAGGATGAACATGACCAATCCAAAATCCCTCCTACAGAAGCATATTCAGTTCCCCAGTTTTACAGTCAAACATTGGGTCCATCATGAGGCTCAACTCCAGGAAGCAAATGAAGCTCAAGGACGAGAGAGAGGATCAGAGAGGAGTGGCTCAGAGGCAAAAGTCTTACGCAAGGCAACGGAAAAAGTGGACAGATTTAGACCAATATTTTCCTCTAAATCCCACCCATCCACCACTGTCTCGTCGACCATATCATTAGTGTCAGGAACAGAGCGATCAACATCACCATCATCTTCAGCAGCCCGTACCCCAGCTGTCACTGCTTTCACAAACACGGCTGTCAAGCAAACCTCACCGCTCCACCACTCTGCATTTTCTCCACCTGTGTTTGGATCTGGAGAACCTGTCGCCTCCCAGGCCGACGTGACTCCCTCTGAAGTAGTCACAGCTGCAGACAAAGACCAACAGGATGAAACTGCTTCATCTCACCCTCGGCCTGTAGACAAAGGCACTTCACCATTCACTTCATCTACTTCAGTTTATTCCACTTCTACCAGCTCTTCCTCCACTTCAACACCTGCTACTTCGTCTTCCTCGAGTCCAAACTCCACCCAGTCCAACGTGAAGCCGCCTAATGTGACCCTTCCTTCAAACACCTTCACCAGCTCTGACTCCAGATCTCACTGGACTGAATACAACATCACAATGAACACTACCTCCAACCCATCGGTGAGCCTCAGCCAACGACCCGTGTGCCTGTACCCACCCGTGCCTGCTCACGGGACCTTCTACTTTCGCAACGTGGAGAATCCAGGTCCCCGAGAGTACAGACATTACATACAGTACGCCTGCTACCCTGGTTATACGTTGGCTCATGGAGATGTACACAGCTACTGCCAGCAGGGGGGCACCTGGAGCGGAGTCACACCCGTCTGTCTGGGTAGGTGGAGGTGTTGTTTCATGACATACAATTTTTTGATTCATTGAAAAGTGCATAAGAGGAACATGCCGATGGGTAAAGAGAAGCGAGATTGATCAGACTTGTCTTGTATTGTTTTGTTAGGGAGTTTTCCTTCTGGAATTTCATTTTAATAATATTTTTTATATATATATTTACACTGAATCAAGGAGCTGACAACACATCTGCAGTTATTTCTTTGAGTCAGAGATGTAATTTCCCATGATATTTTAAAAGCTGCATCCCGACAGGAATTTAGCCGTGCCTGTCCATTCTCAAAATGATCTCCACTTGTTTGACTTTGACTGATTTAAATTCTTTTTTTTCACGAAAAAATTCCAACTGTTTCTATTGTTTTTCAAGAAAGATGGCAGTATTATACCGTCCAAGTCTAAGGCTTAAATTCATGATTATTTTTAATATCAATGAACTTCTGAGCAATTTTTTTTAACTTTTTGGTGGATAAAAAGTCAGAAAATTGCAAAAGAATTCTCCATTACATTTCACTCAAGCCCAAGGTGACGTCTTGTATGTCTTGTTTTGTCTAACCAACAGTCCTAAACCAAAAGACAATCGGTTTAGTATCACACAGGACAAAACCAGAAGAAAATCCTCACACAAAAAAGATTGATTCTCAACGGAGTTTCAGCTCTATTTGAGTCATGTTTTGTTTCATTGTGTTTCGATCAAGCAGCTTAATGAAGGTCATCTGTTTTAAAGATAAATACATTTGCTCTTCATCTTATACAGATCGTATCAAATTGATAATTTCAAAGATGGTTTTGAACAGTAAATTGATCTCATGACTTCTTGATGAGAAACAGATACTGTTTCACCATCGTAAAGCCCCCTGAAAGTCAGTCATATAAATGCTTCAATTCATTTCAACACTTCATTTGCAGTTACCCCAAAATGAATCCATTCTCCCTCCTTACTGTGTCTCCAGAGTTGACACCATGTTCAGTTAACAATGGAGGCTGTTCCCAGCTGTGCTCCCTCTCCCACCACTACAACCAGACCTCCAGCCAGACCCAGACCAGGACTCGGTGCCAGTGCCGACCTGGATTCAGTCTGCTGGATGACGGGCGAACGTGTCGAGGTGATTGTGTTGATGTTTTGTTTTTTTTCTTTTTTTCTTCCTCGCAGCTTTCACTGTGACATTCCTCCTGAATCCTCTGTGGAGGCCCCAGGCTCTTTCTAATAACAACACAGCATGCACTGAGGCATGTTACAGCACAACAGAGAATCTCCTTCACATGTTATTATGTGTTTGATGTTTCGTGGCTCACAAGATGAGCATAAGTGATCAGTGAAATTCACAGCAGCAATGTAGCACATGGAGGGCCGGCATTTGCTTTATATATTTTTGAGTTACATGTTATTTTTGAACAATGTTGTTGTCCTCTCAAGTCGTTGTGGTTTGACTGATTCCACTGTAATGAAATCAGGCTTGTAAACACTCCAGTCTGACAGATGTTGACGCATTAACACAGACAGAGTAGATACAGCGTACTGAGAAATGTCAGGTTGGGGAAATGAGACTTTCCTACAGAGCAGAGCTGATATACAAGCTCTCCGAGTCCTTTCTCCACATCCTTGTTTCCTGTCTGAGGAACAGGAAGTGAGAAAACATCTGCGTTATGTTTTGGTCATTACTGCAGCAAACATAGAGACACATCAATGAGGTTTCAGATTCTGGCTTGATTCAGAGCGGCGGGGGAAAAGACCTCCTTTCATCTCCTGCCTTTCTCTTTCATCTCCATGCAGCCTGTGTTTTTGTCAGACTCACGGCGCACAAGTGTGTGTGTTTTAGTAAATATGCATCTGCCATGTAAACCAGTTCAAGTGTTTATGTTGTGTAATTTATGTAATATATGTTTGCACCTCACTGTGTCATTGCTGTGTGTCTGAGTCTAGATTTAGACGAGTGTGTGGAGGGGAAACACGAGTGTGAGCAGAGATGCATCAACACGTTTGGTTCCTTTAAGTGCAGCTGTGACGACGGCTATCAGCCGGCTCACAACCAGACCGCCTGCGCAGGTGAGAGTGAGTAACTGTGTGTATTTTTATACATTCGTGTCTGCTTATGTCGTTTAAGTGTTTATTTTTTCTCCATCGTTCTCCGTCTTTCCAGATGTGGATGAGTGTCTGCTGCCTGCAGCGGTCACAGGTTGTGTGTTCGGCTGTGCTAACACTCCCGGGAGCTTCCGCTGCCAGTGTCCTGCTGGCCACAGCCTTCAGACTGCAGACGGCCACTGCCAAGGTTAGAGGACAATGATAAATATTACTCTGAATCACGGCGTACTAAAACCATTCTGGCAGCATTTGGCCGGCTGGCTTTTTATCTCATGCCATCATAAAAATGTGTCCAATGATGGTTTATGTCCAATTACATTGCACTAACTAACCATATTTCCAATACTCTGAGCTGTGCTTGGTTCTTGAGTTTTATTGCACACAAAGCATACAACACTGTGAAATGGTAAACATTACCTGTTTAACATACTGGATTTTAGCTCAGAGCTGCTGGCATGGGTACAGACTCTCAATCTTGTTTTATAGTCTCCATGATAGCACACAAATCAAATTTTTAAATCAAGTTAATTACTTAAACTACACAAAGACTTGTATTCCAATTAGAATATAAAGTGATATAAATTGAATTCCCATTTTGAATTTATTAAACTTATTATTTGACAGTGGTCAGCCCTTATACAGCAAAATCAAATTATGTCTACTTCAAATCTGGAAAAGAAGAACCAATTATAATATTTTCAATCACTGCAACTTTGTGCCAGTGTGTAGGCCCTTTTGATAATGTGCCAATAAAAGAGAGTATATAAATGAAATAGAAAACCGGTTGACTTTTTCATCCTCTCCTAAACTTCCTCATCTTGTTCAGATATAGATGAGTGTGCTGTTAACCAGGGACTCGGACCGTGTGTGGAGCAGTGCCACAACTCACCAGGATCCTACCGATGCTCCTGCATGTACGGACACATCTTAGCTGGAGACGGACACAGCTGCGTGGCAGAGTGTCCACCTGGATACAGGAAACAACCAGCGACACCACCTGAGAATTCAACTGCACAAACTCTGAAGGAGGAGTGTGTAGGTAAGGAAAAAATATC
The DNA here is from genome assembly GCF_022577435.1 of Embiotoca jacksoni. Classification (NCBI taxonomy): domain Eukaryota; kingdom Metazoa; phylum Chordata; class Actinopteri; family Embiotocidae; genus Embiotoca; species Embiotoca jacksoni. Next base: position 21,344,886 of record NW_027185414.1, read on the forward strand.
CAAGATATCTACAACATGTGTTGCTAAATTCCTTTAAAAAAAAAAAAAAAAAAAAAAAAAAAAAAAAAATCGGAGTTTCCTGTTTGTGTCCACAGATATAAATGAGTGCCAGGAGGAAGTGTGTGAGTGGCAGTGTATCAACCTGCCGGGCTCTCACCGCTGTATCTGCCCCCGAGGATACACACTCCAGAGAGACGGGCGACGCTGCAAAGGTCAGTGCGGTCATCTACACTCATCTGTAACAATATGGTGTGCTATGAGGGACATTTTCACGTGACTGTCACAAACTCAACAATAACACATGATAGAAACTTTATACTTTTAACGTTATAAATGAAATGTTTTTTTCCAAACCTGGGAACGAGGTTGTCACATTTTGGAGCACCTTGCTGCACCTCCTGCTGCGTTTGTGGGGCTCATGTTGACATTAGCCTGCTGGTTTTTTTTGTTACCTTCATTCATTGTATTTTTTAGGTTGATGTAGGCCAACCTCCACCTTAAATAACACAAGAAAACCAGTAGCATTTGTCCTTTGCACATACTTGAATCAAAGGGGGAAGACTATGCAATTATTTTCACTCATTTCATAGTGACTTAACCTTTTGTGTGACCATGTACTAAATGCAAATATTGTGGATAAAGTAAAAAAGAAAAAGTGCCTCATGAATAAAAAAATTAAAAAAATAACACTCATAAGTAAAGTTCTAATTGTGAATTGACTTTGAAAAATGCAATCTTCTTCATTTGCTTCACTCTTCCTCCAGACATTAATGAGTGCAATCGGAAGAATGGAGGCTGTTCCCATTTGTGTATGAATCAAAGAGGAAGGTATAAATGTGCCTGTCCAACCTCCCATCGTCTGTCCCCCTACAGCTGGAAGAAATGTCTACCGAGGACAACAGCGAACACTGCTGGCTGAGCTGGGTAAATTTCGTATTTTAGTGGAGTGGCGAGTGGGTGTGGCCTAATGGCTCGTGAGCTGAAGAGATGCCCCGGCGGCTTCATTTACCTACATGCACGAAATTCGGTGGACATGTGTATCACACCGAGATGTACAAAAACATTCCAATGCACCGTTACGTCAACTCAACAGGAAGTCTGCCATTTTGAATTTAGTTGCCTTTTTTGGCGATTCACAGGTTTTACTTTAACAAATTCCTCCTACAGATTTTGTCCAACCGACTTGAAATTTAGTCTGTGCACTCTTAACATGTTTGGAATTAAAAGTTATCAAAATAATTTGTTTTCGTAGATCGGTGTGCCCGTTGCGTGGCGGCCAAAAAGTGACCCAAAAGTCACTTTTGGGTCACTTTTTGCGATAGTATGACTTTTTCATAATTTGGACGACATGATGATTTGTTTTTTAAGTCATGACAAAGGGGGCGTTCAAACCCCTACCTTCTTGCTAAGAGGCAACAGTGCAAACCACTGCACCACCAATCTTCTCAGGAGACAGGCTGCAATGTGACAATTCTTTGGCTCACTGCAACCTATAACTCCACTGTCCACAAATATTCATTCAAATGTGACCAAAATTGCGGCAGACATTCTTTGGATAGTAGATATACATGTTTTCAAGGGGGTCTGCAGTGATATTAAATATCTTCCTGTAATGTGTTGTGGATGCAAAACTTTTTCAATTTCTTCAAACGTTTCAACTTCAGTAAAAGTTGAATCACCATCAACAGGCCAAGGTGGAATTTGAACCATTAATATCAACCTTGGTGAAGTAGAATCTTTTACCTGTTGAGTTAACCAGACTGTCGGTTGAGTCACTGGAAGCTCTGAGTGAACTCCGTGAAACTCTTTGTAACAATTCACCCTACCTAATAATAAGGAAAATGCTACAAGCTTATTTCAAGGGAACGGGCGGACCTGATTTGCCATACGGTTACAGCCTGCTGACCTCCTATTTAACAAAAAAACCCCTCAAGATCTAAACATAGTAGCCCTACCTTTACTTGCCTATAATGTGAAACAAAAATATAAATTAACGAAAGTGACACGGGTTGGTAGTGTGCAATATATCAAAGAAAAATACAAATTAGTACACGTCCCACCTGGATGGCAATTATCAAACAAAGAGGGGTGGCCGTAACAAACAAAGGCCAACCCCAACACACAAACATTACACGCCGAATATCCCAAACAAACCAAAGTCCCACTGTCCCCAAGTGCACAAACTTAAATAGTCTTCATTGACTTTAAAAAATAGTCTCCAAAACAAGGTGTGATACCCAGTGAAGTGTGGCGAGCCGCCGCGGCTTAATGTCTCCAAACAAAGCCCGCACAGATCTCCCCACCGATGTTCGTCCAGAAGTTTGAACTCTTTCTCTGGCAGTAAAACGTCTATATGTCGGCTAATCCAAAAGGAAAATAGTCCACGATGTGATTCCCTTCTACAAGAAAAGTTATAGTATGACACAGTAGTGCAGTGGTTAGAGCAGTTGCCTCAGTGAGAGGTAACTGGGTTCGATCGCTACTTGAGGCATACATGTCAGTTCAGAAAAAGGTCATACTCCAAAAAGTGATTAAAAAAAAAAAAAAAAAAGTCATACTATAGCATGTCATCCAAAAGGTGACCCAAAAGTCATTTTTGTATATAGTATATATATAACCAGGGCGATGTGGCTAAGTTTAATGTTTCGCTGTGACACAGGAAGTTGATGTTTAAGGTCAAACGATGCTCTAAACCTCACAAAACTTGCATCAGGTACCAACTTTCATGAGTTTTTGAAGATATTAAAGCCGCCAAAAAAAAGCAATTTTTTTTTTTAAAGAAGAATAAGGAACAAGATCGAGACAAAAATTAAACCTGCAAGCAGGAATATGCGGAACCTCGCGTGCTGCAAGTTGGGGAGCCGGCGTCCCCGACCCGCTGGATCCCCGACATGCAGCGTGCGAGGGCCTGCATATCGCTGCTTGCAGTTTTAATAAATTATATCTGTTTTTAGTCAATGACAATTGACAAAATGCTTCCTGATTGGATTAATTTAATAATTTGTGCAGTATTTATTCTCCTTTTTTTGTCCAACTAAACAATAAATTCTTCATGAGAATTTTGAGTTTCTCCATAAAAATAATTGAGCCTCTTTGATTATCATGCGCTTCACCAAGTGAGTTTCCACAATAGCATGTTGTTCCCGGTAAGGACTGCAGGTGACAGTCAGACAGCGTGTATGAAAGTGTCCTCGGCTGGAGGGATTTCTGGACCATGATGAGTGGCATTAGAGGCGACAGGTTACAAGATGAGATTTATTTGTATTATTCCCAGCCTGCTGCTGCTGCCTGCACTCAATTTAGAGGCCGACAGATCAAAGTCTTCCTCTCCGGGATGCTTTGCCTGAAGCAGAACTGCCACAAATACTGCTGAAGAAACTCTGGACCTGCTATTTTCCACACTTCTTGCTTTCCATCCTTTTGATTAAGGTTCATTTTGGGCTCATCGGTTCATAAAGCTTTGCTTCAAAACCTTTCTGGCATTTCTTGCTGCTTATAAGAGGTTTGCATGTTGCGGTGTAGACTCTGTAATTGTGCTGTTGAAGTCTGTGAGGATTTTTCTGTCATCAGTTGCAGTTGTTTTCCCCAGTTACCTGTCCTGTGTTTTATTTTAAAGTTCACCAGTGGTTTCTTTTCTGCTGTATTTCTTATACCCGTACCCTGTGCTGATTTTTGTTTGTTCTGTCTTCGAACAGAAGAGCTGTATTTCTGTCATAGTAAGTCTTCTGGTCTTCATGTTGATCAAATAATACAGGCGGACTGACAATGGCTCCATTGCACTTTAAGGAGGTCCTGCTTCTGTAAATGTTGGTTCACTGTCCCGTCTTTCTGAGTCGCTGCATGGAACTGGGCCGTCATTAATTCCACCTGTGCTTGTCTACAGGTTAGAATGTCTGCATTGTCTTCATGGCCAATCAGTGTAAAATGAAACACCTGAGCAACGAGTTTCACCTGTCAGTCACCTGTTAATTTACTTTTGCACAGCTGAAAGTGAGGCAACAACATAACACTCATTTCGACCGGAGTCAAATTCCGTGTGTAAACATACCTGGCCAATAAAGCTGATTCAGATTTCCGTGAAAGAGGACAATCTGCGTGTACACGTGAAGACCTTCACATTACAGTTGTTTATTTCACACTAAACATATTAATAGCAAAAAAAACAACTAATTTCACTCTCCTGTTAACACACTCCTGGAGGTCACTTTATGTATTCATATGAACAAGAACTCTGCCCAAACATACCCAAAATAAACTTTCACAGCACACATATGAACAAACCTTTAGTATGTTGAGGTAATGTTGAATGGACATGTCAGTAGAATAACCTTCATAAGCGCAGATAGGTAATTATCAATGATTGTAGAAAACACACAACACAAAAACAAAGACAAAAAGTTCTCAGCATTCAAAGACAACAATGGTTGTTTCCTACACAAGTTAATATTAACACAAGACTACATCAAGCAAGTTTCAGTATTGTGGACACTGAATCATTAAAAGCCTGGAAGCTATCAGAGGTCAATTATTTAACATGCACCTGTGGCAAAAAAAACAACATTTTCCCACGTGTTTAGGTCAGTTATTGCAGTAAAAAAAAAAAATGACAACATTACTAAATATAGATAAAACAACAAAGTCAGAAAAGTTATAGATTTTAGGGGGGGGGGAATTGTAATTTGAAGGCAGAAATTATCACAATGTTTACAGTTTGACATTTAATTATAACACAGAACAACTGTTAATATAATATTTTCCAGAGATGTGCTTAGATCTCTGCAAATGTTAATTTAAATAAAATGGGAGGAAGTCTTGTAGAGCTGGGCGGTATGGCCCTAAAATAAGATAATAACTTCTGCTACAAGAATATTCTTGATATGACAAAGGACAGCATTTTTTTTTTTTTTAATTAATTTCACCATTAATATTTAATTTAATTTCAAGCAGATAAAATTGCAACAAAATAAGTGGTTTATTTTTGGTAGCAATAACGTAAGAATTTGCCTTCAAATATTCAGTAAAAACTAACATTACTGCGGTTTATTATACATCTGATCTTTTGTAACCAAACCAGGTCAACACTACTGACGTCGCTGCTCTGTTTGGAACTAACTCCACTGTTGAGCCGCTTTCAGTCAGTCAGTAAGTAATGTTATGCACAAAACATACCGCCATGTTGTGTAAAGGTATGATGTCATTACGTAAACCAGTTGGAATATTGCCATTATCCCAATCTGAATTTTGTTCGTCATTAAAAGTTATATTATCATGAACATTTATTTTTTACATAATAAATAAGTTCACAGTCGAGCTTCACGAAGACAAGTTCAATTCTTATATAGTAGTTCTAATCAGCTGCCAAGGCTATGATATCACGTCAGTATATGAGAGCTAGAGGTTATTGAGGCGGAAATACTTACAAGCACCACATGGATTTTATGAGCTGATAACAAGAAGCTTTGCCTGCCTTTAGCCAGTCAATCTTTTAGTTGTAAAACGTGTCTATTCTGGTGTCTTCAGTCTGTCAGGAGCAGCCAGACACACCGGTCTTCTTATTCACTGCATCAGGCAGCTGGAACTGGGCAGGAAGTCCTGGACATAAGTGATTGCCGCCTTGGAGAGATAGGTCATGGTGCCATAGCTTCCACTGGGGGCGCTGTCGTAGAAAAAGTTGCAGATTCCAGTTGCTGGGTCCTTCTCAAGGAAATAATCACTGTTGCTGTGAGATTCCTAGGGACACGGAGGTACAAGAGAGTGAACCCATAAGCAAATACCATTACTATCCTATCAAACTAAAATGTCTCTCTTGGCAGTGGTTGATACCTGGTCAGTGAAGAAAAGGTCATTGGCCAAATGCACGATGCGGTCCACGTGGATAATACCCCCGATGCTGTTCACATCTACGTCTGCTATCAGACCCAGAACCAGCACAGTCTCCACCAGCAGCTGTCGGTACTCCGGCTGAGGGACGTGGTTCAGGACAGACTCCACTTGCACCGCAAACTTGATCTCTCCTGCTGTCATCTAACAGAAAACAAAGAAATAAACACACATCAATGCACGCACACACACAGGAAACTCCTAAATCCAGCTTTAACAGCAAGTCTGCAAGATGCTACCTCTCTTGTGGTGGAAGAGGGCAACACGTATCCGTCGATGGACAGGCCATGACACTTCTGCAGGATCTTCCAGACCTTCTGGTAAAAGCCCACTGGTACTCTGTTGATAGCTCCATCCAGCCTGCGTCTCCTCAGCCACTGGCCCTGCCTCTCCTCCCAGTGCAGCTGTCCATCTCCTGGACCGGTACTCACTGGGGACAGGATGCCGCTGGGGGTGGAGGGGCTGCTGCAGCGCTGCGGTGAGACAACAGGAAGATGCTGATACAACATATGTAATGGAGCACAGTGCTGATTTTCAACCTCATCTCCATGTACTCTAAATATATTATTTTTGATGTACACCATTACACTTGTCAGTAGTATCTGAACAACACAGCCAATAACTGCAATTTTTCCTGCACTGCTTTGCTTCACCAACCACCACCTGACAAGAGTAATAGCATGTATAGATTTGTCATTCTACAACAAATACATGGAAATAAGGTTGACATTTGTTTTGTAGTAGTGCAAACACACACACACACACACACACACACAACAGTTTTAATATTTATCTATAGTTACAGTCCGTGCAGTCATTCATGCAAACTGATGCTCCATCAAACTTGGCAATACGAGACACTTTAGTAGACATCAAAGGACAAGGCTGCCATCACTGTTTGTCTTGGTGATATTAATAATAACTCTAAATACACAAACAAAACAATGAATTAACTAACAAGTGTTATCTGTGTGGCAACAGCCTGATATAACTTGTGCCTCCACAAATTATCATCCGAAATATTAAAGTGTCACAGTTTTGACTTTTTTGTTGTTATATTTCTTGTTTTATTTTTAATCACTCACCCTATGTGCCATTTACTTCCTTCCTATGTGTCCTTTTCCTGCCCGTTTTTATGCCCGCCTGTGTTTGGTCAGCCTCATGTTTACATAGTCCTGTGTCTCCTTTCCAGCTTATTACTTTCTATCTGTATGACTTTTGCCAGTTCCTGATTTTTGCCTGCTCCAGTGTTTTTTGTTTGCCTGGAGCTTGAAGAACTACATGAATAAAGCTTTTGCTTCAATCTCCACCTCCTGTGTCGTGTGTTTGAGTCCTCTCTCTTGTGTAACTGTGACAAAAAGATCTATACTGTTGCAGTGCCTGACATATTGTTTTATTATAATAAACCCACCCAGTGAGGTTTATTCTTCACAGTTTGTCTAACTACTAAATCAGTATAAATATGGAAAAAGATCAGCAACAGAAAAGAGATCGCTGTTCAGTGTGTGACACATAATGGACTTAAGAATGCAGGAGATTAGTTTCAGAATTACAAACACCAGCTAAATTTATAGCAATGAAAGAATAAGAACGTCTCCTTGTGCTCCTGTTTTCATTTTTAAAAGTTTTTGCACAATACTGGCTTTACGTTATTCCAGGCTTTGACAACACAGCTCATATTTGGTTTGAAGGATACATTTATCTGTGGCTTTGGTGTCTTTAGGACAGTTGTAAACAATAATAAAAGAGACAATAACAGCATCCTCATCCTTAAATAAAGCAAATCACAGTGAGACACACCTACATTAATTATGAAATCTAAATGAAAAATGCTTCTAGCATGACTTCACTCAGTGTATACAAACCTTCTGCCTACAGAAACCCTAGAAAAGACAAAGTTAACATGAACCAGCGGAGATGAAATGGTTTACCGTGGAGCGAGGAGAGGTGAAAGTGCTACTCGTGGAAAAACCGCCACTGAAGATCTACACATGGAGATGGATGACAGATGAGAGGACAGTTTGAGATTGTTCACATGGATCTCATACTGCAGACATGACGATGCTGCAGCCACACGGAGGATAAAGGTACTGGTGAGAGGTATAATCCAACTCTGTAAAATCAACTGGTGAAAAAGATTGTTGTACATGACTAAAACAAGAAAGACCATTTGAAAAACAAACCATGGGCCTCCATGATCAAATGTTATCACAGAGGGTGGGCAAATTAAAAGCAGCTTAATCGAGGTCTGCACTGGTTCAGAAACTTTTAAATGTGATACTCCAACAAGAAACCTTTTCCTTACAGACATTTACTTTATGACACATGGAAGAGAAGCAGACGATGTTCTCCTACTGATGTGTGATGAAGTGAGAGTCACTCCACCTATGGAGCGGGTGGTTTATGAGCAGGATTTAGCCGACGGTTCGGTTGATTAGACCGAAGTTAGAAACAGTCACATGCTAGATATTATCAAAGCCAACCCACACTGAGAGGCCGGGAGTCATCCAGCTGCAATCAAAGGCAAGAACATTGTTATTGTATTCATAAACAGACACTAACACAGAGAGACCGAGTAGATAAAGCATATTTGTAATGATACATCCTGATTATTATTCAGTTTGTGCTTCCCACCTGTTTTATCTCACTCTTGAGTTTGTGTATTCCTGTGCGTTCAGTCTTGGTGGCTCCTGTGTGGCCGAGTTCATGGATGGAGATTGCAGGACTTGTCGCTGTGGACTGGATTGGGCGCACTGATAAATGCAAACAGAGACAAAACAACATTAAAAAAAAAAAGGCATAAAACACTTATACTATTATATGGTCTCAGGACTCTGAATTGGTGCTAACATCAGGAACATCTGGAACACCAGAAACTTGTCTTCAAGATCATAGACATGGTCTTCAGATTTAGTCTTTTTTTTAGGAAAGTTGGAGGCCAATATCCCTGATTAATTGCTGTTCATAAGTATAAAAGTATTCATAGTGTAGAAGGGATCAGGACTCTCAGAGGTAGCGGGATTTTAAATGGTGATGTAATCTTTTTGTGTTAGAGTGATAAAAAACATGACCATGATTACCACACAGATGTTTCGGGGTTTCACATAATAAATGGAAACAGTTAAAGCAAAAAGTAAAAGATCGCAGTGGCAATACATGAAATAATTGTCAGGATATTTCAGTGTGGAGGAACGGGCAAACCGACATCTCTAGAGCTGCTGACATAGCTAAAAATAAGGCAAAGGAGGGAAAGAAAACTCACTGCTTCTCTCCACCCCAAACTCCTTGCCGCTGAGGATGTGATGCAGCAGGCTCTTCATGCCGAACGGACTCAGGCTCATCAAGCTCTCAGATGCCTCCTCCCCTGCAAAGACGTCACATGGTTTTGTATGTTCCTGTGCAGACACGAGTAGTTTGTTTTCTACTCACAGTGATAATTTGTTTATCTACCAGAACAGTGCAGGCTGCGAGCCAGCTCAGTGGCCATCACTTGCATGATGAGTCCGATCCTGAGTCGGAGCATGTCGCCAAACAGAGCAGGCTGCGAGCGCACGTACATGGCGAGATACACCATGATCTCCTATGTGAAAAAACACACACCGATGTGAGATCAGCGTCTGAAAGAGCTCTGTGAAAAAAGGTCCAAAAGGTGACAGATTTACCTGAGTGAGCACGGCTATACTGATGTCCTGACCACTGGCTTCATAGATAAGACTGTTCAACTCCTCGGGAGGAAGTGGACTGAAAGGAAACAGTTGGTTTATGTGTTAGATAATGGAACAAAGCACGAAATCTGTTGAGTCACACCATTTCTTTGGTATCTATTACTTCAGCTTACACTGTGATCACTCTTTCCCTGGGTTCAGGAGGGAGACCTACAGTCAGCTGCTTGTGATGGGAAATCAGATCTGTGCAGGCCTGAAGAAAAGACAAATACAGGTGGAACTAAATTATTTAAATAAACCCATAACTTACTGTTGTTTTAAAGGACACGCTTTAAAATGTCCTTTAATCTCCATCACAGACAAGAGGGTCAATAATGTGTCCACTTGGATCCTAAGATCTGACCCAGGAGCTGAGTAGGTCCAGGTCCAAAATATTTTAGTTTTTGCTGTCAGTTAGGATCCGGTTGTCATGAGGTGGATCTCGGATCTGAGAGCTAATATGTCGAATACGCAGAGGAAAATTTATTGATACACTGCTACTGTTGCAGCTACATGTTAACATGCTGCTAAAGAGAGGTAGCATCTTCTTTTAATGCAAATATATGTATGCACACTGAGGTTTTCCTCAGTTTTGTATCGTGTCTAAACATTTAAGACGTCTCGTATCAAGAGATCTCTCCGACCAGCTGTATGTTGCTGACGAAGAACCTTTTGGTTTAAAAACAGTTTCTAACCAGCTGCTAAGCCTCCCCGTTGTTTGCTGTGATGAAAATGATTGTCACTGACCTCAGCGAGGACCTCCACGCTCTTGCGTAGTATTCCAGAGATGTATCTAATGAGCCCCCACTCTTTGCAGGCTCCAGCTTCTACGTACAGCTCCTCCAACAGAGAACGCACAGTGACCCCACCCTGTCCAGGACCCGACAACTCCACCAGCCAATCAGCTCCTCTGGTTATGAGAACAAAAAGAAAATCAGGACAGGAAATTACAGAAAGGCCCGCTGTTTACTTATTAGTATGTTCTGTCTCTATGTCCGTACTTCATGACGTAGAGAATGTAGAGGATGTCCGCCTGGTCCTGCAGAGTGGGACACTCTTTCAGCTGCCTCACCAGCGCCGCAAAGTCTGTGTTGCCATGAGAGTCTCGAGGCAGGTGCAGATCGGCAGCACTGTGGGGCTTGTGAGAGTTAAGACAAAAACACTGAAGCAGTACTGAAGTCACGAGAGAAACAAGGTTGAGAGGGATCTGCTGATGCCTACCTTGTGCTGTTTCACATGTGGGCCATGCGGAGCATGAGGAACGACAAGGAGGTTGAGAGATCTGCGGTGTTTGTTCATGACGGGAGTCACAGGTAGATACATGGAAGACTCTGAAACATACACACTAATTAAAACCATGTATTCTAAAATTTAAAAAAAATATATTATTCTTAATAACTCACTGGGTACGTTCAGGCCCTGCACCTGCGCCATAAAAGACAGGATGTCTCTGGTGGTGTGTTCAGCACTGAAGACATGGTGCTGCCCACTCTGGATGGGAGGAAGATGGCACTTGGTGGTGGTGCTGTGCAGGAGCTGGGTGAGGTACTTGTCAAACATGTCTTTTGAGCCACCTGGATTTAAATGTATACACGCCACATTTATGTACAGTTAAACTTAAATAATCAAATATCAATGAAACATAGCAAACATAACCCGTAACTACCTGAGAGCCCGCAAGTGTTGTATTCTTCGCCATATTCGTTATCATCCTCCTCATCTTCAAGTAAGCTGTCGTCGGTGTCTTCATCCAGGAAAGTAAGGCGCGTGTGGAACGAAGTGGTCTGGACACTGGAGAGGTCTGACATCTGCACCCTGCAGTGACGTTCATACAAAGTATCCGAACCCACACAGGCGGGAGAAGTAACACATACTGTTATGTTGCAGACATTTCAACACACTTGTGTTGTAAGTGTCATACGGATGGAAACTAACCTCACTCCAGCAAAATAGCTATCCTGTAGTTTCCTGAGGGTTGCTAGGATACACGGATCAATCGCATCTCCGTCTTCAACTGGATGTAAACAGTAGATTACAGTTGCAAATTGCAGTGAAATAATTTGGCAAAAGAGAAAAATGGAAATATACATGTGTGCACTTTCAAGATCAGAGCTACATGCACCTAAACTGTATGTTCAACACAATCTAGAGTGTATTACAGAGGATGCAGGAATGTGACTTCTTATTATTTACGGGTCTATTGGCCAAATTGTTTATCATTTCACCTTTATCATGTCTAAGTTTTAAATACTTTTGGGTGAGATTTCTTCATGCTGCTCTAATGAAATAATATCAGAAGGTTTTGCGCGTCAAAACTTCCATCAACACAGAAAATTAAATATGTGTTTTAAATCCATAGTACATGGCAATTCTGGACTAAAAAAAATATTAGATTTTTGAACAGACTGCACTATTGTCCCACAATACAATGCACAAAGTTCCTCACAGCAATAAACAATAACAAATAATTGAGTGCATGGATGACCACAGAGAGTTAGACACAGCTTAGTCTTGCTGAAGGATAAGCACGAATGAGCACGTGCAGCCGGCCGCACAACACGGAAACCCGGAAGCTACAAAAGTCTATTAGCTTATGTATCCTAAAGTTGCTGTTTGATTTACATCCAACAGTGTCATCTCCATAAAAACCATAAAAACATTAAGGTATGAAATATTTCTATACTATAAAGTATTCTATATGGGATAGTTACTGATTGCTGTGTCTTTGCGTTCGTTCAGAGCCCTCATACCCAGCATGCTGCGAGTGACAGGGAAAGTGAGTGTGGGCCGCCCCGTCATCCTCCAGCAAGAAGAAAGATAGGCCAGCTCTGTTCGTAACATCTCCACAATCATCTGGTTGTCCAGCGCCAGGTAGAAATGGTGCTGATCCAGAAACTGACAACAGAGAGCACAGAAAAGAAGAAGAAGAAGAAGCAGAAGGGAGAAAAAACAGGCAGAAAGGAAAGAAATAAAAGTAAAAATATTCATCATTATTGTTTATCACTGCCTTCTTTTACCTAGCTTTGTTATCGTGGTTATGAGCATCACATCCTGTCATCCTGGTTTTACCTGAGGGGTGAATATGTACGAGCGATTTCTGATCTCGTAGAATTTGGATGTTCCCAGGACTCCGATGTGTCTGTACGGCCTCCCACTCAAATTCAGTTTCTTGCAGTTCCCTGTGGCAATGACACCACTTGTTACTCCTATTTTTACACACACACACACACACACACACACACACACACACACACACACACACACACACACACACACACACACTCAGCTGCGCACAAAGGAAAGGAGTGCTTGTTTACCCAGTCGGACATAGACGTGGCTGAGGATGCGAGCAGGGATGACCCTGATAGGCAGAACTTCTGCCATCGTCTGTACTTCGATCCCAAGATCCCGTAACAACTCTTGGATCTCCTTCGACTCTGCTAGAACACAAACTGACAAACACATACAAAAAGAAATACATCATATCCTGTCATATATAAGGAATTCTGGAAGTAAATCAACGCTAATACCAGAACAACATCAGATACAAGTCTTGGAGATTGATATTTTTGAAGCTGTGTTTGGTTTATGTCCTCCAAACTATTTTAATCCATTCAACAAACTTCAAATACATTTGCAGCCTCACAGGAGCCTCATTAAATCATAATCTTTCTTTTTGTAGCAGATTTTCCCAATTTTTCTGGGAGTATCGAGGCTTACTTTTCCCACAAACTAATCACCAACCTTGTACCACAACATCTGGCTTCAAGTTTGTAGAGAATCTCCTGTTGAGAGGATCTATTTCTCCTGGTGCTAAAAAACCCTAAACCCAGAAAGTAACAGAGAGAAAAAGAGGGGAAATTATTATATTTATTGTATTTTTATATTTATAAAAGCAATGTGGTCTGTGCTTTCATTGCAACATTTTGTAGTTGAGCATTTTGTCCTCATTTACAACACAAAATCTGCATTATTCCTGATCTGTGACATGATCTACTGCCGTGATAGACAGAGTAATAACAAACTGTTGCCAAGCTACAACTTAAGGTGGTGAATGAGGGCCCCGTTGGTACCTCAGCCAAAAGACAGCTCAAGATGTAGAGTGACTGTCCCCACATGTGCGGTAGCTGTCCCATAGCCACTCTGTCCACTGAGTGAGGATTGCTGTACTCCTCCTCCACCTGTAAAGAGGCAAACATTTTTTATCATGGTTACTGTACTGTACTGTCTCTTTTGGAGCCAGCCTCATGTGGCCTATTGAGGAACTGCAGTTTTTGGCACTTCTCTGTCACTGTGAAAAGGTTACACCATTGGTCAAGCTAATTCCAAGAGTTCCTTTGTCCATTTCTAATTAAAAGCCCTTGTTTCTAATTAAAAGCCCTCGTGCATGTCACACACAGTCTAGCTGTATACTAGGTTTTGACCAACTGTTATTGTTGTTTTATCTATAGTAGCTACAGCATGGAGTCCTTTAAAACTTGTTAAGCTTTTTGGACTTAAAACAGTACAATACAGCTACATATAAAAGCTGCTCCATGCAAAACAAGGGACCGTGACGTACCCTTAGGAGTTTCTTCAGACTGGTTTGTTTATTTTGTCAGATCATACATCTAGAATGTGACTATAATTTTTAATAAAGGTGCAATATATCATATGTTGTACCATCTATTGAAGTGAGATACCTTGTCAGGTGGAACAGCATAAAGTTCAGGCACCAGTTTGATGCCGTTCTTCCCTCTGATCAAAATGCCCTCCAGTGCTTCACGGTACTCCTGCACCTGTGAAAAGTACACAGTCCTTTCTTTAATATTAGACACACACAGTCATTCAAAGTGACTCCATGACTGTGAAAACAGCAGGAACCACATATTGACGAGTGTATTTGGTTTTGTCACCTGCACTTGATCTCCAGTAAAGATACCGTCCAGGACGAGATAAGTCCAGAACACAGGCCATTCACATTCAATATTCTCAAACAGCTTGAGCTCCGCAGGATCGTAGTGCAGCCGAGATGGATCCTAATGACACATTAGTTAGGAACTTGAACCTTTCAGCTCAAATAACACAATACATAATTATCTTACAGTGGAAAAACTTCCACTAAATCACCTAGGACACTTAAAAAGTGCACTTCCTCTGATTTAACTGTTTATTTGTTGAATGTTTGCATGTTGCTTTTAAGTAAATGTATTATTATTATTATTATTATTATTATTATTATTATTATTATTATTATTATTATTATTTAGATTATCAGTATGTAGAGTGTAATACCTCTTTTGGACAAAGATACCCATCCCTGATGAAGCGGCAGCAGCCATAACGACCCTGGAATTAAAGATTGCAGAAAGTATAGTTTAAAATACTGAACTGTATAGTGTCTTTGTACAAAGTTGTCAAAGTTACTCGTGCTTAAATCGTACCTGCAGCTTACTAATGATTTCCGACTTAGTGATGGCCACCAGGTCCGCATCTTCCACAGCAAAAGCTGGGAAGGAAATGACAGACAGAAGCCCAGCATCTATCTCCTTTGAAGTTGAAGCTCTTGGCAGCATGGAGCAGAGGATGGACTGAAGGAAAACACACAAACGTGCTGAGCATGAAGAAAGACGAGCAGAGGTGATGCTGAGCTGGCTGAAGGAAAAGTCGACGGTACCTGACAGTGTTCCACTTCATCAGGCAAAACGTGGATGACTGACTTCGGCCCTCCGTGAGCACCAAACAGATCCAGCTCATCGATGGCTTCTAGTGCTGCCTGCAACAACATCCCCCAAAAACACACACAAATCAATCCATGCACCAACACGTGTTTTTGGTCTTGGATACACATGGTAGTATATTATAAATGCCAACAACAATAAAAGAAATATGTGGCTGCTGTACCTTAGCTATTCCCACAGAGCTACCATTCAGCTCAGGGATGCCCTGGTTGGTCTTGTCACCTCGTTCCCACATCCCATAATCCTACAGGGGTAAAAAAGGCCATGACATAATTTCTTATATCCCAATTCCCCAGTCTCTAGAGCACACCTCGATTTAGCATTTGTCGGATTAATAATGGAGACTTTAAACAAAGGACAAAATCTAAATCGATGCAGCAGAACGTGGTGACTTTTTTTGATTCCATGCATTCTTCTTTCTTATCCAAACCTGCCGCCTACATTACCCAGAATCCAGTCCAATCAGCGTCAGTTTGGTTGGAGATTTGAATGTGTTACGCTCATTGCAGCTTCAGCATTTCAGCTGACTACCTTTATGTCAGCTTCTTTGTTTCTAGAAACCTCCCTCCCAAACAAACCTCTGTAAGTGTTACTCACCGCCACTTTGTAGGCAGCCTCTATGTAGAAGACTAAGTTTTGGATAAATGCTACTTCATCCAGGTTCGAGATGATGCGAAGACCTGCGTGATGACACATCAAACTTCTTGACCAACTCATGTTCAGTGTCCAGTAGCTTCTTAAATGATGGGGAATGCATTAAACTATATTCTGAAATAATGTAGAGAGAAAACAAAGGCACAGAAAAGGCAATAAATACAAAGACCCCTGTGCATCACGACTGTACCTGAGGCTGTCATCTGTGCCAGCATCAGCAGGTAAATCGAGGTGGCGTCCACCTGGAGGTGACCCCATTGGTCATCCCTGACCACCGTGGCACAGGTGGGAGTATCATATTTAGCATGCAAGCAGTCCTTTGTGCTCTGGGTGTATTTGAACTTCTCCACTTTGGCCACCTGAAGACACATGAACAAAATACTCAGTTGTTTCATGATCAGATGCATCTCAAGGAACATGTCTACATGCACACTCGAATTTTATCTGTGAAGGTTATCAGTCATCATGTTCAATCTAAGTGTTATCCAGACATCCTACTTGCACTCCAAGTGTTGTGTATTGATTACCTGCAGGACATAATGTTCTCAGTAATCTGATTATATATTCATGTTTACATGATTACAACATTATGAAGGTTTCTGATTTCTAAATGTTTTAGCTCCTCAACATCCCAGTGAGACCTCCAGAGTAATTTCTTTAGATCTACTGATGATTACATCGCAGCAGCAGCAGATGAAGCCTTTTTTCTTCATGGCTCTCTGAGCACTGCAGTATTTTTCACACACTTCTGTGAATTTGGCATCTTAATTTCAGTATTGGCAGGTGAGAGCAGAGGACACAATGTCTCTGCAGCCCGGCTTCCACTATCACTTCCCCTTCAACATGTAGATTACCAACATTGTTAATCATTAGTTTGTTTGTTTGCTTTTCTGACTCACTAGAAGAGTTACATGAGTTTAAGTTTCTGAGAACCTGGGTGAGATATTGACATGAAACCGTGTGTTTGAATAACACAGTGTCCTCTCAGAACCAGGACACAACCTTATCAGGTCAGGACGTGATGTTCATATATGCAAATGCAAGTGAACATGTGAATACTTAATGTGAATACAGCTGTCTCTTACCTGTCTCATCATGCACTGCAGAAGTCCCTGCATCAGTTTCACCACACTCTGCAGACAAACAACACCATCAGTAAACAGAACAAAATACAAATAAATCACCACTATAATGAATTATTTTCTATTTCTGGTCCAGTGAACTGTTACTCTGTGATTGTGTGAAGAGGGCTGCTGGACAGGAAACAGCTATGATAATCTCTTGAGGCAGTATCTATTTCCACACTTTCCATGAGCTCTGCAGCTTGTTTTGTGTCTGGAGACTGAAGTGTGTTTCAGCCGGCAACGCTTCAGAGGTATCAAGTGCAGTCTCAGTAGACTTGGGACCTTGATGAAGTAATGAGACTAAATTGCAGTGTGGTATGAATAGTAATCATCTAATTTAGTGATAAAAACTAAAATAAATAAAACAAGATACGTGATTAATCATTTTATCACTAAATAGTCAAGCAATATATAAAATTTATTGATTTACTGGTGTTCATTAAAACTATTAAATGACCCAAAGTGTTTTTGATTTGCTTAATTTGACAAAAAAATACAAAAATTATGTAATTTTTAATATGATATATAGAAAAAAAACAAATTTCTAACTTTGTGAAGTTGGCACCAGAATATCTTTTTTTTTTTTATATATATATCTATATTCCTTATAAAAAAAAATGGTTATCTGTCCATTTCTTCAATCAACCACCTGGTTATTTAGCTTCTGTTAGCACTTAATTATATCATTACGTCTGAGAGTTAGGAAAGAAATGTAATTGTTGAATTTCACCACACTGTATATTTCCTGTAGCTCAACGTTTTTAACATTAACTTGAGAATGAGATATTTTGTTTTGGATTAATGTGATATTTCAGTTTATTTGCAGTGTAAATTTGTGTAAGTTAATCAAATGAGAAACTTTCTAGCTATTGCTATTCTAATAGATTTAACCCAACATAATTGTTAGAACAACCAGGCACTGGTGCACACATTAACCATTTCTCTGTTTCAGACAAACCTGCTCCAGTTCGTAGGCTTTGGCCTTGTCTTCATCACGGTCTGCGTTCTTGCGGTAGGCCATGCCCAGCCCCCACACGGCCAGCACACTGTACACATTATCCCTCACCCAGGCATCCTTCTTCTGGGAACTGGCAGGAAGAAGTCCTGTCACTGGGTTCTGAAACAAAGACACACACGGATTTGTTCTGCTAACATTTTAACACTTTCATTTACTCACTAAAGTCTCTTTTATCTGACATTTAACTGACCAGCTGCCGTAATTCAGAAAAAGAAAGTCTGGCGCTAAATAAAAATGTTCATATATCATCATGGTTGCTTTCAGTTGTTACAAAATGCTGTAGAATGTGTTTCATATTACGTTTGAAGCCCTGGGTTCTGACTCTCAGGCAGGATAGCCAACCGTTTTCGCTGTTTTTCAAGCATCACTTTTTCTGACAATTATTTATTGATTAATTTATTTTTCAATTTGTGTGCAAAACCATCCAAAAATAGTTTATAATACCAAATCATAGACTTGAAAGTGACATTTTCATATTCAGTTTACTGTCGTATAAGACAATGAAAAGCAGCAAATGTTCACAGCTGCATAGATTTGGCAATTTTAAGTGAAAAATTACTTCAAAATAGTTACCAATCATTTTCTGATTGACCTGTTACTCCCCTTATAATTGACAGTTTCCTATTATTATTATAATATCCTACAAATAGTAGAATGAAAGATTTGTGAATTATAAGACAGGAAAAGGGTGGCCAGATTTCTATAAATGAGAGTAAATGTTATTTTAACTGGGGTTAGGGCCTAATGATATGGCAGTTTACATAGTTTCAGTTTTTGGTGAAGGAACCAGAGACTTCATTATGTCCCCCTCTGACACTAAACCAACACCCTGGGCCTGGAAAGTTAACACTATCAGTGTCCCTTCTGGGTCATAGTTTACACTTAGGCAGCTGTTGACTGTGCCTCAACATGAACTGAAGAGCTGACAGATAACAGTGCATACCTTCCACGTGCACAGCCTATTGCAGGGCCTGAACTTTGTTCATATTTCGTTTATTTCTATGCAGCTCAGGCTGGTTGAAGCTCACGTGGGAAACAAAACATCTGCATTACCAACACATTTTTAAAGGAGAAGACAAAGCTTGTGATTACAAAAATACAAAATAATATACAGTTTAAGGCGTCCATACAAAGTACAATTTTACAAACATACTGTACTACAGTCTTTTGAGGGTCTTATGTTCCTAAATAGCTACTTGCAATTTATGTTGCTATTCTATTTAAACCCACAACAATTTAAAAGGTAAGATATTGTACTTTTTACTCCAAAGCACTTTATCAATGGGTAAAGTTCTCGTCATTTTAACAACAAAAGTAAATCTTTCCTAAAGCAACTAAGGCTGCGAGTTCCCTTGTCCACATAAAGAGGGTATTTCCCTATTTTTCAAAATGACTGAACTTACCCTGCTGACTTGAAAAAGTGTGAATTGAGGTATTGACTCCTTAGCCAGTTACATGGTTTATAGATTGTTCAGAAATAGCTCGCCTTTAAAACACTGTATTCATGTTCTTGTCCTCCTTTAAAGTAACACACATCAACAAAACTCATTAAAGTACCAATTATTATGCAGAGCAGTTCACATTAGCCTTATTTTCCCAGCTGCATGATGGAAAATAATACAGCCATGGTAATACATTAATAATATGATCCAACTAAATAATAGTTATTCAGAAAAAGAGTTATGCAGGATCAAGTACTTTTCTTTTTTCCTTTTTGAACTTTAAGCATAGTTTGATGTAAATTTGATGAAGCTTTTGAAAGCATGGCCTTTACCGTCTGCATGTGTGGACTCACCTGATGACACAGGATAGTCTCCTGGATCAGCCGGGCATAGCCGTCCAGCCGGACTCCTGAGTTACTGCGGCTCCTCATCCTCACTGATCACTGCACGCACAACACAACAGGTTTATGTCCCACCCAACAAGCAGGCCGCACTTAAAACCTGGCAGTTTTCCTCTCGGTACACTTTACGATAAATACAAGGACTGAAATGATCTCAATAAACAAGAGTTAACTCACCAGGCAGCGAGCCATACTTCCAGTCCTGCCGCGGGCGCTCTGACCTCTGCAGAGGCTGCTCTGTTTAAAGCTCGCTAGCAGGAGTGACATCCAGTTGTTTTTGACGACGACAACAACATTCAGCCTAACATCGAGCCGACAGCCTTGCATTCAGATCCACGCACACACAAGACAGCCAGGTGTAAATCGTGCACGTGTAGCGTCGGGGCTGCTTGGAGATGACGATGCGCGAGGTTTCATAGCAGAGTTTCATGGACAGCAGAGGACGTGTGAGAGCAACTGTACATCCATCCTGACCAAAATACATTATGTTCCTGTTGTTTCTTTATCTGACTGCAGGGGGCGCCAAATCACCTCCACTAGTGCAACTCAAACGTAAACAGGAAAAAAAAAAAAAGCCAACAGTATGTAAATAAGTTAAAACTGCAAAACTTTAAATCAATGAAGCACTAATATTATTATTTTTTTTAAATTAAAAAAAAAAATGGTTTGTTCTTTTAGTTTATTACTGAACACAGAAGCGAAATCGAGTGAGGTAGAAAGTTTCAGCCATAGGAAGCCACCGATACGTAACGAATAACGGAATCTTTAAGCCAATCAGATGCCGCAGCTGTGTCTCTTTCAGCCAATCACGGCGCAGCTGTCTTAATCGTTGTCTCACCAGCAACCGCCACCAGCCGGGTTAGCATCAAGCTCGATAAGAAGCTAACCCGCAGAAACAGTCAAGTATCCGGTCTCTCTCTTTCGGTTATGTATTTTGCTTGAATTTACTCGAGCCGCCAGTCGTCCAAGGGACTATCTCGAAGGCCCGGTCGAAGGTAAAGACTCGTGTTTACTTCTCGTAGCTGCTGTGTCGCAGGAGTGTGTGTGTGTGTGGGGGGGACACGACACGTAACGTGTTGTTGACGGTAATATGTGGCCATTAAGCAACGTCAGCAAACACGAGCTAATGAAACTTAAACTTAAAGCTTCTTTCACGTATAATGAACCCGATGTCGAGTAAACATAGCAGGTGGCTCGGGCGTGTTATCCTCGTGTAGTTCCTGTTCGGGCGTTTCTGCTTATTGTTGTTGTTGTTTTTTGCACTAAATGAACTTCCAACATTATTAATTTAATGTCACGCACCAAGTCTTTACGTCACGTGGGTAACTCTGACCTGAACTTCCTCTCGGTTACGCAGATGCAGTTCATGCTGTTGTTCAGCCGGCAGGGAAAGCTGCGGTTACAGAAATGGTATGTCCCTCTGTCCGACAAGGAGAGGAAGAAGATCTCCAGAGACCTGGTCCAGACCATACTGGCCAGGAAGCCCAAGATGTGCAGCTTCTTGGAGTGGAGGGACCTCAAGATTGTGTACAAAAGGTAAGTCAATCGGAGACATGCGGTGTCTTTACAGTCCTTCATTTTGTGCATCCCTGCTGGCGTTTAAAGTGTGTTTTTTTTTTTACTGTTTACACACCAGCTCGGGTTCTTTGAACACGTGCAGCAGGAGATGCATTTAGATTATTTTTTTTTTTTTCAAAACCTGGTTTTCATCACAAACTTAAATCTTTTGGTAGTTTTTTAAGTGTTTCATCTGTGACTTGTTATGAAACTTTCCTCTTAACAGCAGCAGACCTAACAGAATACATAGTTCATTTTTGGTTTATTTAAACCAAATAAATCTTGCAAAAGCTGCTAACTACTTGCAGGAGGTGATTCCTGCAAGTGGTGATTCCTTTTTTTTTTTTTTTTTTTGGAGAACAGGAGGTTGTGGGAGAGAGACTGAGTTTCCATGATGTGGACTCGGATGTAGTTAAAAGTCCTGGAAGAATTTTAAAATATGGAGTTAAATGTTTAAATATTTCATAATGGTCTAAAACGGGTGTCAAACTCATTTTTAGTTAAGGGGCCACATACTGCCCACTTTGATCTCAAGTGGGCCAGACCAGTAAAATCATAGCATAATAACGCACACATAACGACAATATTTCTCTTTGTTTAAATCATTGGTGAAGGTTTTTGGATGATAAACCCTGTTTTAAGGTCTTTCTACAATAAACTAGAAACATAAAGACCAAAAACTCAGACATCAGCCCGCTGTTTATCTGCCCCGGCTCTCCTCTGCAGATTCCCTCGCTTTGTGACGCGGTTGACGTCAAACGTGTCACAAAGCGAGCAGCGAGCGCAGCTGCCTCCGGAGCAGACGTCGCATTTATGCTGTTTTTGAAGCAATTACTGGATCGATTAAAAAAAATAAAAAAATAAAACAAATTTAAAACGTTTGTACTCATAAACCTCCATATTCTCATAGAAATGCAATTTATGTCTTTCTGTAATTTTCACACTTAGCAAAGTCACCCGGCGGGCCGAGCTGGACCCCCTGGCGGGCCGGATCCGGCCCGCGGGCCGTATGTTTGACACCCCTGGTCTAAAATAAGCTGCACTCTTGATTGTTGTTGTGACATTTGTTATGCGAGAGAATGATCTTGATAACGGGATGTGTTACATTTTGGTTCGTTACATCACTTCTGCATCTGTGGTGATTTGTTGGAGTTGTTTATGTGAGTCAGTGATTTGTTTTGTCAAGATTTCACCTTCTGTTGTTATGAAAGCCAGAAACACCCCCTCTCAAAAATGACTGCAGAATAATGGAGGGAAATGACACAAATATGTAAAGATTGCCTGATTAGTTCTGAACATATGACTGCTGAGTCAGAAAATATAAAAACATCTTCATGTCTTCACTGTATTAAACTAAAACAAACAGAAATGCAGCCAGGAGAAAGTGACTCGGTGCTGCAACACTGGAAGAGGTGTTTTTTGTATGATCATATATTCCTTACATGAGTACAAATCAATCTTATTGTCCGTGCAATAAGTCCTCGCTGTTTGAAGATTGTGACTTTTAGTTTTCTACTCACTATAAATACTTGGTGCCGGATCTTTAGAGCCTTGATGAAGTCGACTGTGTGCTGTTTTTTTGTTGTTGTTGTTTTTTTAAGTAAGTTTGTTTGCTCATATTGACCTATTGCTTTTCTTTCTTTGTGTATTAGATATGCAAGCCTGTATTTCTGCTGTGCGGTCGAGGATCAGGATAATGAGCTGATCACGCTGGAGATTATCCATCGATATGTGGAGCTGCTGGATAAATATTTTGGCAGTGTGAGTCTTGTAAACGTCATGCGTGTAACGTGCCAGTTAACGGCGTGGTGGACAATCTGTTAAAAAGTAACTGGAATAATCTAAGGTTTTCAGTGAGGACAGGATCTCCTCTAATCTGCTGTTCTCTGTGATGCTGTGGCCTGACAGGTGTGCGAGTTGGATATAATCTTCAACTTTGAGAAGGCCTACTTTATTCTGGATGAGTTCCTGCTGGGCGGAGAGGCCCAGGAAACCTCCAAGAAGAATGTGCTGAAGGCCATCGAGCAGGCCGACTTGCTGCAGGAGGTAGACTCAGTTCTCTAATCGGCACATAGTTGAACCCATTTCACTGACTAACCACTGTAAGTTCAACAGGACTAGGAAGTAAAGTGGCAACTAATGATTATTTTCAATGTTGATTAATCTGCCAATGATTTTTCTCAGCAAATTGATTGAAAGTGTTTGGTCTGTAATATGTCAGAAATTTCGGGGGAAATGCCCATTACATGTTTTTAGAACCAAAAGCGATGTCTTCGCATCACTTATTTTGCTCAGCCAATGGTCCAAAACCCCAAAATGTTTACCAAGACCAAGAAGAGCATCTGAAACCGGCACGATTGCAGATTAACTCAACAATGCAAGTGCTACACCAGACGAAAGGCTTGATGCAAGATGTTGCTTTGCATTGCTTTTCCCAGCTTGCGACCGTCTGCACCTGCCTGTTTATTTTCAGTCTGCTGCGCTCGCTTAATACGTTTCTCTCTCTCCCCTGAGCCAGTGCTCTGAAGCCAATGCTGTCCTGCCTGTTTTTGTTGTTGTCTAGGTGGAGGCATTTGCAGTGGACAGATTCAGTGCTCAGTGATTTTATTTTTGGCAAAGCATGCAGGACTATTGTTGTAACAGCACGGCTGCCTGCGCGGGCCTGTAGGGCCTCCTGTTCCCATCACGCGTTGAGCAACTTGCAATTATGACTCGTGTACTATTAATTATGATTCGGAGGGGTACTTTGTTCTACAGATTGTGTGACTGCGTGAACATTTATCTCTCTCTTCTCCATCTGCAGGAGGCCGAGGCACCGCGGAGTGTTCTCGAAGAAATTGGGCTGACATAGATCATCATGCTGAACTCCGTCTCTCTCCCAGATGCAGATCTGGCAACCTCCATGTCTCTATCCTGTCATCTCCTGTTCACTGTGTCAGTGTTCTATGTGTATAATCACCATCTATGTACTGTATTATTCTGTACTGTACTATCCTGTAATGTCCTTTCAATGTGGTGCCAACTGTGGTTTTAATGTCTCCCATGTGCAAGCTCCCTCACTGCGCTCTGCAGTACTTGGCATACGTCACTCACCCTAACTTCTTAAAACTCTACGGAGAACAATGTAGCAGCGATATGAAAATCCAGCATCATATTAAGATCATCCATCATCTCGCGTTGCAGAGTTTTATGTGCCGTTTGGCTCTAAGTACCTTTTTTTTTAAGATGCTGTTGTAGCTACAGTTGGTGCCGCTCATGTGTTACCATCACATGATCTTTAAGAAAAAAATGGAATCCTCAGACTCCACCCGTCTGGATTAAAAAAAACGTTTCTGAAGTTAACTTTTTCTAATCCAAGTCCTTGCTCCGCAGAATATTAATGCATGATGTTTGTTGGTAAATATAAACAATTGGAATGAATGATCAACATAAAACAGTGTTACTTATACTACATAGTTTGGTTCTTGTACAAACTCTCATTTTTGTTTTAATGAGGAGAATTAAAACGGGGAACCGGTGAAAAACCTTCATCATGCTTCCAGATGGTTTTTGGTCTCTGAGGACTCGTTCAGAACGGCAGTAAGTGCTGTTAAATGACCTTGTATTTTTAAAGATGTTTAGCTCTGTGATTCAAATGTAATGGTAACACGAGCGGGAACCGCTGACGATGATACAATCACTTCTATGTGGGTAAACTCAACCCATCAGTCAAGTAAAATCAAACGACTCATAATCATTGTCGGTGTACATGTTGAGTAGGTTTGTGTTTGGTGATTCCTCTCCAGAAATGAACCATTTCATATTTCCTTTTCAGGACTTAATTGTTTACCTTTGCTAAACCTGCATGGTTTCTATGTGTAATTAATGTCATGTTTGCAAAACTGTCAAGTCATTCTGTAGTTTTGTTTTTTTCCTCCTTTTTTTAACGATTGACTTTTTTTTTCCTCAGAAACATTTGTTTAACATTGAAGTTTGTAATGACCTCTGGAGAAATGTCACAAGGTCAGTCCCTCCTTTAGTCTTTAGTCAGGATAGGATAGTGACCCAAATGAAAAAAATACTATTTTATGTATTATAAAACTTTGGCTTACTCTTAAAGACTAACATATGACCAAAGAACACTGTGTTTCACCTTCTCAATGGTGTCTATAGAAGGCTAACATGGCAGAAAAGGGATTTGTAAGAGCAGGTTGTTTGACAAAAAAATGTTCCTCGAAGTTATTCGGCTACGATATACCAGTATTATGTAATTCCCAGTCCATTTAAAGACGGGAGTTTCTTTATGGAATAGGAGCGTAACAATATCAGGGCACATTATTAATATTCATCACTGTCGGCTTGTTCGGTAAGATGCAGGAAAACAAGCCAGCAACCTATGAAAAGATGCTCATCCCAAACTGTATGCTAATCAGGTTGTTTTTTTTATCTTCAGTCTCAAGACCGCAAGTGTTTTTGTTAAACATTCATGAGTAATTATTAAACAGTTTTATCTTTGATTTGTGCAAAAGAAATCACTTTTTGTATTAAACACTGCCAACACATTTGCCAACACTTTTGTTTTCTTATATTTGAAAGTTATTAACAATAAATGTATTCAAAAAGAAAACGCATGTGTCAAAGTTTTGTTTTACATGCTTTTTACTTGACAACAATGACCACGTAGTGCAACAGCTCTGGTGACTGATCATTCAATTAAAGTCACATTGAATATTTTCAAAAGGCAAAATATTCACATCCTGTATGTTTATGGATGGTGATGAGTGCTAACATGGGCTGTGTATGGAATCACGCCCTCTTTCCTAATATGTGGCACTAAACTGCTTTTAAAGTGTGTAAAACTACAAAATGGTGATTTCAAAAGTTCCACAATGCAATGAAAAGAGTCCTTTGCATGTCCACAACATTGTACTAACAATCCCACAATGCAATGCTTCTCATTTTATGGATGTGAAAATAACCAACTCAGTGATGATGCAAGTGAAAAGTAAGAGTCCAAAATCTTAATTTACTGCTCGCTGTTGAGTTCCCATTGTATAGGAAGTAGTGAATGAGGGAGTGATTCCAGGCTCGGCCCTAATGTATCTCCAGACCTAAATTCACTGAATAAACGGGTCTGGAAAGACTCCTTAGAGAATCATTTCCAGACTGCAAACAGCCTTTAACCAATTGACATTGACCACCATTTGCCTTTCGCCAAAACGCATTATTGTTTGAGCAACACTTTCAACGGCATCTGCTGATTGGTCCGTCCTTCTGAGCAAACCTGCACGCGAACAGGGTTTCCAGACTTTAATCCTTTCAAAGAGTGAAACTTTGAGCAATATGTGGGCGCAGCCAGGCTCGTGTATAAAAATATAATTTCTTCCTTCACATATTTATGTGGTGACAGAAAATAGTGTAGGAGTCACTAGGAAGAATCCATGTCCCCATTTCCAGTCAGCTCCCCTGAGATTTCAGTGTTTGATTGTTCACTTTTCACCTCTGAACTGAAGTTATTCTCACCGTCGACACTCTCACTGAAGCCGGTGTTGTTCTGAGTTGTCTCCGTTTCTGTTATCGCTCCACCAGGACTTGGTCCAGAATGGTTATCTGCCGTCTCCACCTCCGACTCCTTCTCCCTTTCTGACTCTCCAGATGAAGTCGTTCCTTCAGACAAATGGCTTTTCTTCTTGCTCTTCTTCTTGCTCTTCTTCTTGCTCTTTTTGGAGTGTTTGTGGCGGCGGTGTGTGTTGGAATCATCAGTAGACATTTTCTTATGTTTATCTGGGTTTTTGGGGCTCCTTTCTCTACTTTGCTTTCTTTTTTTCATCTCTCTGCTCGTGCTTCTTGACTTTTCTCTCGTTTCTTTGCGAGTGTCTTCATCTTGGTCTCTGCTGCCTCTCTCTTCGCTCCTCTTCCGATGCTTCTGCTCCCAGTCTTTATCTCTACTCCAGTGTCTCAGCATGTCTCTACTTCTGCTCCTCGACCTGTCTCTGCTTCTGCTCAGATCTTTCCTCCTGTCACTGTGTCTGGATCTGGAGGACTGTTTTACCTCTCTGTTCAGATGGGATGCCCTCCTCTCTCTGCTCCTGCTCCTCCGCCTGTCGTCTTCTCGTCTGCCGTGTGATCTCTCCGATCTTAACGGGCTTCTGCTGTAGCGCCGCTGCCTCCAGGATCGATCGCTGTATCGCTCTGAATGCCACCCGTCTCTGCGACTCCCCCTGATGCTGCGGTCGGGGGACAGGTGCAGGTCTCTGTCGGCCTCCCAGAATTCATTGCCGGGGTTTCGAAATACGTGCAGGAAATTGCAGTGCTTCCCTTTAGGGCACTTCTGTCTGTCAAACAATCCTGAAAAAAACAACAATAAAAAAACACTAAAGTAAAAACACTAAACTGAATATCGTCTCCCTGCAGTAGATGTTAAATTAAAAAAAAAAAAAAATGCCCATTTGACTGTATTAATAAGTGACTCACCACATATGGCATTCTTCCACCGTGTTACAGGACACATCTCGCATTGAAGCTGTCGGCCTGCATACCACCTCCCATTGAACTTGATGAAGGCCTCTTTGCACTGCTCCTCTCTGGACAGACAACAGAGACAAGAGGATCAAAAATGAAGCGCTTTATACAAAAATTTCAAACAGCAAACATTTCATTTATTTGTCGTTGAGTGGCTGTGTGATGTCTTACGTGTCAAATTGAATGTAAACATTTCCTCTCAGGTGCGGTTCATAATTGCAGCTGACCTAAAAAGAGGAAAGGAATCAGTGGTACAAATTTGATCATTTATACAGCGAGTTGTTCTTTTGAAATCATGTCGTATCTATTTCAAGTGATACAAGATTCAACAAGAGGGTTTTACTGGTTTCTCTTATGGTGTAAATGTGTTTGAATTTTACAAATAGACAGACGTTTTGCTGTGGAAAACAACTTATTTTGTCTTTTAGAGTCTGCGTTGTGCCAGTTTTAGTTTTAGTCAAACTTTGACTCAATTTATTTGGAATAGAAAGATGCATCAATTCATGTACAATTTATGTCTCTTTCATCCAACCACACTGCTGCGATAGAAAGTCCTTGTCATGCACATGAACACATGTACCCGTTATTAGAAACATGTAGATGTAGCTGAGAGATCAAGCACATAAATCTGATTTTTCAATCTTGTAGACATGAAGACAAGATGAAAGAAAGCAACGAGATTACTTCAGAAAGCAGCCTCATCTCACCTTCAACTGCAACACCTTGCCGATACTCTTGAACTCTGGCAGAACGTCATCGTAGAACTCGAGGAATGAATCCTGCAGGTCTTCCTCACTGTGCTCCAAACAAGCGTCGATGTCGTAATCATCGCGCCGCGACTCCTCCATGCCGAACGTTCTAAACATACCACGGATCATCAGCGTTGGACTGGACGTGGGATAAACGTGTTTCCGAGAACATCTGGATCACGAAGACAGAAGAAAGGTCGACATACAAACATGTAAGGAAAGACCTCCTCAATGTGTCGGAGGTTTATCAATCTGACCTACTAAGTCACATCAGAAGAGAACCAATCAGCACCTGTCTCCAAATCGACAGGCTCCAGTCTTAAGGAAGAACGGACAGTTGGCTACGTCGAGCTCTGTTCCAAAGTTCTCCGAGTTCCCCATCACAGGAGCCTCAGGATTCATCCACGGTCCTCCATTATCAAGCTGGAAGCAAGAACATGAACAAACAAAGTATATATACTGTCTACTTTGACTGTAAATTAGCTCTTAGCTTTTAGCCTTCTAGCAGATCAAAGTGCTTGTCATGGACTCCGAGACCCCTCGACGCTTTTACAAGGTTCTTTTATTGTATATTTAATGGTTCAGAGGAGTGGCAATGTTGTAATGCAGCAGCCAGATTAAGTCCAACAACAGTACCGATAATGACAGCTATAAAAAACGTACCATATGTTTGTTTTGAACACAATACGTCTGTAATGAGCTACTAGTCGCCCACAATATCAGTCAGTCAGGTGAATTCTATACAACTTCCACTGTTAATGTATGAAGCTCAACTGAACTTGAAAATATGTACAAGTCAATCTGAGCTCCATCTAATTAGGAAAAAAATACGCTACACAATATATCCGGCATCTTTGGAAATGTCAGGAGGTTTGCAGCAGGTTTAATTAAAAGCAAATTGATTTTTAACTAAATGTATATTTTTAGTAATAAAAATGCTTACTGATGTACGTATCAGTTTAATGACATCCATGTGTGTTAATACCTGATTTTCAGCTTCGTCCAACATTTTCTGAACAGCCTCCTACAAATGGTGTAAAGACACGGCGGGTGAAAAAGTGTAGACGTCAACATACTGCAGCATATCTGTTATTGTGGGTTAAGACCACATTCACGAGGACTGATAGGCACAAAAATAACTGGCATTCAAGATGTATCATTTCCAGACATCTGGGGCAATTTCACAGGCAGTTGTCACACAAAGTAAAAGATACGTCCTTGTTGTGAGAGCTGAAGAGTTTTTCTCTTTGAGTGTATCTCAGTTAAGGTGAAGGATTGGTTGCTTGTGCCACTCAGTCAAGGAAAAGTTTAAAAAAGAACGTACAAAGCAAGAGCACATTTTACAAAAGAAACATCCAACTGGTGAAATATGTAACTGTGTGATGATCTTCATCTCCACTTTTGGCTGGACCGTATTAATACTCGTGATTAAGTAGAAGAGGATATGTTTCTTTGTGTTTCTATCATCCTGGAGACCGTTTCACCTCTCTGTCTCGCTTCTCCTGCTGCTTCTGCTCTTTCTCCTCTGTTTCTCTCCTCTGCTGTTCCTCCCATTCCTCCTTTATCATTCGCTGTGGGCACAAAATGGCATAAAGCTCGTTAATATGACAGTTAACATGACATGTTTGATGCAAATCACTTGTCAGATGTGCTCATAAACCAGCCAATCAATCACCATAGCACCCAATCCCAACTGATGATTGGGTCAGGCTGCAGGTATTCACATAATTTGGAGGAAAATCGGCAGCCAAATTAGCATTTTACAATTTAAAGACATTGAAGACGTTAGATTACCTCTTCCTCTTCTTTTCTTTTCCTCGCAGCTTCCTCCCTCTCGAACTGCAGCCTGAATTCCTCCTGGGCGAGTCTCTCTCTTTCCAGCCACTCTTCGTGTAGCCGCCGTCTGAAAATACAAATCAAACACCATGAAGAGCTGTGCAGTCAATGTTTCTGTGCTGTCTCTCATTTAAATGTGCAGCTGCAGGGCAGAAGTGACATTAGTATTGACCTACCTCTTCTCTTCATCCTTATCTTCACCATCTCCATCATTTATTTCCTCCTCCTCCTCTTCTTCTTCTTCAGCAGGGAAGCTTGTTTCATTTTTAAAATCTATAATAGTATATATATATAGTACATATTGTATATGTTGAGGTGACTCTGGCTCACAAAAGTTATCACATTTGACAACAACATCAATGAGAGAGCAACGAGGACCAAATCAAAGAGTTTTGAGGCTGGTTGTGTTGCACGTGAACGGTGTACAAATTCACTTTGCAAATGTCAAAGAAAACCAACCTAGTTACACCCCTAACCTGATGCACCATCCTCTTGGACAGTGATGTTCTGCCCCCCTCTCGAAATGTGAATGCCATTCAAAACCCCTCATCTGGCTCGTTTGCTTGATCGCCTCCTCCATGCACAACACAGCGCTGTGCAGCGTTCACGTGCAACAGGAGCAGTCTCTGAACTTTTATAATCCACCCTCGTTATCTACGTACCACATTCTCTGGCATGGGCGAGAGCTTGGCGTTTCCGTTTTCTTCTCTCCTTCCTCAGAGCAGCCCTGCGTTGCTTTTGACTGAAGTGAAAGAAGATTTGAAACATCAGTCGAGACAGAGGAGGGGAAGAAAAAAAACTGTGTGGCTGAGCCAAAGTGAAGAGAGACATCAGCAGAGGGGGACATTTTGCAGTGAAACACCGTAGTGTCTTGTAAAAAAAAAAAAAAAAAAATATATATATATATATATAGTTTGATTCTCGCTTAATTTCAACCAGGAATAAAGAAGAGACACAGACCTTAAAACAGGAGCAGAAGTCAGTGGAGTGGGTGCTGCCATAACATTAGCTGTCTAGTTAGCTTCCACAGCTAACGTCAGTCCGCTGAAGTAGTTTTGCCGCCAGCTGCTTCTCGTCATCAGGACTTGCGTAAAAACACGAGAACAAAATCTCCTCTGACTGGACGAGTTCATTCCGAGGTGAATTTGGTTTGACTGGTACAGATGTAACTAAACCATTTCAGCAGGCTACATGCGGGGTTGTTTTGTTCGTGACAGGAAGAGGTGGTTTGAAGTACTTCCGGTTTAAATTCCTTAACTAAAACGGTTCCTCTTCGAGAAATTAAGATATACATTTTTGTTTCTTTTAACTCATATTAGTTACTTTAACGTTTATATCATTTTTGAGTACTATTTCACAGTTTTAATTAAAAAAAAAAAAAAAAAAAACAGTATTAGTCTGGGCACTGTGTTAAAGATCTGATATTCTTTCAGCCTGCTTATAGCTCTTACATTTTTCGTATGTCTACAATAATGACCTTTTTTTTTTTTTTTTTTTTTTTACTAAATTCCGTTAAATGGTGAATGTAACCCTTATGTAAACATTACTATATATTGTAAAATACACAGACACACAAATGATTTCTTTATTTGCCAACCTATTGCCAAAACGGCACTGAAACCAGTGTCAGCAAGAAATCAGTTTTTGTAACTAAAATAATGACCAAACATATAACAGCAAGTATTGTCAAATACGTTGTACTTTGAATCCTATATACAAGTCTAAGTACTATTATCTGTACTATGCAGGCTGTTGCCTAATACACACACACAAACACAATTTAAGTTTTTAATTATGTTCACATTTTCAAAATAAGCAACAGAACAGATGACACAAACGGTTTGCTTTGTCGTGTTTCCAATGCCACTACTTATCCCTCATTAGGATTAGCGGTAGCGGCTTCTCCTCTAAAAATAGCAACTGCTAATGACTGAAAACACAGAGCAGGACTTTGAAAGTAATTCAGCCTTTTATTTAGGTATCCTTGACATGTGTGGCACTCTCCCCCACCCCGACACTGTCATTCAATTTTCTTCTCGGGCATTGGCCTGAGGAAGAAGGCAGGCCTGGTGCAGCAGCGGTAGCACAGAGCCTGAGGCACCACTGTATACAGGACATTGACCAGTAAGAAGACAGGCTGGCTGTCAGCGGGCACTCTGTAGGAGAATCGCGTCCGTGTGTGAAGAGATGCGCCAATATGAGCGAACTGAGCCTGTGAAATGAATCAGAAAAGGGTAAAATGACAGTGATGACTAAAAGCTTCGCAGTATATTCACACTGACAGGAACATTATCTTGTTATTTCACTCGCTCATAGATTTCACAGAGCCTATTTTTAACAAAAAATGTTCCCTGATGTAACAATAGCATGATGATTTTCAGGTCTCACTGATACCTGAAAAAAACAAACAGCAAACCCCTCTTTTTTATTAAAATCTTATTGTCATTTCCTTTGACGTTCCCTTTTTCATGAGGGAAAGATACGCCCTCATCACACCAACGATTAGTGCAATGCTTTTGCAATTGTTTCGTATTAAAGTGTTTTATTTCTTTTTCCACTTCAGTAAAAGATTTACAAGTTTCCAAGAATAACTGTATCGTTTACCTTATTTAAATCATGTCATGTCATATCATGTCACGTAGACGCATAGCATTCTGGTCTAATGAGGGCTTGCTATTTTTGTCTCTTATACAAGCACATTTCTCTGTATAATTGTGTTAAACATCAGTAAAAAACGGGATCTAGAGGGAAATCTGATTGATGTGTAACAGTTCATACAGAGGAACAATGAAAAGAAAACAACAAAATGAAGTCAGGTAACAATTGTTTTCGAGTGAATTATTCCTTTAATGAACTGATGGCCAATAAAACCTGGACCCATTCTGGCATTTCCACTCATCCTCAAATAATTTTCACTCTAATAGATTCCTGTCAGTTTACTTTTTCAAGGAAAGCTGCAGAAAAAAGACACATGACATGTTTCATAGCAACTAAGTCCGCCAAACCATCAGCACTCCTATTTATAGTCTGACCGAACAGCTGACATTTAAGTGAACACCACCAATACCACCATTCCTCTTGGTCTGAAGTCAGCTTCTGCCCTTATCCCGCTGATGAGTGACGTGCCAGCCGGCAGCTCAAACATGACAGTTGCTTTGTACAATGAAGATACACACAGGCTGCTCCCATCACTCCTCAGAGTTCCACTCCTCTGCTCATACAGAGCCACTGGAGTCTGAGAGCAATAAAGAATAAACTAAACAGAGAACAATTTGCAGCCACTATAGAGAAGGAAGTTTGGGAACAGATATTTAGCCGGATGCCCACTTTCGGTCTGGCATTGCAGAATCTACCTAGATAGATGATGCCATGTGGGAAAACACATTATATATGGAAAAAAAAACCTTTGTGTGACTGTAAATGATGAAAACCACTACAAGCTCTTGTTAATCAACCCTGAAAATGAATGTATCTATTTCACTTTGAGCTACATTTTATGTACGAACAGTGCTTTACAAATAAAGTATATAATTATTATTTTCATTAATATTTACACTATATAGTTGGTTCAATATTCATAGTTCTGTGCACTTTAAGAAAGCCCACATACATTATACAACTAATGCTCAAACTATTTTTGTCATCTGAATATGCTTTTGGATTCCTTGTTTTAATACATTAAAAAGTGTTTCAGTGATAAACAATAATTAAATGAAAATTAAAACAAAATAATTTGATCAATTGATCAAAACATAAGTGGAATAGTGGAAAAGGAAAAATAAAAAAATAATATAAACATGTACAGATGTTTTGCATGAACTGATTTAAGATGATATTAGAACAAATTAGAGACAAGTATGTGACATCCTCTGGCTCTCTGTGTGTGTGTGTGTGTGTGTGTGTGTGTGTGTGTGCAGAGTCTTTAAGTACAAAGGGATACACCTGGTCACGAGCTGAGAGACAGGAATGAGCAGCAGTACATACCTGTGCCAGTGCTCCCGAGTGCACAAGAGTCAGGTCAGTCATCCACTCACATCCTGGCACCAACAGCCCATAGAGAGTAATGATGTAGTATGGACCCGAATACAGCAGGCTCACCAGCATCTGATAAACATAAATATACAGTTTACTACTTTAGAGATTTGTCAGATCACAGAATTAAGATGAAGTTTTGGTGTGTTTAACATCACCTGTAATTTAGGATAGGCTGAAGGGTCTTTCAGGTAAGGCTCATACTGTTGTGTGTAGTCTTGACACCATTTGCTTGGACAGTCCAGAACAACCTCAAACACAAACAGTTAGAAAAAAAGAGGCACTAAGAAAGTATTCTACTGCTATGTGTGCATTGGGCAGCTGATCATCTTAGAGTTTCTTACCAGGCCTCTGAAGACACAGAAAGCCAATGCGGGGATGAGGTAAATAATGAAAAGTAAGTCCAGAGGTCTTTGGAGCAAACGTGTCCTCTGAGCCTCCTGAATGTTCTGACAAAGTAAAAGTGACAGTAATGTGTTGAGCTGCTAACTTGGATTTGTTTTTTCTGTATATTAGAATTTCAGAAATTGTTCATACATGATTATAATTATCTTTGAGTATTAGCTGTTACAGACAAATATACTTGGAAAACAGAGGGAAGAGGTTCTTTCTGTTTGCAAATTCAATGATTTGATGCTAGATAAACCTACGAAATATGATGCATTATACTCCCCATCAATTTACAGTTTTATAAATGAAAATCTGAATATATTAAATATTGTCTTTGTTTTGTATTTCTTGTGGTGTTGACACATCTGCTAAGTATTCAGCAGAAATCATGATGAGGCATCAGTGATGGGGTTGGACTAAGAGGGTCGAGGCTCCAGTTATTTATCAATGCAGCTGTTAAAAGCAACATTTTCAATGACCTTCTTCATTTCATTTCTTCTTTTAGCTTAGATATTGAGGACTCCAGGTTCTTACTGTTAACTGAACGTCCCGTATCGATGGTTGACAGAAGATGCGGAAGCAAGCCCACACAGACACTGAAATGTAAAGCATGTGGAGGGCGAAGAGAGGACTGACTTGGGTCCCATATTTCCCTGCGAAAAGACAGAACAAGATAATACATCACCATAGGAAACACACACGTCAACATACTAAAAGGAGCAGTATTTAAAATGTGCATCTTTTTCAGGTCTAGTAAACAAATAAACAGAAAAAAAGGTTTGGACTATTGTTGTAATCCCCGGGTAAAGTAAGTGGTGAGGGAGTGACATGAGACGAGCCATCTAAAAGCATCCCATTATTTTTAGTGTACTTACCCACAGCATTCCCAAGAATGTAGACTATGGCACGCATTAGAAAAGATCCCACCCAGTAGAGTCCAATTGCTCGGTAACTGTCCCTGTGCAAACCACGTAACACTGACATTGTCAAAGCCAGATGAACACATTATACTTGCCAAGACTCAGACAGACAGACTGACAGATTGACAGGTAGGTAGATATAGATAGATAGATTGACTATACAAACTTAAACTAGTGTACAATAATAAAGAGAACACACCCCTGAATATTATCCTATACATTATCAAATATTTAACACAGTATGAGGAAAAACATTCCTTATGTTCATTTTCCCATATTTAGTGATACAGCTGCTGCAGATATCTTTATGAACAATACAGCTCTTACCCCCAGGCAATGGCAGCAATCATGAGCAGATACATGAGATAATGCACACAGCCGTCCCAGTAGGAGATCATGTGTCCATGTGCTGTATTAATATGTGGATCTGCCTGAAACACAGGGTAGATTCATCAGTACACGTGTGTGGGAACAACAGAAAGGCCAGACACAAACTGCACCAGCACAACACTTGCCTCTTTAAGGTAAAACGTCACAAATCCATCAATGATGTTGTCTTGCTCCAGCCCAATGATCAGATTCACCACACTGAGAAATGCATTCACTGCATACACTACACAGAGGCATACATTTGATTTACTTAAATGCTGTGCATCACTTTTTAAACCTCCACAACATTGTAAAGGCTTCAATGGACTCCAAAAATCATGAATATGCAGATATTTCTATGTTGATTTAAAAGTCAGACCTATGACATGCTAGCTTATGATGTTTAATTAAGAACTTTCTCTGGTTTAGTCCAAACAATAAACATGCATTTGTCAGTCTATACCATAGAAAAGAGGATCTGCTGGAGCCTTCTTCTTGAGCATAAAACGGGCTGAAATGGTCAGGATGAGGACTGTTGTGCACCCAGCAAAGAAGAAAGCTTCGGCACTAAATGCAATATAAAAGCATATATCTTAATTTTCAATTGGTAGCTGATAGCAACAATTGTTCATCGCCACAGAAATTAGACTCACCTGTTGTTGTAAATGAAGGAATTGAATAAGTAGCAGATGGGGATGGACATTAAGGAGAGCACAAACACCCCCGTCCCTGCAGACGCGCTCATGGTGGACTGTGTTTAAGCGATTTATCTTGAGCAGAAATTTTAAATAACGCAAAAAGGGAGGGAAGCTATGATGTGTAGACAAACGCAACAAGCTGCAAACTTGCAGTTCAGCTCCAGCACGCATGTTCTGTCTTGTCCTTCTGGTCTGACTGGTTGTTCACTCTCCCTCTGTGCCTCCTACACCAACACACCCACACGCACCAACACACCGCTGCTTTATTAAACTAACCCGCTTGCGTAATGGTGCTTAACTAAATAACCGAATTATAAATTGTTTATTTTCCATCATTATCTTCTATAAATAGGCTCAGTAGGCTTGTTCATGTTTCTTTTGTGACATTACAGACACTGACATCCGGCGGTCAACTGAAAAACTACAATGACATTTTAAAAATGTTTAAAAAAAAAAAATTCAAACTGCAAGCAGTGATGTACGGGCCCTCGCACTCCCGCGCGCCGCCTCCCCGAAGCCGCCTTCCCGAACGTGCAGCGCACGAGGGACCGCGTATTCCCACGTAGAGTTGCTATTTGTATTAAGGAAGAAATCACCTGCTCCTGAACGTGGCCAAGACCAGAGAGATGGTGGTCGACTTCAGGAGGAAGACGACGGCTCCACAACCGCTGAGAGTTCTGGGAGAGGAGGTGGACATGGTTGAGGAGTACAAGTACCTGGGTGTCTCCATCGACAACAGACTGAACTGGAAGACCAACATCAATGCTGTCTACAAGAAGGTGATGAGTCGACTCTTTTTCTTGAGGAAACTTCGATCCTTCAATGTGTGCAGCGAGATGTTGGAGATGTTCTACCAGTCTGTTGTGGCCAGTGCATTATACTTCGCTGTGGTCTGCTGGGGGGGGCAGCAATGGAGCCGGAGACACCAACAGACTTAACAAACTGGTTAAGAAGGCCGGCTCCATCATCGGCTACAATCTGGATAGTCTGGAAAAGGTGGTGGAGAGGAGGACGCTGAACAAACTATTATCCATATTGGATAATCCTGACCACCCTCTCCACCACCTGCTGCAGGGACAGTGGAGCACTTTCTCCAAAAGATTCCTCCAGCTCCGCTGTCACAAGGACAGATACAGGAGATCATTCCTGCCCACTGCAATATGACTGCACAATAACTCACCTCTGGCAAAATAAGACTGTACAATAATTGTACAATAACTCACCTCTGGCAAAATCCATCACATAACAATAACACTGTTGACTGTGTTTCTTGGTTGTTTTTATATAATATATATAGATATATACTGTACTGTATCTACTGTATATACTGTGCATTTTATATTTAATATTTTGTACTGCTATTTTACTGCTATTTTATTGCTTTTCTATTATTCTATTATTATCTTATTGCTTCTGTATGCTGCTGTAGCGAAAAAATTTCCCCTCGGGGATTAATAAAGTAACTACCTACCTACCTACCTACCTACCTACCTACCTACCTACCTATTTTTGTCTCGTTTCCTGTCTCCAACCCGCTCGCAAAACACATTTCAGATGTATCGTCTCACCACACCGGATGTATGTGACACGTTTTGTGAGATTTCAAGCATCCTTTGACCTTAAACATAAATTTCCTGTGTCTCGGCGAGACATCAAACTTTGCTGCATCATCACGGCGACGCCCATCGACAAAGTTGAACGAATGTCTCAATATATCATCAACTACATGTTTAGGTTATTGTGACCCGGACTTTAGGTTCATGGGATCAACCAGCTCGACGTAGAATGTGAAAGTATGAAAAGTGTAATTTCCAGTGGCCAACAGGGGGCGCTATGACTATGAGCGAATATTACCCCACAGGGGTCTTCAGGGCGGGGCTGTTATCATACCTGTGATGTTTGGAGAAGGTCGGTCCATGTACATAACATTTAAAGCAACTCATAGTTTCATGGCGAGATGCTCAAAATGTCCGCCTCTAACGGGCACACACATTGATGAAAACGAATTATTTATCCAACTTTTAATCCCAAACATGTTTTCTATCCATAGAACCTAAATTCAAGTCGGTCCCACAAAATCCCTGGGAGGAGTTCGACAAAGTACGATGTGTCAGAATCGGCCAAAAGGGCTGTGGTTCCTGCCCCAAGTGAAGGAGTTTAAGTATTTTGGGGTCTTGTTCACAAGATCATGAGCTTTGAGTAGTGACCGGATGCAAGCGGGTGAAATGAGGTTCCTCGGCCGGGCTCCAGATACGGTACGGAGCTCCGACATCTGGAGGGAGCTCATGGAAGTTCGGGGAGCTCCACCCTAATTCAGCATTGCTTTGGTCATGACGCAGCAAATACAACTCAGCTGTCTGTCAATCTTTGAACTACAAGGAATTGATTAAACGGTGTGATTATTTTCTCAAATATCAGCTAAATCGTTGGTGTTATTTCTAAAGCCAAAGTGCACTCATGTGGCGTATTGACTGCCAGCCATGGGGCTCCCAGGGTTCAGAGAGAAGATCTGTCCGGCCCTGCTCTCTACTTGGTTTGGGGAAGTTGATTCTGCAGCAGTTAAACTGGCCTTATTTGGTGTTGCACAACTCTGGTCAAACATATTGATAACTTTGTGTTATTGCATGGTTTTGGTCTAGCGGCAGTACGTTGCTGCTCCTTTATTTCCTGTTCCTCTTAAAGGATGATCAGCTGGTAAGGACACTGACTCGTTGTTACTGTTGTGTTTTTCTTTCTGATTTTATCGTACGGGCTCATTTTACTGCCTTACGATGCCAATGAAGTCTTCTAGAGCAACTTGGGTTTTAAGCATTGACGTTTCCCAACACAAGCCAGCAAACAGTTCGTCCGGACGAAAACCCATAGCTTGAAATCCGTTTGTCGTCTTCTCTACGACACCAGAGGCCCGTTGTTTTTGAAAAGTGTTCAGGACTTTAAATGAATTTGCCCCAGTTACCTCTGCATTTACGTTACGCAACAATGGAAAGATAGAAACATTATTTAATATTCTTCTATCTGCTTGTTACAAGAGAAAAACGTGGAGAAGTGCTGTGAAACACCGAGTTTGGAGGGACTCTCCACAGAAAAGGCCGTCACAGGTGATTCTGCAACATGCAACACGTTTAAAGTTGAAGTTACTTTAGATGATCTGATACAACAGGGCACTTTTTAGAAAATGCATTCGAGGTAATGACACATCAGGTTTCTTGGTTCACTTGATGCACGAACACAAAGACAGACTTCAGCGATGAGTCAGCATTCAGACAAACTTTATTTTATTCACAAGAAAAAAAATGGTGTCAGATAACTCCAGATAACTCAGATAACTCTTACAAAAATAATCCACAACTTCTGCTTTGAAGTTATTTCAGAAGCAGCAACTTCTTTAAATTTGGATAATTGATGATGAAGATTATTTCGCCAAGTAACATACTTAGAAATACTCTTCTTGGCTTTCTGTGTGCTTCATTTGGGGAAGGAAAGATAAAACAGATGATGGGCTGCCTGTTGTCATATTTCCAGGTTTGGTACCATTGTGCTAAAGACCAAAACCTGTGAGCGACATGGGACCAAAATCCAAAACTTTGAAACCAAATTTCCACAAAGGATCAGAAACGTAGTTCAGACAAATAGTTTCCAGTCGGTTGATCAGTCAACAGACACTTTTTAGGCCAACAGGAGGATGGTTGCAAGAACTAGCACCTGTTCCTTATCCAGGGTTTTGTGTCACATCACATTACACCTCATGGTAGCAGTGACTGTCGGGCCTGCTGAGTCTTTTCCTGCTCCTAGATTAATGTATCTCAGGCAGGTTTGGCTGATTATTCCTTATTTTGAGTCCCTGAAGAAATATATTCACATATTTGTGCATTTTGTATTTTTTTTGAGTTTCTGTCGGCGTTGTCACTGCACGATCTGTTCTGCACTCGGAAACATGATGTATTCCTGCATGATTTGCACCATGCATAAAGTACTCGTCAAAAGTTTGGACACACCTTCTCATTCAATGTTTTTTGTTTTATTTATTTATTTTTTCTACATTGTAGATTAATATTGAAGGCATCCAAACTATGAAGGAACACATGGAATAATGTGCCCCCCCTGGTGAGCTGCATAGACACAGAACCCTCAACCTCAAAGGGCTCTTCCTCCATCGACGCCATGACCCCCCTCCCCCCTCTCTCTGTGACAACTGGCCAGGTTAGGAGACAGCTGGAGAGACTCCACCAGCGCAGATACAGGAGATCATTCCTGCCCACTGCAATAAGACTGTACAATAACTCACCTCTGGCAAAATCCATCACACAACAATAACATTGTTGTCTGTGTTTCTTGGTTGTTTGTATATAGAATAATATATATACTGTACTGTATATACTGTGCATTTTATATTTAATATTTTTTTTACTGTTATTTTATTGCTTTTTATATTTTATTATCATTTTATTGCTTTCCTGTATGCTGCTGTAGCGAAAAAAAATTCCCTTTGGGGATTAATAAAGTAACTACCTACCTACCTACCTACCTACCTACCTACCTACCGACCTAAACCAAAAAAATGCTCAACAAACCAGAATATGTTTTATATTTTAGATTCTTCAAAGTAGCCACCTTTTGTTTTGATGACAGCTTTGCACACTCTTGGGATTCTTTCAATCAGCTCCAAGAGGTCGTCACCTGGAATAGTTTTCCAACAGTCTTGAAGGAGTTCCCAGAGGTGCTGAGCACTTGTTGGCTGCTTTGCCTTCACTCTGCGGTCCAACTCATCCCAGACCATCTCAGTTGGGTTTAGGTCGGTGATTGTGGAGGCCAGGTCATCTGACGCAGCACTCATCACTCTCCTTCTTGGTCAAACAGCCCTTCCATAGCTTGGAGGTGTGTTTGGGGTCATTGACCTGTTGAAACACAAATGCTGGTCCCACTAAGCTCAAACCAGATGGGATGGCATGTCGCTGCAGAATGCTGTGGGAGCCATGCTGGTTAAGTATGACTTGAATTCTGAATAAATCACCAACAGTGTCACCAGCAAAGTTCCCCCTCCCCCCTACACCATCACACCTCCTCCTCCATGCTTCACGGTGGGAACCACACATGTAGAAACCATCCCCTCACCTTTTCTGTGTTTTACAAAGACACGGCGGGTGGAACCAAAAATCTCAAAATAGGACTCATCAGACCAAAGTCCAGAGTTCCACTGGTTTGATGTCCATTCCTTGTGTTGCTTGGCCCAATCAAGTCTCTTCTTCTTCTTGTTCTTCCTCAGTAGTGGCTTCTTTGCAGCAATTGGACCATGAAGGCCTGATTCACACAGTCTCCTCTGAACAGTTGATGTTGAGATGTGTCTGCTACTTGAACTGTTAATTTGCAGTTTCTGAGGCTGGTAACTCTAATGAATTTATCCTCGGCAGACTCTTGGTCTTCCTGTCCTGGGCGGTCCTCATGAGAGACAGTTTCATCAGAGCGTTTGATGGTTTTCGCGACTTCACTTGAGGATACATTCAAAGTTCTTGAAATGTTCCAGATTGACTGACCTTCCTGTCTTAAAGTAATGATGGACTGTCGTTTCTCTTTACTTAGTTGAGTGGTTCTTCCATAATATGGATTAGAACTGTAGTCGAATAAGCCGATTCACTGTATAGAGCTGTGCACCAACCCTGCCTCTGTACAACACAACTGATGCTCTCAAACACATTAAGAAGGCAAGAAATTCCACAAATGAACTCTTGACAAGGCTCACCTGTTAACTGAAAACTATTCCAGGTAACGACCTCATGGAGCTGATTGAAAGAATCCCAAGAGTGTGCAAAGCTGTCATCAAAGCAAAAGGTGGCTACTTTGAAGAATGTAAAATGTAAAACATATTCTGGTTTGTTTAGCACTTTTTTTATTTACCACATAATCCCATATGTGTTCTTTCATAGTTTGGATGTCTTCGATATTAATCTACAATGTAGAAAAAAATTAAAATAAAGAAAACCCATTGAATGAGAAGGTGTGTCCAAACTTTCAACTGGTTCTGTATGTTGACATTTAATGGTTTTAATACACTTTTAAGGTTGCAAGTCAAGAGCAACTTCCGGCAGACAAAATGTCTGACTCGACTTTCCTCCTTTGTTGACCATAAGAAAGTTGCCTGTTCATGCTTTATATTTGATGTGACATGGCCGATACCAGCCAACTTGAAAGCGCACACAGTTTGCACGACTGCTTGTTTTATTTGCGATGTGAAAAGATGTTTTAACAAAATTACAAGATCAATACAAAAATGATCTGTCTTTTGCACAACCTTGTCCACTCGTGGTTTTATTTTTTGGCTCTCTAGATGTTGCTGTTTGGCCTCGTAGAACTCAGGATGAGACCTGCAGTAGTTCATTCTCACATCATTAACACAAATTAAAGCAAAGTAAAAGATAAAACAACGAGGCAGTAAGTAATGCTCTAATCAGATAGTCTTGATTAGTTAAAAGTTTGTTACAAGTACTCATTAGAAGTTGTACCTTTTGTTTATTTTGTAGGGAGTACTTTTACACCAGGGACTTTAAAAAATATGCAACACAACTTCAAGGTACTTTAAAAGGTGTTACCCAAAATTCTACCCATTTAAAAAAAAATGAAATAAAGAGACATCACACACAGACCAACTTGTTTCAATGCGTCAAACTTTT
Organism: Embiotoca jacksoni; assembly: GCF_022577435.1. Classification (NCBI taxonomy): domain Eukaryota; kingdom Metazoa; phylum Chordata; class Actinopteri; family Embiotocidae; genus Embiotoca; species Embiotoca jacksoni. The sequence continues at coordinate 21,388,546 of NW_027185414.1, forward strand.
AATTTTTGCTAAAGACATGAGAGAAGAGTTCACTCTGCAAACTACAGTTGTGCTAAAAGCTTTCTTTTCATTAACACGTTCAGTTTTCTCTGCTCAAAGCCTTGAGGCCTGAGAGACGACACGCTTCCTGTTGACTTGTCGCTTCGTTCCTTCGGTTGCTTTACGGCGATAGAAAAAAAAAACTACAAAGCTGTAAAATGATATGAAAGAGCGTCGGGTTATAGATGAGATGGAGGAGATCGTAAACACCAACACGAATCCTCCGGCATGTCGGTTGTTTTACAGCTGCTTCGCGTCTCTGCGTCGGCCCACGAGTCAACCGTTTCTCTTGACGCAGACGGATGGTCGGTGGCTGTAGCACTGCACGTCATCCCAGCACTTCATGTCTGTAAGTAAAACAACACAAACCATATAAAAGCTTTAGTTTTTTACCTTTACGTCAGTCCCACTTTAAGCCCTATGGTTCGGTTTACCTCCAAAGTTGACTTGGATGCAGTGCTGCGAGCTCTGGAGGTTGTTGGGCTCTCCGGAACACCAGTTGGAGTAGTGGAAAGGCTGTCCATCACTCCACAACCACACGTTGTTCTAAAAGACAGGATTTAACAGTGAGTTTTATGAAATACCGGACAAGCTTAGTGTAACAATGACGCAAATACCTGCTGCGCATCCGAGCCTCCGATCCACGTGTTTTTGTACTCGTGGCTGCCGCTCATGATCAGCCTCTGAATCTCGTGGTACTCCATGATGTTGTGCACCGACGCCAGGTTTCCTCCCAGGGAATTGCAGTTTTTCTACCAGAGAGATAAACACAGGCGGCGTCAACAGCGGGACTCAGAATCGGCAGGATGCCAGCGTGCGTGACAAACAAACAAACCTATCGCTTACCTCGGCTTTGGCCCAAGTCATGGGTCTGGAAATGTAGCGGAAGCAGCGACCGTTGAACTTGGACCAACCGGCAGAACAAAAGGCCGACCGCTTGACCAGGTGACTCTTAGCTGAGGACAAACAGTTTTGTTGAGTCTCCAGTTAATATTTAGTCATATTTTATTTGAATTCTACCAATCGTAATATATAGTAAAGTAAAATCTGATGTGCGCATCGATAAGACTTTCTGGAGAACATTTTAGACATTTTTTGGTTTCCCAGAATATTTCTTCCTAAATTTCAGATGACGTTCTCTGAAATCTTTCTAAAAGTATTCTGTGTTTCCAAGAACATTGAATCATTTGTCGCCGGGCTACTTGTTAAACCAGGAATTCTAGAGCAATAAATACCACCAGCTGGATCTCAAAAGAAGATCCACGTGTCATAGTTTAATAAAAGCCACCGACCTGTTTGATCATCTTTGGGCGCTGCTGCTGGAAGAGCTGGAAAAATAGTTTCACACAACAGTTACTAACTTGGTTCGTCTTGTTTCTGTGTGCAGCTGAAACTTTAACAAACTCACCGGCAGCTGCAGTCAGAGCGATCCCGAGCACGAACAACGACAGCATCCCGGCGCTGGAGCTTCACGTTTGGCCACACCGACTCGCAAAACACATCAGATGTATCGTCTCACCACGCCGGACATATGTCACTTGTTTCGTGAGGTTTCAAGCAGCCGTTGACCTTAAACATCAACTTCCTGTATCACGGCGAGCGAGCCGTTTGGCCACGCCCATTCGTGACTCCACTAGAATACAACATTTTTCGCTGGGAGACATATGTGTATCCACTTTCATGAGTTTTTGAATATGATAAAGCCTCCCAAAAGGCAAATCACTTTACGTAAGGAGGAGAAGAATGACCAAGAACGAGAACATTTTTACGAAATACAATAGGGCTTTCGCACCGATGCTCGGTGCTCGGGCCCTAACTAAAATTGCAAGCAGTGGTGTACGGGCCCTCGCACTCCCGCGCGCTGCCTCCCCGAAGCCGTCTCCCCGACGTGCTGCACGAGGGGCCGCGTATCCCCGCTTAAAGGTGCTATTTTTGTCTCGTTTCTTGTCTCCAGCAGGGGGCGCTGGCGAGCCGTTTGGCCACGCCCACTCGCAAAACACATATCGGATGTATGTGACACGTTTCATGAGGTTTCAAGCATCCTTTGACCTTAAACATCAACTTCCTGCATCACGGCGAGACGTCCAACTTTGCCGCATCGTCACGGCGACGTCCATTGACAAAGTCCAACGAAAGTCTCAATATATCATCAACTACATGTTTAGGTTATTGTGACCCGACTTTAGGTTCATGGGATCAACCAGCTCCATGTAGAAGGTGAAAGTATGAAAAGTGTCATTTCCAGTGGCCAATAGGGGGCGCTATGACTGTGAGCAAATATTGCCCCACAGGGGTCTTCAGGGCTAAACATGTAGTTGATGATATATTGAGACATTCTTTGGACTTTGTCAATGGACGTCGCCGTGACGATGCGGCAAAGTTGGATGTCTCGCCGTGACGCAGGAAGTTGATGCTTGAAACCTCACGAAACGTGTCACATACATCCGATATGTGTTTTGAGAGTGGGCGTGGCCAAACGGCTCGCCAGCGCCCCCTGCTGGAGACAGGAAACGAGACAAAAATAGCACCTTTAAGCGGGGATACGAGGCCCCTCCCGCGCTGCGCATCGGCCCGTACACCACTGCTTGCAGTTTTAATTTGTATATTTGTATTTGTGCTTATTTCATCTCAATATTTAGCAGAAGAAGAAATGGGAAATGGGATTTATATGATCTCACTAACAATGTAATTACTGGTTTGTATATGTTGTTTTATGCAGATGAAAGCATTGAATTATTTATGTGACAACGTTGATGTAACGGATACATTTTTATATATTTAGAGGAAAATATTTTTAAAGGAACCTCAAAGTTTCGTTAAACTTTTCAAAGAAACCTAAAAAAAAAAAGGTCTCACTGCCTTAACACATTATAACAATGTATATTGTATAATTCCCCCTCCCACACGTTCTTCCTCTCTCCATATATATATTTACATAAATGGTGGCAAGTAATGTTTAAATCTAATGAGAGGAAAGGACTTTTATTATATTATATAACGAGCATTCAAATGTTCAAACGGTAAAAAAAACAATTAAAAAAAAAACAATATGCATAGTCTGCTCTGAAACCACCATTCATACCAAAAAGCAGTTATATCCAGTGCACTTAAATTTTTCTCATTTTGTCGTATCTCTTTATCAGTTTATTGCGTTACTTTATTTGTTGCGTTTAAATTGAACAATAAAGTTAAAAGAAAAAAGTGTTTTGGAGGAAGTCGCGTTACGTCACTTCTGGAGAGACGCAGGCGGCTAGCAGTTAGCAGCTGGCTAAACATGGGTGATGGCGTCTGCGGCGATGGATGCGACGTAAATAAATAACAACACCTGCTCTACGCACAGTGCATGTTTATGAGTGGTTAACGGGTTGTTGTTTTTTGACGAAGAAGTCGAGTAAAAAAAAAAAAAAAAAAAAAAAAAATTTGAAGTGGGTTGTTATGGCGACCGGGAGCAGCAGCGGCGGTTCGCTGGCGTCAAACCATGGCGGTCAGGAGGCAGCATCCAACTCGGCTCAGTGCGGATCCGCCGCCGCCGCAGCAGCAGCAGCAGCGCTCTCCAACGTGCCAGCCTCCGGTACTGCCGCGTCCGCCTCCCCGCCTGTCCTCGGCCTTCACCGGGAGCCCATGTACAACTGGCAGGCGACGAAAAGCTCCCTGAAAGAGCGTTTCGCCTTCCTCTTCAACAACGAGCTGCTCAGCGACGTCAGGTTCATCGTGGGGAAAGGCAGACAGGCCCAGCGGATACCGGCCCACAAATTCGTCCTGGCCGCCGGCAGTGCCGTTTTTGATGCCATGTTCAACGGAGGGATGGCCACGACGTCGACGGAGATAGAGCTGCCTGACGTAGAGCCGGCAGCCTTCCTCGCCCTGCTCAGGTAGGACAGGTGATCCTCTTACTGCGGCCAAATTTAAACCCACCGAGGTAACAAGAGTAATAAAGCTTCCAAGACTTGGGATTGTCGGTCAGGCAAAGTAATTAAAAATGTATAGACCCAGTCATTCGCTGAATAATTAAATAATTGTCAGACTTATTGATATTGAAAATAGCTTTAGCCCTAGTGCATTTATTAATAAGTAGAATCTGCTCTTTACACCTTGATATCTTCTACATATTCAAACCCCAGAAGATACGATTGTAGATGCCTTACCATGAAATTAGAGCTGCAATAATTATTCAATCAATCATGTAGTTGATTGATAGGAAAATAATTACTAACTATATTGCTAATTGGTTGTTTTGAGTCATTTATAATGTAAAAAAAAAGTGCTAAAATTCTCTGATTTCAGCATTTTAAAAGTACATATTTTCTGTTTCTTTAAATCCTCCATGAAAATAGTGGTTGTGAGTTAGTTCAATACAAAACAAGACGGTAGGCTGTACATTGGTCTTTGGGAAACACTGGTCAATATTTGTAACCATTTTCTTACATTTTAAAGAGCGAATAGTTTAATCTAGAAAATTATCGCCAGATTAATCTATGATGAAAATTATCGATGGGTAAAGCCCTATGCAAAATATTTAAAAAAAAATAGGGTTGTGTCTGATAAAAGAATAAATAAGGAAGACTATAAATCTGACCGTTTTTAAGACTGCGGGCAGATTTTAGATGGTACCAAACAAGGACTGAGGTTTAACAGCACCTTAAAACTGCCGATTCATTTCATGTTTTATGGTTTGTGTTACTAAAAAGTGATAGATCAACTTTTCAGAATTCCTACTGTCTAACAACATGAATATCTGATCGCACACGTTGTTGTTTTTCCTCTGTACAGGTTCCTTTATTCTGACGAGGTCCACATCGGTCCAGAAACTGTGATGACAACTCTGTATACAGCGAAGAAGTACGCTGTCCCTGCTCTGGAGGGTCACTGTGTGGAGTTCCTCACCAAGCACCTCAGAGCCGACAACGCATTCATGCTTCTCACTCAGGTTATTGGCGACCACCTTGATTTCACAGCACATCCTCAACACTAAAACTGACTGGCGTGATATGGTCTAAATTGCAATTTTTCATTTACCAGCTAAAATATCACTTCATGTCACTGACAAAACTTACTTAAGTCGAGATCTTTAACTTGTTTGGTCTCCATTTGCTGAGGTTTTGAGTCCCTGTTTCTGAGATTCTTGAACTTCATTTCGTTGCTCAAATCCTTGAAAAATCACATAGACAACAACATGTCTGTTCAGAATTAGTGTATTAATCACAGATACATTTTAACCGGGTCTACTGTCCGCCAAAGAAAAGGTCCTCATGAAAACACACATTTATTTAACGCAGGGCAGGAATAGAGGGTTTCAATAACAGCTTGGCCTGATTTTGAATCACGTTTTGTAGCGCAATATGTGAAAATGTGCAATAACAAATCAACATTGCTCTCTCCATCTGCTGGATACTGTCTGACAGCCGCCTCTACTGGGGGATGAAACCATTTTTCTCTCTTTGTGTCCACACCAGACCATCTTCCAGCCGTCGATGGTTGGATTTTTATGACATTGGCTGTTCTATTTTTGGTTTATGCTGCTGTTTGTTTGAGTTCAGCATTTTTCTCTGCTGCTGGCTGCTCTGCCTTCAAGCTGCTCTCTGATCAGAAAAACACTCCTTTCTTGTGTCCATCACTGCAACACAAAGAACTGACGTCCGTAATTTGCTTGAGACGATCCATATTCCCAACAGTGTTGTCTTATGCATTAGTGTCATTGCTCACCTAATTATAAATTATATTTTCTGAGGTTTCAAATCATTTTGGTGAGACTTTAATGTAGGAATGAAAAACCTGCTCGCAGTATTTGCACGAAACACTTTATTTCACGCAGCACGTTTTGGTTTAATCACGCACAATGCTGAGCAGATAAAATGCAGCAGTCCTCCTTCAGTGCATGTAAGATAAATGACCAGAATCGAGTAGTACAAACTTATATTGCTTATTTTGTGCTTTATTGCAGGCTAGGTTATTTGATGAGCCTCAACTTGCCAGCCTCTGTTTAGACACCATAGACAAAAGCACTGGGGATGCAATAAACGCAGAGGGCTTTACAGACATTGACCTCGGTATGTGAGCTCTCTTGACCAGAAATCTCCTTTTCTACAGTTTGTCTTTTTATGTGAAATGATGAATGTTTTGTTTATTTGTACGTGTAGACACCTTATGTGCAGTGCTAGAAAGAGACACACTCAGCATCAGGGAGAACCGTCTGTTTGGAGCAGTGGTACGCTGGGCGGAAGCCGAGTGTTACAGACAACAGCTTCCCCCGACCTCAGAGAACAAACAGAAGGTTCTGGGGAAAGCTCTCCCGCTCATCCGCTTCCCGCTCATGACCGTTGAGGAGTTTGCTGCCGGTAAGTATTACAAAAATATAACTTGTTAATCATGCAGCAATGGTAGATTTTTTTTTTCCAACACTGCTCTGACCAGTTCAGCCATTAACAAACATATTCATCATGTTCCTGTGTCCATACAAGTCAAACCACGGAAACCAGTTTGATATTCTTTCTTGTGCAACAGGGCCTGCCCAGTCTGGAATATTGTTCGATCGGGAGGTGGTAAATCTGTTTTTACACTTTACAGTAAACCCCAAACCACGGGTCGACTACATTGACAGGCCTCGCTGCTGCCTCAGGGGGGAGGAGTGCAGCATTAATAGATTCCAGCAGGTAGAGAGTCGATGGGGGTACAGTGGTACCAGCGACAGAATCAGGTGAGACAATGAGATGGTGGTCAGCTGTTAATCAGAGCAAACTGGATTACACTGCATTTGCCTTATTTTCTTTCTCTCTCTGTTTTTTTTCCTCTCTCTGTAGATTCAATGTTAACAAAAGAATATCCATAGTGGGTTTTGGCTTGTATGGTTCAATACATGGACCCACTGACTATCAGGTCAACATACAGGTAATGTCTGCCATTAATGTTAAAAGAAAAATTCTGACATTGCAAAAATCACCAGCGGGTTTGTGATGAAGAGATGTCATTTATACTTTTTTGTTGGTCTGGTATTCATATTAGTACTGACCAGTCCAGAAATAAGGAATATAGAATAGTTTTTTCCTTTAAAGGTGCAATATGTAAGATTTAAGTCTCGTAATACCACTTTGTACCTTAAGAGGCAGTAGTGAGTCACTGTAGCTTCCAGTCTGTCCTCAGTCCAGCTCCTAGAGTTTAAGCAGTTTGGTGGTTTTGTTTGCGTAGTCTTGCCCTGCTGTTAGTTAGTTGACTTCCTCTATAACTGATGAGTGTAACGTTAGATTGTATCGAGCCTGTATCGGATTAACTAAAAGAATTGCAATCGGTTAAATCTACGTTTTACATTACAGCTTGCTTATCTCCATTTTTAGCATGAACAATATATCGATGGCATTTGAAATGTTTTTGGGTTTGGTTTGTGTTGTCATTATCTGCTACAAATATCTGTTTTGAATTATCCAAACAAGGTCAGGCATTTGGTTTTTCCTGTATAAAATGACTTCAGTTTAGTAGATCGCTAGATGAAGATCTACTTCACATACAGCTATTCTAACAGCAACAAACAGCTAACCTAACATATTAGCACTGTCAGTAATCGCTATCGCTGGTTGGTGTCCTGACTTCAATTGACTGCTATGATTTCACATTCACATTTATACTTGAGTTTATCCGTCTAAGAATGTTCCATGTTGCAACTTCTCTTTAAAGTGTAATCTTGTGCAAAGACAAGTAGCACATCTCGTGCTGGATGTATGGATTTGTGCTACAATTTGAGCCACTAAAACTGGTACAGTTTAGTCAATACTAAAAATGGATACAGTGGAATATGTAATGGGTAATTAACGATTTCCGGAACAATCAACACTCCGTTATCATCAGAACAGATGAAGCTCTGAAACTGCCATCCGTGTTTAAAATTGGTGTAATTATGGGGTTTTCGTTTTGCTCCTTTGTTCACCTGGTGCAAAAACTTTATTCATTTCTGTAGATTTTAGAGAGCGACAAACGCATTACACTGGGGCAGAACGACACAGGTTTCAGCTGCGACGGCACAGCGAGCACATTCCGAGTCATGTTCAAAGAGCCTGTGGAAATCCTACCCAATGTCAGCTACACTGCATGTGCCACCTTAAAGGTCAGTCTGAACTCGCTGCATTTGGAAAATGTTTTAAATTGAATGACTGAATATAGAATTTGGATTAACAGACAGCGTGTTCATTATTTCACCACTCAGGGCCCGGACTCACATTACGGCACGAAAGGGTTGAAGAAAGTGACACAGGAATCAGCAACGGGGACCAAGACGACCTTTTTCTTTTTGAGCTCACCTGGTAATAACAATGGTACATCAGTGGAGGACGGGCAGATACCAGAGATCATCTACTACACCTAGACTTTAACACGGTGTCATACAGGTACACTAAACCAGGGAGACCTCAGACCGCTGGGAAGACTGGACTGATAGAGATGTACGTAGTGCCTCATGACCCCTTGGAATACCGAATGTGTGTTTTAGAGTGAGTGTGTTTGTGTGTGTATGCTGTATGTGAGTATCTGTCTACACAATACTGGTGTACAGACATGATCAGGAATGTGCAAAACAGCCTGAGTAGTGAGAAGACCACAGTTCTGTTGTTTAAACAAAAAACAAAAAAAAGCTTTTCGGGCATAAACTGTATCATCAGCTGTAAACGATTTAACTACGGATGTCCTGTCTATGTGTTATTATCTGTACGCTGCCCAAGTGAAACTACAGAGACAGCTACCATCTGTCGGTCGATGCCAATTCATTTCTTTGTCAGTTTTTGCTGATTTATCATAACTATAAAATTTCCATATTTTTTACAGTGCAGTTTTCATTTATTCAGCCGGTGTCTTTAAGTACTTTATTTTTGCATTGTATTAAGGATCAATGTGTGTTGTGTAACTTTGCCAGTGGTACATGCTGTAATTTATGACTTCATGTTTGCATAGCACTACATTAAAATGTAAACAAACAAACAAAAAGTTCCAAGATTTTTATGAAGAAATAAATGGGAAACAAAGTAGCTTTTTTAGCTTCTTTGGCAATAAAATACGGTAAGACCAAAGTAAGATTGTTTCGTTTGATAAACTCCAGATGAAGTTGGTCCTGGGTTAAATGATTTATGTTCACTCCTCTTTCTGCCACTAGATGACGCCAGATATTCCATAGATCCAGATATCACACTATTAAACAGATCAAGTGCAGAGTAGGAGGGGGTTGTGAGATGATGTCCCTTTACTGGAATATTATTGTAAAACACATATGGAGTCACTGATGTGTAAAAAATATTTATGATTACTGTACATCTGCTTGAGGTAGCGGATGTTATTGGAAGGTGTCAGTTGAAGATCAAGAGTTAAAGATGCCAAAAGTCCAGCAAAGTATTGTGCCCCTCAAGAAAGACAAACTTTCTGTAAGAAAAAGTGAAAAATAATCAGCACCGTCATTTTAGGCTCAATTGTGTCCTCCCCAATCCCAACTCAAATCTCAGTCTTGCCAGATTATTTCTCGTTGGATTTTCTCAGTTCTTATTCTGCCAGTGAAAAGAAACCTGCTGTATCTTAAAAGCAGCGTCTGCAGCCCAAAGATGAGGTCACCCTTAAATTGCATAATGTGCACATTCATCTGAGACAGGCGGTGGAAACGAGGCCACTTTAGACGGCTGTGAGTGGGCTTTGACGAGGAGAGTGATCCACGAAGGCTGTCAGGTGAGTCACCGGGACCTGAGAGCTTCTCCCGAATGACTGCCCACTTAGACAGCCCTTATAAAAGAAAAAAAACAAACAAGAAAATCACTTTGAGGCAGGGTTTTTTTTCCACCCACCACACAAAATGCTCAAAAACCAAGAGGACAGATAGTCTTATTTGTCTACCTGCGTAGTATAAAAGTATTTCAAGGTTTTCATATGAACCAATGGAAAAACCAATGAAAAACTAGCTCAATGAAAACTTGTAAGGTATTCAGAGGATAATAGAAGACAATTCCACTGAAAAATAGGCAAATATGGAGCATATGGGGAATAACTCAATCATGTGGATGGATTCTTACAGATTACAGATCCATAACAGGGATTTGTGTTTCTGTCTGTCCGTATGTGTGTGGGCAGATATACGGCAGTAGAATGGGACGTCTTTCGCTGCGTGAGGCATGTATTTGAACACAGAGCAGAAGACAATATTCATGTCTCTGATGTTTTTGACAGCATATGACTGTACAGGACTGGAGTGTTCATGTCATACTGAAACAGACCTAAATTATCATAAGCAAAACAGAGAAATGTTTTTAATCCTCAGTTTGCTTCTGAACAACCTGGTTTCTTCATGGAGATGAACTCTTCAGGTAAACTGGGTACTAAATGAATGCTTAGATCAAAAAGGCTCTACTATTGATATTTGTATGTTTTGTCTTGACTGGTGTTGTGGGTGATTGTGATGGTGTATAGGCAGTAATGCTTCCAGGGGCTCTAAATATGGTGGCCTCTAAGAGTGAAAAGTCGACCATCCAGGGAAAAATGATCCAAAAACGCAGTTGCCCTAATTGCACATTTTGCTTTCAAGGCAAAATGATCTTTTATACACATAGTAAAATGACAGACTATTGGGAAATTGTTTGAGATCCTCTTTCTACAGTTTACGTCTCAAGTTATTAAATGACAGCAAAATTTGAGACTATCAACATCTCAAAAGCAGCTGTGCTTAGCCGGTCTATTGGCAGCTAAAACTAGAAATATCGCCTCCAGGATGTTTGCCTCTGTCAATCAGTCAAATTGCATTTACATCCATGTCTGTCCATTCTCATATAGTGAAGACTTTGAAGAACATATGTGTTCACATGCTTGGCCATTAAAGCTGATTGACAGCAGACAATGCCTCAGAGGTTAGAGGTTGCAGCGACCTTGACCTCTGACCTTTGAAACCCCAAATCGACTCAGTTCCTCCTAAAGTCTGAGGGAATGTTTGTGCCAGGTTTGAAGAAATTTGCTCAAACTGTTTTTGAGATCCGACGAACAGACGGATGCACGTACGTGAGGACAACTCAGGAATTCATTACAGGAATTTTTTTTACTTTGTATTTCAACTGTTCCTCTTTGTTGTACTGTTGTATTTTCATGCTTGCAATTAAAATGCCTTATTTATGCACTACCATGTGTCTGCAGTTGTTTAATTGTCTTCTTGCTGTGAACAATTTCAGGAGTGGACATTATGCAGTGGCGAGGATGCGTAGGTTATGCAGTAATGGACCACAAGGAGATATGTCATCAATCAAATCAAACAAAAATTCTCACCCAAAAAAATGCTACACCAGATGGAAAAAGTGATCAACATTGTGTATTTAATTCCACACATACAATTTCTTTGTCAAAACTCTGAGCTTACATTACCCAATGTGCAACTTGACAGCCAACCCTCAACAAATCGGCTGTCAGGCTTGTTACGCCACAGCACTTATTTCAAACTTGAAGAAAATTTATATCACTTGAGGCAATTAATCAGCCTCATGCAGCTGCCTCCAGAAACTCAAAAGGCTTTTTAGAAACTTTTTTCACATCACTCTCTAAACAGACTTTGATGTGTAAAATTTGTGGAGTTCCCCTTTAAGTTATTGCACTAAAAGCTCAAACCTATCTTGAATATTCATTTGCACCATATGAGACTATTTGTAGATTCCTTTTAGAAGTTGTTCCTCAAAATATTAGGTTAGTCATCCTGAAATTGAGGTTCAATGTGTGTTCAATTCATCTTAACACTTGCATTTATTTAAAGATTCTGTAATTAGTATGACACACCAGCAGTGGCTTTAATCCATGTAAAAACATTTCATACAGAATATTCTGGTGTGAGATCCACCTCTGGGTGTGTGTCCAGATCACTTCACATTAACCTACCGGGATGAGGGACTCTATGTGTGCGTGTGCGTGTGTGCGTGCGTGTGTGTGGTGTGTGTGTGTGTGTGTGTGTGTGTGTGTGTGTGTGTGTGTGTGTGTCCCTACTTGTCCAGCTGGTGGAAGTTATGTAATCTGTATTCCAATGATGTAAAGACAGTTGGGTAATTAATTGCCACGTACATATATTGGACTGTGTGGTGAACATCACCACCCCTCTCGAGCCTCTGAATCACTGGGGTTAAGCTTTGTTAATGAAAACTGAAACCGCTGATCTGTGACCTCTCTCACTTTGTATTTCAGAAGAAGAAACAGAAGAGGAGGGTCACTATGGTTGTCTTGTCTCATGTTTTTTTTTTTTTTTTTTTTTTTTTTTTTAAGAATACATGAGAATGTGACTAGAGTGACAGCAGAGATGGCAGAATGATGAAAAGTCCATGCTCACCTGGTGTGTGATAGATTCACTTCATATTGCCTGGTAAAATAATCTATTGTTCTTGTGTCTACATTCACAGGATTTGGGAGTTTTTTTAGTTTAGTTTTTTTTAGTTTTGCAGTTATTGATGTTGGAAACAAAAATATTCATGGTATCTAAGTAATGATAACCATATCAAAATAATGAGATAATAAGTCAAAATTTCTTGAAGTCTGACTTTGTAAATTATATGTTTGTCTTCATAAATCCAAATTTTGGCTTAACATGGACGTTTTTATTTAAAGGGTCATTTTAGGGATGACGTCTTGAAAAAGGACAATTACAGGTATTACAAATAAGATTAGCATTGGCTCTATTCTATTGAAGTTGAGCCAGTATGAACAAGACAAGGACCCTGAAACTGAAGGAGCGAAATGGAATTTGTCCATCATTCATTTTGTTATTTGTGGTAAAAAATAACCTGCCAGGAAGGATCAAATTAACAAACATTTGTTGAGGTCATCTTATTGGCAAAATGTGTTATATTCAAAGAAAATCTGAACCTGTGCCTCTTTGACTTGGACTCTCTTCATATTAAAAAAAAAATTGTATAATGATGTCAGCTTGCTCCTGGGGCAAAGCGATGGACTGAACTACAGATATAATGTTTTAAAAGATGCTCCAGGTGATTGGAGCTTAATAGTCAAAGTTCTTTGTTTTAAAGATCGACCAGGATGTTTTGATGAAGTGAAAGACAGTATTTCTGGCAATATTCCCAGTGGTAGAAGTTTTGCACTTAAGTACATTTTTCAGGCATCTATCATTTTCACAAATGTTTACATTTCCTGATAGGACCAAAATATTGTTGTTTTTACTTCCCTACAACTATTTACCAGCTTAAGTTCCTTCATTGCTTTAACTGCACATCATATTTTCATCTTATAAAATACAACAAATTGTCAGAATCTTTTTGTCTCGTGATTGCTTGCAAAAATCTGTGTGTTGATTGGATCTCTTGTTATGCTTCAGCAACTATAGCAGTTCGACTAATGAGACATTTTTCAGCTAAACTCCTCACACATGATTTCATTTAAATAACTGCTCAAAGTCAAATGAGGTAGAGGACAATAATGTAATATTTCACAAAAAGGGTGGCATGTATTTGCTCCTTCTTGCAAGAATAAATGTCCGATGTGTTTGATTTTGAACCAAGCCTCTTGAGTAATTTTTCTAACAACAACAATACATCAGTGATAGAGGACAATATATACAATACAATATATATATATATATATATATGTTTCTGATATCATATATATTTTTCAGTTTTCCTACCCTGTTAATTATCATGACCGCTCTGAATTTCCTGGTGAGCTTTTGACGAGGGCTCGACGCTGAGACCACTGAACTCCATATCAAGTAGTTAAAATTAGCTACACTTTGACAACACTCACAATGTGATGAATCAGATTTAATGATATCATATACAACTGATGGAAAGAAAAGATCTGTCTCTTCCTCTTGTTTGCATTGTGGCTCCAGAAAGTCTCTTGTCAAGCAGGCTCCGAAAAGTCTCTTCTGTTTTCTCTCTTATTTGCAAGTGATTCCATTTTGTTTTACTTTCCGCATCTAATTGACTGTGTTCTTATCTTGTGACCTACCACCAACTCAGTATTACCATACGAAAGCAGATACAAAGGGAATGGGGGGTGACTGTCAATTGTTTGTCACACTGTATAAAAGCTGCCCTACGGAGGAGTGACGTGGGCTTTTTGCTGGACACCTCTCTTTGAGGGTGGCATGTATTTGCTCCTTCTTGCAAGAATAAATGTCCGATGTGTTTGATTTTGAACCAAGCCTCTTGAGTAATTTTTCTAACAACAACAATACATCAGTGATAGAGGACAAATTTCTGCAGAACATGTAAACTACTTTTAAAATTGGATACTCATTTTGCTGATAACTACTTTAACTTTATTTAATTTTTAACGTAGGACTTTGAATTGTGTATTTTTACATTTTGCTACCTAAAGACATGAATACTTCTTCTACCACTGAGAATATCTAGAGCCTGCCTGGATGTCCCAGTGGAGATACCACCAGATATAATCAGACTAACAAGCTCTCCTCAGCAGCAGAGTCCACTGTCTTTACATGGATGACCTGAGCAGCTGCATGATTAAGAGCTTGCAGTTGGATGAGCAGAGGACAAGATTTAATCAAACCTGATCTGCAGTAGCAATAATAAGGACCATATCTTAATTCCCAATTAAATGCATGTGCTTGGTTATTATATCTGCACGTGTGTGTTCGTGTGACAAGGTACAATTGTGAGCAGATTTGAATGCGTCTAACGAAGCTGGGGGCATTTATCTCAACAAAAAGAGCAGAGGAAGAATACGCCGCCATTCACGCACGTCACACGCTACATGAACACTCTGCACTGTCTGCTGGGGGCTGGCTGGCCCAGGCCAACCTTAGCCCCTGTACTCTCCAACACCACATGTAGGTCGCTGAGTGCTGCAGGGGCTGGGGGAGGCGCTGTCTGTGTGTTTGTGTGTGTTAGTGGGGAGGCTTTAGTTTATTGTGCGCACATGTGTATGTGTATATGCACTTAGGAAGGGAGAGGGCAGAGTGATGATTGTAGTGGATGAGTTTATCATCAAGGACATGGCCCCCAGCACACTTTCTCCATTGCTGTCACATTGCATCGTCACAAACAGGCCACATGAAGCCTGACAGCACGGCAGACCAGACTGAGGGTATATTCTCATAGGTGCCTCGCTGTGCAGCTATCTATTGTTTTCCTTCTCTTAAACTCTCTGAGCCTCAAAATGTATTTCTAGTTCATTAATTAAAATCTAATAGGCGATGGACTTGATTAAAGGGGGCGCTGAAAAGGTCTGTGAGCTCCTCTCTAGCAAGTAAATTAATGAATCCTTAACTGAAACAATGTTGGGGCTGAGGATTTTATTTTAATGTAGCAAAAATTAAAGAATCCAAAGGCTTTATACTTCGTCAATAAGATGAGAGCAATGAATCAGTAAGAGACAGTGAATAATCTGTGGCACCCAAAGGACAAGATTAACACATTGACCTCAGGATCAGTCTTTGCAGCTGTGTGAACTTTACACATGGTCTAGTGTCTGCAGATTTCAGAGGCATGTTAATGCGTCTCAATCTAAAACAGCTGTTTTTATGTGAAATGTCACTTTTAGCACTGCACCAATTTCCTATACACACAAATTTGAAAAAGCAGGTTTGGAGCGTTCATACTGTGCTCACAGAGAACGTTTACAGCACCACTGCCTGTTGTTTTAACATTTCCTGGACAGTGATATTTCAATGTGGTTGTCTTTTATTCTATTTACTGTGATTGTAAAGTGCACTGAGACCATGTTCCATCAGGTTTTGACACCATAGACAAAATTCATTGAAATATGATTTTAGCTGACCCTCATAGGAATAGCATGACAAGTCACAAAATGCACAAATACAGGGAAATACTGCATCCACTCAAGAAATATATCCCATAAATAAAGTATGCATTGTTTCTATACATTTGGTTTTAGTGTGGATTCAATGCTGGCATGCTCATATTGTTACCTTTTCATGGCAACGGCAACTGTTTCTCCTTTTTTAGTCTATAACTCTCAACAAGAAAGCAAATGATCATATTTCCAAAAATGCTCAACAGTTTTGTTAACTGTTAATTTAAAAGTCATGTTTACAACATACACACTCTGTTCCCATGCCACCAAGTGTTACATTTTTATATTTTCTTTGCAAATAAATCCCTGTTTTACTTTCACTGCTGTCTATCCAGCATACCCCCCCGGCCCTGTGAGGATGCAGCAATCTGGGGTGAAAATTCTCCAATCCAACCTGATTACAGTGGCGATGGCAGCGTTCTCCGCTGTGAGCCAGTTTCAGCACATCCCCCACACACTTCTGCCCTAACCTCCTTCCTCCCTCCCTCATCATCATAGCTGATTGCACTGCTGAAGTCCAAATGAACTGTTAACCCCGTCTTCAACACGGCCATAAATAGAAACCACAGCATCCATGCCGTGGTGAAACAATGCAGAGGGTTTATGCATGTGCTCTGCATCAGCGTGGCCAAAATGACTATTTGTCACTTAAATGAGATCTGCTGTGAACGGAGCGAGAAGCGCGAGCGCTGACTTCTTTAGGCAACGAGCTACATATGCCTTAGCCATTGATACATGTATCAATAATGCATTAATGATGCACGTAAATATTTTAGTTGCTTTTCACAACGTGAACCATTGATATCGGGCCTCTTCTGTGTGATTTAGTGTGAATGCTGCTCTCCCTCCTCATACGGTACAGTTGATGAGGCCATCTGGTTCAATGTGTCATCCACTACACTGACACTACCGGCTGAATCTGATGAAATGAGGCTTCAGTAAATTCTTCAGTACTGAGCCTGCAGGGACAAACAATCATAATTACATCTTCAGGGAGAGAATTTGCTGATCCACACTTAATATATTTAGATGAGAGTTTAAGATTTGGAGATGGTTCAGTTAGGTCATTAGAACTTTTATCAAATCAGATTCAATGCTTGTCACAGCTTATCTAAATGTGCTTCATAAATAAATTGTTGTACCAGTAGTATAAGAGGGTACCCGTGGGCCTGATGGTCAGGTTATTTTCTCCGATGGGTGCCACTTGATGTTGGAAAAATCACCTCCAAGACATGGAAACCTGTTTTAACACGCTTCATTAAAATTTGATTGGAAACCTATTAAAAACCATGACTAAAGAAATGAAAGTCACAATGGCACCTGTGCAAGTTCATGAGCTTCGCAGTTAGTTACAGCTCACTAAATGTTAAATGAAACTTTTACAAAATAAAAGACTAGGGGGGGGGGATACAAAAATTACGAGGCAGTTATAAATCTGAAACTGTAATAAATTGCCTTACAGACATTTTAATTTCAGACCTCTATTCTAAAGTAGTATGTCCAACTCTTCTTGTTGGCTCATGATCTACAGCATAACCACTGCTGGCACAACTGCTGCAGGGCACTCGGGCCCATACAGGGTTTCGACATGGGCCCTTTCACACACTGCCCATTTCTTGAAATTACCTTTTCCTTATCAGCATCAAAAATGACACCCAGCCTCTCAACAAGACAGTTTAACATAAAAAAAAAAAAATTGTGATAGGTATATATACCACCTTTGTGTATGTTTTATTTATTTTCTATTTTATGTATCTTTATTGAAATTTTCAAAAACCACGTTTTATGAGAAAATGAATATTATTTATACCCATCACTTGTACCTAATCAATTTGGATGCTTTGTTCTCAAAAGTTCCTAATGAGGAAAGCAGGCTGGGAAATGCTAATTCATTTGTGAAAGGACTTTACTCCTTGTAATTTGTGATAAGTCATGTGTGGGGTGTTTTGGGGTGAGGGGATGGTGCCAAGAAAAATATTTGCAGGAGGGCCAATCACAATTATATTACACAACAGCTTATAATCCTTTAAAACTAGTTTAATGTACATAAAACCCCATTTTCACAGGTAAGGCCATACTTTAAACATCTGTTGTGAAGAATTTGATTTTTCCTTTCATTTTAATTGAGAATTGTTTTGTCTTTTGAGAGTGAACAATATTTTAGAAAAAAAAGGTGAACAATGAAAAAAGTCAAAAACATTCTACTTGATTTGTTTTTACCAGGGACATGTATCTGTTTATCTTTTATGCTTCTGAACATCTTAAGACCACCAACATTAGGAACCACTGCTATTAACTATCTAATAAATCTAAAGCTTGTGATGCACAAATCAAACTTTTCCTCCTGTCTACCAGGCACCTGATCCCATAAGAGTGCTCTCTTTTCCCCAAGTTTTAAATATATCTACACTTCACAATATTTACATTTTTATACATTGTAAAACAATGTCAGGGGCTCTGTGGCACTAAAACTTGAGTCACCAACCTACCTGGATTGAAATAATGAAAAATGAAGGGAAATCACCAAATTCCATAACAACTTACAGTAGACAAAAAAAACCTATATTTAATGCAGATTGATGGTCAATACCTGATCCCCTTAATCAAATAGGTACTGATCCAGTATTTTTGATTAATGCATCCAATGCCTCATGTTACTCTGCAGCCTGGGGTTAACATTGTTAAATATTGAACTGCATAATCTTACAAAATAGGAAACCTCCAATTAAAAAAATATATGTTTATTGACAGATGTTTTGTCCATATGTCCTTACATAGGATTTGGATGTAGAAAAATAAAGCTGCATTGAAAATTGATTTTAATTTAGAAATTCAGATTCACTGTTTGTTACAACACTGTATTTTATAATTCATAACAACCTCATGTCAAAGCACGTAAATGTAGCGGCAACACTATCTGAACACGTAATAACTCTTTGGTGATATTTCATAATAATAATGTGATAACCACATATTAAAAAAATGACACAAACACCAAAAATGTTACCGGAAATAGTCAGAGTCCCAGCACTGAAAACTGCAAATATAGCATCATTAGGATTCTTAAAAATGGAATAATGAAATGTAATATGATTACACGGCAGAGCAATATGAACATATGTGGGAAAACATTACCATGTTTGAAAAAGTTAGGTGGACGTCCAACAGGAACTGCTAGTTTCCAATGTCATATTCATTTGCTTGGTATTTTTTTTAAATTCAAATTACAATGACAAATACAGTCCTAACATTGGGCTACTGCTTAGCCCTTGCTTATGAGACTATGGCATTGAGAATAAAAAAATACAGTAAATATTGACAACAACTGAGAGTTTTGAGTAGATATCAGTATCGGTCATGATGTGGTCTCTGATGATAGGAGTTGTATCCATGATGAGAGCCTGGAGGCCCTGATTGATTCCCACTTCCATGCCCCGAGTGCCTGTTTCTGTCTCCGTCTCTGTCTCTGTCCCTCTCCCCGTCTCTGTCTCTGTCCCCGTCTCTGTCCCGGTCTCTGTCCCTGTCTCTCTCCCTGTCCCTCTCCCCGTCTCTGTCTCTGTCTCTGTTTCTGTCCCTGTCCCTGTCTCTGTCCCTGTCCTGCCATTGTTGCTGCCCACGATGGTCCCCTCTCCAACCGCGGTCCCCTCCCCAACCTCTGCCACCTCCCCACCCACGGCCTCCGTGTCCATGACGGTCCTGGTACCTTGATAGAAACAATAATTAGTATCAGTATGTTTAACAGCAGGCACTAATGTGTGCGTTACATGTGAAAAGGTAGATATAACTCAAGATGAGCTTATAAGAAATCACTTGTCACTAGAGTGAGCGCTCTAATCCTTATTAAAAGATAGCAGAGTCCTCCTTTACACGACGGTAAACAGGTTTGTGGCCAAAGCCAATGACAACCTGGTTACCTGGCTATGAGCATGCAAAAGCAGTTCAGTAACTAAAGAGTACTCTTTACATTTGTCCTTTCGTGTTACTGCTCATGTTAATGTGCGTTTATATATATATTGTTTATTTAAGAAGTATATTTGGAGATATATGGTTGTCCCAATTTTTTAGGCCCTATTGTTGTTAACAGAATTGTCTACAATTTTTTTTTATTGGTCAGGCTGTCATCAAAACCGTTTAACCTGTACCCCCTTAATGTGGCACAAAAAAAAAAAAAAAAAAAAAGCCTGTTTAAGAGGTCATGAGGAGTACAGCTCCTTTAGTTCTGGAGCAGCTTTTGTTAAAAGGTAAATGATGGTTTGTAACAACTCGAGTTTTATTTGAGTAGCCCTCGGTATTATGATGACATGATACTGACACTGTGAAAGCACAAACGGTCTACCAACAATACTCCAAGGTTAGTCTGACTTACAGTATTTGGAATAGAAAACAGGTTATTATCCGATCTGTCTCTTATAAAAAGATCTCCCTTTCGACCAAAATCTTCCACAACCTATGATACCAGAGGGACTATCTGCAAGCTCTCTTCACGCTGCAATACTTTTTTTTTTTTGGATCAACATCAAACTACATTACATTGTTATTATTATGAAGTCAAATCACTTCTAAAATAATCACTTTGCTCTACAAACGCTTACCACTACCATCATCACAGAGCATACACGCTCACTATGAAAACACGAGTAAACGTCAAGCTCATTAGCCCTTTATGACCTGGTTACCTGTTGTCCCTGCCTCTCTGGTTTCCTCCAGCACGACCCCTCCAGTCTTCGACGACGGGTGGAGTGTCGGCCGGACGGTTCAGGTACTGCTGGTATTCATGATCCTCCGACGAAAACCTGTGGGCAAACAGCTCCTCGTATTTCTTCGTGTTTTCCGTGGCCTCGGTCATTCTGTCAGCACACAAAATATGTCACGGAAGCACCGGAAATCACGATAAAGCGCTTGCCAACACAGCTTTTACATGCTTTTATTCCGTTGTATGGGTCTCATTTGTGCTACGCTGCAAACCAAATACACCCCTCCCCCCCTCCAATAAAAAAAAAAAAAACGGAAGTCATCTAAATGCAATAGTCGTTAGACGGGGATACAAACCAAATATAAACCACAACATCGTATTTACACAGCTTTGAAAACGCACCTTAATGTGACAACAAAGTTGTTAGCTTTAGCTCCACGTTTATATCTGCTGCCGCGAAACGACCGTGCCGAAATTCCAGAATTAGTACGTCGCTGAAATGCTTCCCCCGGAACAAATATAATGTAATAGGTCCGGGAGCGCGCACGTGCCGGTGATTGACGGCTGTTACCTGGCGGTCTGATAAAAAAAAAAAAATGACCAACTGTCAATCTCAAACCTTTTAAATGCTCTTTACTGATACCAACCGTAGACTTTAAAGAGACGCACTTTGAGCTTAAAGTGCTCGAGAGTGACAAGCTAAATACATCGGAAAACAGTTATTTCGCTTAATTTGAGAGAAAGTGTCAACTGCTTCGATGCCAACCGAGTCGCGTAAAAACATGTAAGTGGAGCCGTTGGCTGTTTTTTTTTTTTTTTTTTTAAATGTATGTTTTGCTCATTTTAATTTCCGGCTGAATTATTTCGTGGTTTCAGACCACAGTTTGGGTTTGAAGTCCGCCTGAAATTACACACACACACACACACACACACACCGCGGACACCACAGGTTTAAAAAAAAAAAAAAAAGAAAAAGAGTGGGTGGCTCTGGAAGAAGCAGGTGGAAGCCGCTCCGTGTCGCTGCCGCCGCTGCCCCTTTCATACGAAACGCAATCCCGCTCGGGGGAGGAAGAAAACTCCGCGCAGAGAGCCAACATTAACTTAATTCATCAGCGCCGATTGCCTGAAGACGGCGAGGAAGGAGCCATTCCGAAGTGGGATTTTTACTGTGCGGTGCGCGAAGAGGGAAAACAAACGAGGAAAGCGAAAAAACTTCCCGAATTAAACGGGGTTCTGCGAGACCGAGCGTGACAACCCGGCCAATCGAGTTTACGAAGAAGCGCTCTCGTATTTCAGTTGTCTCTCGGCAGCAAAAGGGGGGGACTTGTTCGAAGCTGACGCACGGGGGGGGTTATGAACTCTTTGGACCACTAAATCATCGGTGGACTTTTGACAGCGCTTTGAAACATTTATTTCCCCCCCTCCACCCTCCTCAACCAGCAGCCAATATAACCCACATTTAAAAGGAGTTGTTCCTCAAGTCCGCGGCAATGGGGTGAGTAATCCAGAGCGCGCTGCCCTTCAGAGCGCCTCTCATGACACCTGCACTGACTGAAATGTTATTTGTGTTTGTGCGGTGAAAACACGGCCAAAAAACAACAACAACAACAACAACAACCAACCAACCTCCGCAGCTGCCTGGCTCACCTGTCAAGCCTCTGGATGAATTTAATTGTAACTGCCGCTGCTCCGGAGCGCTTGTCTTGTGCGTGAGGAAGAACCCAATTTGATTGCCACATTATTTGGCAATATGGGGAATTCAACGAGGACTCTTGCTGGACTGTGCTGTCTGTGTGAGATATTCAAATTGAATGTGTGAACATGCTTGATGCACATATTTCTTGTTATGAATTATTTATGATCCGAATTTCCGATGGATCCATGTAATTTCTATTTGAATGCTCCAGTTCTTCTTTATCCGCACGTATGTGGTTTTGAGAGGGTTGTGATATGGAGGTGTCGGAGTCCAACACTGCCCACTAATAAGGAGAGATGGCACTTCTGGGAGAGTGTGTAGTTGTGCGTGTTGTCCACAGGGCTGGAGGTAGTACTCCCACAGTAGTTTACAGGGTACAGTACATTATTTTGCCACCATAGTCTAGTGTGGTGTGAATGTTGACTCTGGCTCGATGCCATAGTTATGCAATCACAACCTCACTTCACATCTACATATTACAGAGTTTTGTTTCTGGGCTACCAGCTCCTGTTTACACACCTTTTATTTGACTTAGAAATAGCAATAATAAGAGCTCAGTGAAATTTAATTTAATTCTGTATCAAACCTGCCTCTGAATAATAGAGCTCTACTTTAGGGACGTTTCCACTTGTGACATTGCGAAAACCTTGATTTATGAAAGGATTTGAGGCAAGGTGTGAATCGTGAGCCGTCTTCGTGTTCAGTAATTAAGGAAAAAGTACCAACTCATGCCAGAGTGCTTGTTTTTCCAGCGTAGGCATGTTTTTTTTTGTTGTTGAATGGTGTAAGAAACCAGTTCAACAGTCCTGACTTCTCTCTCTCGTTTGGTTTACTCACCGAGCTGGTTTGAAAGGAGCTATGAAACCGAGCTAGTGGGTCAGCAGCAGCCAGACCGAGTCATGAGGTCACACCTACCGACAGAGACACAGCAACAAGTTTACTTTTTCCAGTTCCCTGGTTTCAGTCAGTGCCAACCAGTAGTATCACCTGACAGCTGAGTCCTGTCATGAGGGTGGAAACAAACGGCTCCTTTTGAAATTTCACCTGGCTCGCCAATCTCTGAACCCACAAACTGGCAGGGTTTCTTTCGGGATTGCAACTAATGATTTGCTTTTGTTACCCATCAAGCGTTTTCTTTCAGTGATCGTTTAAGTGCTCGTTCTGCAAATATGTTTGAATGTTTCATATCGCAAATTAGAGTCCACAGTGACGTCGCTAATGTTTTGTGTGACCTGCAGGCTAGAACATAAGGGTGCTTCATTTATTTAGCACAGAGGTATACAACCAACAATATGCACCTCTAGAATCTGAAACCTACAAATATTTAAAATTTTAGCTTAAGAAAGGATTTTAATTAATCTTGTATCAAAATTGTTGATTTATTTTGTTTGAATTGACAATTGTTGAAAATCGCTTACAGACGTACCAGTTGGTTATAAATTGTCTAACTTGTCTGACCGGTTGACCAAAATGAAGACAGCTTTTACTCTCATAGAATATTTAAGTACGTAAATCAGAATTCTTTTTAACATAAAATTTACTTTTATGGAAGTAAAAAAAGTGCCGCCCGGCACGGTGGTGCAGTGGTTAGCATTGTCGCCTCACAGCAAAAAGGTTCCGGGTTCGAATCCGGTCCCGGGCCTTCCTGTGCGGAGTTTGCATGTTCTCCCTGTGCTTGCGTGGGTTCTCTCCGGGTTCTCCGGCTTCCTCCCATCATCCAAAAACACGCACCTCAGGTGAGGTTACCTGGCGCCGCGCTAGTGGCAGCCTGCTGCAGCAGCTCCCCCCTGAGAGCCCCCCTGCTGTAGCGAAGAAATTTCCCCTCGGGGATTAATAAAGTGAAATTAAAAAAAGTAGCAAATTATTGCTTTAGAAATGATTTCATTTGTTTGAAATTTTCTATCGTTGGACTGCTAATAAACTATTCATTAATAATAATTCAGTGCAGATAAATCACTAATTAAATTGTTAGTTGTTAAATGTTTTGGGTTGATTAAGTGTCTTTAATTTCAGAAATTAGTTAAAAAAAATGTCCTTTATTGTGTCCTAAAACCCGAGGTAATGTTATTAAATTGCTCATTGTTGCCTTATTCAAAAATTCATTTCAATTCAGTTAAAATTTGTTACAAAAACAAACAAACAGGAAATCTGCAGATTTTTGAAACTGAAACTTAATAATTGTTTTAAAGAATATAAACTTTTTAAAACGGGCTGAAAACGTTTCTGCAACTATCAGCTAACCAGTTAATTGTTTCACCTCTGATCATTTCAGCTTTGAATTTGTTTAACAATTTACATAAAAGAAAAGTGCAACTGAAGATAAGAGTTCACACGCATGCCTAACTGTGCAATATTTTGCATCCGGATTACGCCTGGTACTTATGCAATGTGTAAATGACCAGTCGGTGCAGTTGACAGCGAGTCCGTGAGTGTGTTGGGGGGTCGGAGCTGTATATCAGTTGTCATGTTGTTTGCACGAAAGCATGTCAAGGCCTCTTTGTTGCTGAAGCTCTGCGTTATAGATTAACTATAAATCACACACACACGCACACACACGCACACGCACACACGCACACACGCACACATGAACACCCTTAGTTTCCATCTTTCTTTGTCACTTTATTACCATAGGTATTTGATCATAATCTATAATTACCCTCTTGACCTTCAGACAGTTGTTATTGTTCCTGTCACTTTCAAATGATGTCCAATAAATCACATGTAATCAAGATTGCTGAATTAAAAGCAGGTGAGGAAATGTGGATAGTACCAGTGGAAAAGAAAGTGCCTCTGACTGTATTTTTAAGTACAGTTTTACAGTTTTACAGTTTAAGCATCCTTGGGAGTATTCCAAAATAAAGCTCAGATCTTCCGAAAGCCCCCTTACTGAATGGGCGGTCACACAGACGGCAATGCAATCAGCATATTGCTATTTAAAGTAAGCCACGCTGGGAGCAGCCCTAACACAGGGATAGATAATAATCTCCTGGCTGGCAAGAGAATGACATCTAAAGGCTTAACACTCATTGATTAGGCTCTGTGACATGTGACGTGGCAGTAGGTCTCTTGGCTGCCCGTGGCAGAAGAGGGGGCTGTAAGCCTCATCGGAGTGTGTGTGTTCCCTGTCTGCGTCTGAAGGCTGCAGTGGAGGGTTGTAGAGGTGTAGTAGGGGGACTAGAAGCAGGTCCTACTGTTAAACAATCCTGTATAAATGAAAGGGGACCGACTGATGGCGAATTGTACGTCTCCTCGCCAGATGGTTGAAGCCTAGGAGGCCATCTGCTGCCGTGCTGCGCTTCTGTGGAGACGTCCTCACTTCCTTTTCCTCTGAGCCCTCAGATTAAGTTGGGCTCTGCATTCTCCCACCTCAGTGTGGTGGAGGCGGACCTGCGGTTACTGGTTTGAATCTGGCTGGCTGCCTTTGTGGCCTGGGACACTGTATGATGCAAAAAAAAACTGGCACTAATTCTGAAGGTCACCTTTTAATGATGGCAGCTAAAATAGTGATTCAACAGAATTTACCACAGCAATATCAAATATGTCATGCAAAAGTAAAGTATGCATTATGACACGAACATAGTGAAACTAGAATAAAAATCAACTTATTGATTGTTGTTTTCTGATTAATCGCTTTGTCCAGTGATTGCTGGTCAAGGTTAAAGTTTCTGAACACTGCTGCCAAGTTTTCTGAGACCAGTGTAACTATGCTATAAACTTAAATCGTAAACGTTAATTGCCAAAGTGATGTATTTTACTACTGAATGCAACTAACCATTACAAAAAGTCATAATTGTGTCTACTTAATTAAAAAAGTTTGTCCTCAGACCTTCATGAAGTTTCCCTTACAGTGTTTCAGAAACTGGGAGAAATATTAATGCGAGAAAGGAACCAGTATCACTTATGCGAGTGTGAGGGATTTTTGTATGTGAAGGTTTTATCTGATACAGCTGTCAGTATAAGTTGTTCTCGCTAATGAAACAAAAATGCCTGAAAAACACATTTTGCAACAGCGATATCAGGTCAGCTGTGCACTTGGTCCTTACTGTATGTCGCATTTTGTTACTTTCAGATGATATTTTACCAATGGCTTTGCAGAGACCAGTGATTCTCCTGACAATAAACAATTAAAAACAACTAAAAAAAAACCCAACAAAATAGAAATCTGTTTTTAAAGTGCTGCGGAGTTAAATTATGAAGAAAACATCAGATGGCAAAAAGAAGTAAAATGCGGTGGAACTGGATTCTTGCATTTTTTGTTGGCCCGCACCAACGTTTCCTTCTCTCTGCACTACATGATGTAATAAATAAGAAATACCTTAAACACCCCTTTAATGGATGAATAATGCTCACCGTAACAACCTTCCCATTAAATCACTAACAGGATGAGGCACAATGCTCATGTCTGAAAATGTCAGGAGAGAAAGATAAAAGCTTCAGATAAAGCTGTCATTGTTGTTAAACCCATTAATGTCCGCCACACTCAGCAGGAAGCTTGGGAGTCCAGGTTATTGCGTACAGTATCTGAGGGCGAACTTGCCCTCCTTTGACCTCCTGCATCATTAGTAGAGCAGCGTGTTTATTGCAGTGAAAGCCCAGGTGGTGTTGTAGTAATGAACCCACAGAGCTTTCCTCTCCCGCCTGTTTTGCTCACTCGCAGACAAAACGCTGCTGTCACTAATAAGGCAGCCCTGCTCTCCAGCAGGCCTCGCAGGTACAAGTGACAGTGAGCCTCAACTGTCTCTGATATACGTATGAACAGCTTCACGCGCGCATGTGTTTGGTGTTTTGGCCTTATTTCAGACATTGTGTCGACAAAGAGGAAATGGGGGGTGAAATGCAGTAAAGGTCCGGCTGGCTGGCGGTCAAACCGGGGACTTGCACTCATGTGGTATGTGCCACTATTGGTCATTTGGTATTTCATGTTCAACAATAAATTCTACTGGGTCATGAGACATTTGTTCCTAATTTTCCATTTTTATATTAGATTATATAGATTCACCTGATCAGTACCTTTTCTGACCCAGATAGGAGTTTCTCATTTTCTCTCTGACAGATATGGGAGATGTTATTCTGCTACTCTGCCCCACTGAAAAGCCAATTGTAACTTAGTGCATTGCTGTCAAGGATAAATGCTCTCACTCAGTCTTCCTCCCCCTACTGCACTGTGGATTTTTGACAAGTGAATAATGCACCTTTTGTTACTGAAGTTCTTTGAGCAGACATAAATGCAAATTCTTTGTAGTTTTCAGTCCACGTACTGTAGATCCAAGGAAAGCATTTTAAACATATTCTGCTAGTGATATAATGATCTTAAATAACATGTATCCTGGTGATTGAGCTGCTTTATTGCCTGTCTTGTTGAGAAAACTGGATTGTCAGGAAACTGACATAACAGCACTTGAAGTGGTTGAGTAATGTAATGTGCCCGCTGCCCTTACATTACACATGCTAGAAAGATGTCTACTGCTTCTGAAGTTGGGTTTTGTTAATACACTGTGTGTTTTGACCAGGCAACTTCTGACATTATGTATTGAAAGTGTTTGTGTGATTTACTCAAAGTTTTAGTTTTGCCTTTGTCTTCATAGAAAGATGAACTTCTTAAATCCCGGCGGCAGAGAGATTAGTGAAGATAATGTATTGTAGCTTAACAGACTCATTCAGGTCATTGTGCCCGTGGGTCTGCACCCAATAGTACCTGAATGCACAGTTGATTAGTTTAGTTTATTTATGCCGAGCCCATTTCACACTCCAAATGTGCTGGAACCCAGATATTGTGTTGATGCTGTCTCTCTGACCCATTTGGTGAGAGACTTGATAGCTTCCTTACAATACTGCAAGTTAAGAAGAAAAAAAACATCCACCACGTACACACCTACGATTTTGACTGCACAGCAGCAAGTCATGAAGTTATCTTACTTTATGTAAAAGTAACAAAGCTCACACATATCTGCATAAATAAGCACATGTTTGGCTCTCTATATTCCATTTACAAGCACTGCGTTGTCAGGTTCAACCTTTGCACACATTTAATGCATAATTATACGTGTTGCTTTGTGTGTCGTGTCATACCACAAAGTTGAAGCCAGTTACATCATTTCTGTAGGAACGTGAGGAATGCAGTGCACATCTGAGGGAACCCGTCCATTTCTGTGAAACAGGCTGCATGGCTGTTTTCTCTCTTATTAGACAGGGATGACTGTGATTGATGAGCCAAGTTGGTTTGGGGAATGAGCCCGGAGTGGATTCTTAAACTTGGGAATCTGGACATGGCTGTTTTCTCTTACGGAGGAAAAAAAAAAAAAAAACTCCAGGTGTAGCAGGGCACAAAGGCAATGTGACTGCAACCCCTTGCATTAGTATCACCATCCAAAGCCTTAGTCAAAGACAGAAGCTGCCTGCTGTTATTCACACTTCCTCTCAGGACATGGTGTCATCCCGCATCATCTTAAAATGTCTTCTTTTAGCAGCATGATAATCCTTCTCTGAGCAAACGCCACTAAACTAGTATATGGTGTTTTAGGTAAATCACAGGTAGTGATCAAACATTTTATAGTATTTAAGTAAGAAAGAGGCAGACGGGTGCAGTTGTTAGGTGTTTGTTAACTTTTTGTGATGTAGATTCATTTAACATCAGATTGCATTTTGTTGATTTGCGGTTGAATGCAGAGCTTTGCCCTTCGTTTGACTCGGTCCTCAGATATCTGTCTGTATGCACATTCCTCCATTTTTTTTTTTTTTTTTCTTTTTTTCTTTTGCTGGTACACAATGCTATTGCTGCATCATCTGTGTGTACGGGCCTGAGGTGGGTGTGTAGGTGTACGTAGGCACAGACAGCACGGACTAACGCAGACCTGCTCCCCACACACACACACATACACACACACACACACACACACACGCGCACACACGCGCACACACGCACCTGTAAATTATTCAAAGCACCAGATGGGGACAGAGAGCACCCGACATTCAGCGGGACAAAGAAATCAGCGGTCATGAAGTCCCCAAATGTTGTCTTCTTTTTTTATCCAGTAAAATCAATCAACCTAATGCTTTTTATCTCAGAAAAGCAGATCACTGGATTCCACCAACAGTTGTGTGAGTGCATCCATGTGTTCAGCAGTGGCCTTTCACTTGTCTTCCTATGCCAGTGTGAGCTGGCTCCAGACACTGCCACAGCAAAGGTCAGCGTGTGTTGTGTTTGTGTTTGTGTGTGTGTGTGTATATAAAGCGACAACAGTGATCTGTATAATGGGTTTTGTTGTTCCCAAAGCAGATGAAGACTGAGATTAGGCTTAAAGGGGACAGTGAATTTATTAGGCTTTCATTTCTGTGCGAACCATAATCCCAATGGAAGTAAAAGCTTTATTAGCTCATGAATATTTGCTGCCTGACTGTCTGACATTATTTTTGCCGGTATCTCCTTAGTAGTGCATTAAAGTAATACTGAAGTGAATATCCTCTAGACATGGCTCCATCTGTACCCTGTTAACAAAATGTCTAGTCATACAGGAGATATGTATGTGTCTGCAAGCTTTAACAGCCATTGTTTAAATTCATTTTGTGACTTTTTGTGAAACAATGGCTTTCAGATGACTTTGATTTGAGCACATCCCTGTGATCAAAAACTGCAATATTTGTAATGGTTTCTCTTGTGCACGAGTGTTTTTTGGCCGTGACAAGCAAAGTGTGGCTGTTCCACTGTGTCCAGCTCAGTACCCTTGTACGCATTGTACACATTTAGTTGATATCCTCTTGTTGTGAAAGTATTGGCAGACCAAGAAGACCGTATCGTGATTTCACAACAAAAATTGATGATGTAGGAAAATTGCTAGAAAATCTCTGTCCTGGGAGCATGTTTTTAACCGAGGGGGACGACTTTGTGGAGAGGAGATTAGTGATCTGTAAACATTTGTTTCAGTGGCCTCAGATCTAAAGCAAATGGGATTTTACAGAGCATGAGCCCAATAAATCATCAGTGGGAAAAATGATGGACAAAAACAGCATGCAAACAAAATACATCTCAACAAAACTAAACATTTATGGCGTGTATAGTATTACCAAGTCCACAGACGTGAAGGTTCATCGTGTAGGATTTACCTGGATCGATTGATTGAAATTTAATATATTATTCTGTATAATCACCCAAAACTAAGAATTGTTTATGTTTTCATTACCTTACTATGAGCTCGTAATATCTAGATGGGGAGCAGGTCCTCTTCCAGGCCCATGTTTCTACAGAAGCCCAAAGGGGACAAACCAAACAAGGCTTCTGCAGGGCCTTTTGTGATTTTACGTGGGTTTTGAAGTCACTGTAGATTCTCATACACGCTTGGAAGGGAAGAGTGAGGGGAGCGGTGTTCAGATGGTTGTATTCTGCAAACTCATCTCTAATGCTACTAAATCCTCCTTTGAGGTCTGTTCAGACATCAGTGTTTTCAGCAGCAAAATTTTCGACCCCAAAGTGGTAATTTTCACAAAATCTTTGCAATCTCCTTCAAGAGGGAAAGTCAATACTTCTAACCAAAATGCTTAATTTGGTAAAACTGTGGGTGCAACTCAGCCGTGGATAGCAACATGTAGTTTCCACTAAGCATCCTGCTCCACCTATTTTACAAGGACATGTGCATGAATTGCTCTGTGCTAATATTCAGTGTGAATCTGTACTCAAGGCACTAATATGCTTTCACTGTAGTGCTCTTCAGATGGTTGAACAGCATGTGAATCCCCCTCCCCCCCGCACCTCTCCGACGTCACCATGTTGTTGTTGCATCCAACAATATTTTTTTTTTCCTTTCCTGTCCTAAACCAACAATCTCACGAGCACACCCACTTAATGCAACGATTGATCAGTTGTAGATTTGAACTGTTCTCTGAGGCTCCTTTTTGTTTTTCTTCTTCTCATCCTTGACACAATTACTTCTATCACTTGTCGCTTTTGGTCGGTACAACCAAGTGCAATGTGATTAATGCCTTTGAGGAAGGATTGTTCTAAAGTTTGTGCTATCGTCATTTGTACAATTCCTTACGTCACACTCTATGATGAGTGGCTTTCTTTCTGTCTTTGAGTGTGTTTGTTTGGGGCATCTTTAACAATTCTGCAATGAGATGTGTTGGATGACCCTTGGAAGACAACGAAAAACATCTTTTCAACGAAATAAAAAAAATCATGGCAGTTGAACTAGCAATAAGTGCCAAGTCAAGCTGACAGAATATAAAGTAAAACTGCAAGACACCGAAGAGAAACTCAAGTGATATACTAACACTTCAAAGTAGGTACCAACAGTGAGAGACAAGCAAACTGTGCTCAGTCTGAAGGATGCCTTCACTTAATATTTTGATTCCCACCAAGATAAGTACCTCCCACCTGTCTCCCCCACCTGCATCCATTATTAAGCTCTTGAGGTATCCTCTGATCCCTCTCATCCAGCCACTCCACTTAATTATTCCTCACCTTTGGAACTTTGTTGAAGAGTGTTTCAACCCCCTGCGCTCACCTTTTGAAATGAGAAAGTCCAGTGGATAATTTAAACCTGCCAGGTCCAGTCCCTATAAAGCACTATCATTAAATAGAAGTCCAAGTGAAAAAGAAGTCCAGAGGTATGTCCAGGAAGGGAGGGAGGGAGGGAGGGAGGAGGAGCAGGAGGAGGAGCAGGGGGAGTGCTGTGTTTTCAGTCTGCAGTCATTCAAGTTTAACAGGCGGTCTGATCCTGCTCCTTCAACCTCATGGTTGATGCTCTTCCGAATCACAAGGGCAGCGAGCTGCTCATCTCCGGGGGGCAGATTACTTCACCCTCTCAAAGAAAGATGACGTGATTTTAAACCTTTCCCCTTCACAGTCGGTGTCGAGTTGGGTTTTGACAGCTAATTCAATTTTTTTTTCAGCTTTTCACTTGAAAATGATTGTAAGTTTATCCTTAATAGATTCTATAAGGGTTTCATACTGATTTGGCTTCAGAAAGATTAGATAGTGGAGGATGCCAAGACAACATGAGCGGTCATAGCAGTGAAACTTGGAGTCAGCTCAACTTGAGTCAGCTTGTGAATATTGTCTAAAATTGGTCACTTATGACTCAGAGAGAAGCTCAGCAAAGCTATTATCTACTCATAATTCCCATGATGGGTGGAAGGCATGTTAACACGGTGTTTCCCAGTACAATTGTAGACTGCTCTATAAAGGTGACTCCCTATTCGTTTTATATTTTTTAGGGTTTTAAATGAAAACTTTTAGAGAAAGGGGAAACGGTGTAAAGTAATTATTTACAACAAGGCTGATTAATATGGTTAATATTAACAACAGGATTATAGTTATGTTTTTCCAATATATAAATGGAGTATAACAATGGAAAATCTGTACAAAATCATATGGATATAATCCAATGGATCTTCAATTCACTGCATTTTGTTTCAGCTCATTGTGTTTGTCTTTAACTACAAATGTGATGAGTCAGAATAACATGTTGGCATTAATACAGTGCAGGGATTGTATAATTTCTGTGTTACTTTTGATAATATAATTATCTGTTTAGATCAATTTTACATCCAAATTATGTGCGTTAAAGAACTTTATCAAAAAGTGGAGATTTTGAAGTTAATGTGTTTTTACAAGACGACAGTAAATCCTCTGTTGTTTGACTGTCTCACCACTGGTACATAAATATCTGCAATGTATTGGGTGAATTGGAGAAATCTTCCATCAGACAATAGATACAAGTGCGTGCACACACACACACACACACACACACACACACACACACACACACATGCGCGCGCGCACAAAAACACACCTAGATATGCGTTACTGACACCAGTGAGAGGGAAGAGGGTGATGATGTGCTAATGGCTTTTAGTTGCTATGAGGATTTAGGGTTTGTGTTACATTATCACCTGTCTGTGCTAAAGGCTCCCAGGGCTCGGCATCTCTGGAGACGCAGCACACAGTCTCTGCAGACATTTTGTGATAGAGATATGAGCTGAATTCACACTGCAACTGTGTGTGTGTGTGTTTGGCTTAATGTTTTGATATGCGGCTCGTTTATCAGCGGATGTTGACTTGATCTGTAGTTACACATCGTGTCTTACCTCTGATGTTGTTCCTGTGCTCTTCAGGGAGCAGCCAATCTACACTACCAGGGCCCATGTCTTCCAGATCGACCCGACCACCAAGAAGAACTGGGTGCCAGCCAGCAAGCAGGCAGTCACAGTCTCCTATTTCTACGACAGCACACGCAACAGCTACCGCATTATCAGCGTGGATGGATCCAAGGTATGCGTGTGTGTGTGTGTGTGTGTGTGTGTGTCTGTGTCTGTGTGTCTGTGTCTGTGTGTCTGTGTGTAACCACATCACGAAGAGATAATAGGAACTCTTTAGCTGCTCTCAGGAGACACAGAACAGGAAAAGTGCAAAGCTAGAATTGAACAAAAGGAATTGTCAAGTGTATTAATGTTACACTTGCTGCTCCCACTGATCAGAATCAAGCTTACATGAGACCATCTAATATTTCTTGCACTCATCTCCATTTGTCTGGATTCTTTAAGCATTATTTTCCCTCATCTCACTTTAATAAAATATAGGAGCGGGATCGCAGCAAAAGCGTCACATACAAAACAGCTGTATTCTAAATCTCCCTATTTAGCATTTAACAGTGTTATATAAACATTTAGGAAATAGTTTATTAGACACTATATTGTCGTGGTAAGCAGAAATAAACGTTTATTAATGTATTGGTTAAAAAAATATAACTGCTCCTGTGGGCACTTGTATGTGAAGGATAATGCAAGACACTGTTGTATTCATATGAAATATGTCCTCATAGAGTTTTAACTGTACATTGATAAGCACTGAAAAGCATCCTAGTGTGTTATAAACCCTGCTTGTTTTGACCAACAACCCCAAAATAGTTTTCACGTTGAGGAGACAACAATAGCCTGGGCTCGGCATTTTAGCTGCATAAAGGAGTTCAGCGATTTATTAACTATCAAGAATATTGTCAATTTAAAATTTGCTGATTAAACAGTCAATCATTTCAGTTGTAATTTCAACAGAAATTTGTACAATGACAAAAGAGAAGTATTATAATCTTTACATACTAACGCTTGTTAAGTGATAATGAGTAGCATTTAGCCCTCTTTGCATCTACATGCACAATACATGCAGTCAAAGTAGGAGTGTGAAGTATGTACTACACAAAAATTAGCCATATTTGCCACTTACAATTTGCAAACGTGTACACGTATATTTATGTCGTTGCTCACCTTGGATCTGCTGCCGAGTTTAATTTGTGTCTATTGAGACAAGCATGGGTCAATGCAAGGCTTACAAATATGTGGAAATAACTAAAACTGTTGTCATGTAGGTTGAAATCAGAGTCTGCATCATATTAGCAAGCATCCTCTGGCAACTAAATAATAGCCAAGAGCCGCATACCTGTCGAGATGCAATTAAACTCGCTTATCTGTAATTTACTGTCATCAACAAACAGCACAATAGTCCTACTTAAAGAGCTGTAGAGGTATTAAAAAGTGGCCTCACTGGATTAACTTTTTCCTTTTTGCCAGTCGAATCCCGCAGTGCTGTTTTTTTAAACGACTTGATGTTTTTCTTTTAAATTCTGCTCCACCCATGTGTGTTGAAGGAGTTGCCTGATTCTAGACTATTTACTGTGTGTAACATTCTGAGTATCTTATGAGTTTAAACCCCCGATCCTCAAAAAGGATTTTGATTAGTCATCACGAGCATGATGTCGAGGTGAAATCCTACAAGTGATAAGAGACACCACACGAGTCTGCCTATATCCCACATACACACCCTTTTCTTCTGCTGAAACTGAAAGAGTAGATTATGTGTTTCCATGGCGATCAGAGTCTTCTCTGTGTGAGAACCGGAGGAGCATTATAACAGCGATATCCTTCTGACACTGTCAGACAATCAACCTTTCGCACAATCTTAAATCACAGTTTACCTGCAGAGCCTCCTGAGAGTCTGAATGGTTTGAAATTTGTTTGGATCCGTTTATGTCCTCAGAGCTGCACCCCTCTGTTTCGGTGAAGGGACTGTGGAGTTGGGATTACCAGCAGCTGACGGATGGGTTTCACAGGAACGCAGCATAGTATCTGAATGTAGAGAATTTGCACAGCAGGCATTTTCTACTTTCTTCTTAACAGTGATGAAAAGATGCAAACCACGTTTTGTATCTGTGGATATTTGAAAATCTACCTTGTAGATTTGAATAGGTTCGTATCTTTGATCATCTGGTTCAAATATAAAGTGCTTCAATTTTCAATTGATTCTTAGGTTGGGCATTCATATCTCTTTGCAGGGTAACGCTTTCAGTACACTTTAAAATCCTTTGCTAAAGAGAAAATGCAATATTCCTCTATTCCAGTAACGCATTGTTGAGTCAAGCACTGTTAGCTTCAAAACAGCTCTCTTCCCACAGCTAAACAGGCAAGAGACTAATCTGTTATGTCATCAAGCAGCACTTATGCAGCTACAGGAATGACAATAACTGACAGATTACTGCAGATAAACTAAATCTACTCCTTCAAGTCACTTATAAAAAAAACCAACAACAACAACTGTTTTCTTTGAAAAAAAGAAAAAAAAAGACGATTGAAATCTTTTTTATTTATGGTGGAATATATCTTATGTTTTTGTATGCCATCTATATATTCAAGGTCAGGAGTTGTGTCTTTGCTCTCCTACTCCTGTCGTCCTCCCTGGCCTCCTGCATCCCCTCTCTCCTGTAACCTGAACAGAACAGTGTGTGTCATAATATCTGCAGGCAACCACTACATGTGAGGTATGGGAATGAGAATTCATGAAATGCTATCTCCATTTAAACAGAGATGACTCCTGCTAATTTAGATTTGATCCTTGTTTCCAGTTAATTTAAGTAAATCAGAGTGACGTCGGTATGAGCAAAGTACCGAAAGCGAGAAAATGTTGAGTCATGTCAAATGGATGTTAAATATAGTTTCTAGTTTGTACATTAGCTGCAAGGGAGACAGGTCTGTCTGGAGCAATAGTCTGTGCCGCTGCACACACTAACTATGACAGACCGTCAACTTATATTCATCCATTCGTGATGGCCAGGCAACTCACTGATGATGATATGGCAAGCAGAGGAGCAGATCAGCAGTTTTGACTTTCGCTCATCCTGAATCGTGCTTCTCATCCAGAGATGTACTAGCGCTATGACAACACCATGAAAGGTTTCTTGCTATACTTTATGAATTATTCCAAATGTGATAACTTTGAGCTAACATGTTAAACACTGAATTTTTTATGGTTTTTTTTTTGTTGCCTCATTTCTTCTCTCTTACAGCTCTAACTATCTTTTTTTTTAAATTTTATTTTGTACTACTTCTGTCACAGCTCGTGTCCAAAATTAATATTTTGATTCATGGTGAGCTTTGGGCCGTTGAGCTAAAAGACGTGTTTCTGCCAAAGATAAGAATTCAAATTCCCCCAAGTGACCTTTTTAAAACCCAGGATTGTTTTAGACTATTTTGCACCCTATTTTACGCCATGTGGGATTTGTTTTTCTTATTTTTTTTTTTCTAAATCAGGAACTTAAGTCCCTGTTTTTGATTGTCTGTAAGAGAACACTGGTTGGGTGTCTGGTTTAAGGTGCATACCACATACTGTAATTGTAATGTCTCTGGTCATATTCTCAGCCGGTGGAACCTTTTGTTGCATGTCGTACCCTTCTCTCTCTGCCTTTGGTTCCTGTCTCGCTACACTAGTGACTGACAAATAAAGGCAGAATTGTCTAAAACGTAGAACATGTTATAGAGGGCAATTTGGTTTCTGTTTTTCAAATAATTTGAAAATGTCATATATTTACCTCAGCTGTCTCAACCCTGATCTGATAAACACAAAGTAGTTTTCCAGGCCAAATTTCTAATGGTCAACAGAAGATACTACAAATGCGCACTATCCTAGAATATGTTGGTATTCTGCTGCTTTGGCCAGAGCTGGAGAAAAGAAAGAAAAGGGAAGGCCAAGATATTGAAAAGCTGATAGGCGCTTTAAAATAATGTTTTAAAAATGCCTTAGAAGAGTAACGGTGGGTGAAAAACGGTCCATGCATTTGAGAGTTACATGTATTTGCAGGTATGCCAGGTTTTCAACTAGTTTAATGTACCTGCCAGTATTAAAACCAAACTTATCACCTATAATATTGCAACTGAACCCCGAGTACACCATACACCATGTTGTAGTTGCGTGCCATAACATTTTGTTTCCACTGGAAGAGGACATGGACTCTCTGCCCTTTAGTATCCGCTATGTTTGGGTAAATCATAAAAACAAGCTAGATTGG
Source organism: Embiotoca jacksoni (assembly GCF_022577435.1). NCBI lineage: Eukaryota > Metazoa > Chordata > Actinopteri > Embiotocidae > Embiotoca > Embiotoca jacksoni. The sequence goes on from NW_027185414.1 coordinate 21,426,071, forward strand.
GTATTTTGTTGTATGCCCAGCTGTCAGGAGAGTGAATGCGCTGGGCTGTTATAAGTCCCAAAACAATTATCTATTAGGATTATGGTGCAAAATCTGGTATGATAGTGTGAAGCTCCATCATCAGCAAATTATGGATTGTAAACAGCATTGTAACAACAAACTAGGACGGTAAATAACAATGTAATCGGAAGCATGATGTGTATTTATTAACTTCTACCAATTAAAAGGTTGCTCTGTCTCACCTGACTATCAAGACTTGAGCCTCGAAGGCAGAAGCATAATTCCAGCATGTATTGTATAATGTAATGTACTTATTGTCACTGATATTGCAAATACATTGTGTATTCAGTCTGGAGCTGGAATTATATTTTTGCAAAGGTCTCGGTACGTCTCTGCCGGGAGGATCACCATGTGCACACACTTCAAATCTCATTGGAGCCTCGTGTGTCAAATAAACTCATTAGTTGATCCAACTTCCTATCAAGACAACATTTTCAGCCAGAAAACATGATGTGTTGTCCCACCACAGTTCAACCAAAATAACTGACCTGCTCCTTTAGGAACCCAAACGTGCGTCATTGCCACCAGAGAACGGTGTTTTCGCAATCTAATATATGGTGAGATGAAATGCACCAGGTGATTAAAGCAGTTGGCAAACACACAAAAATATTTAACATTTCTTCATCTACATCACACCTCTGTCCAATGAGCAATCACATTTTTCCATTTTAGTTCAATGATAGAACACGGTGACCGTGATCTTGTCTTTTTTTTTCTTTTTTTTTTCTTGGCTGCATTTCAGTTATAACACCACTGCCAGCTCCTCCTGCGCATCATCAAGACTTTCCATGCTGCTCATTTGTCATCATTATTTTATTTTATATCCTGCAGGAACTACACTTTGCAAGTTACCCATGGCTGTCTAGATAAGCAAGAGATTATCTTAAAAAAAAAAAAAAGCTACTATGCTGTGTGGCGGTTGTCATTTTTTCCAACCATGACAAAACCTTCTGGTATTCGGTGCTTGACAAGTGACCACAGCTCTTTCCCTCCCATGTTCCACAGCTCCCATGTTATTTACTGACTCTGCAGATTCTGTGCAGTCTGCAGACACATAATCGGCCGCGGAAGCTTTCTCTTATAACCCCCTGGCTGTCTCTTGAGTTTCTAACTGACCCTCGGGCCATTAGCCAGCCGAGGCCTCCTGTGCCACTTGATCCGCAGCCCGGCTCCCCATCCGCACAGCTGCCAGCGTCACTCCACTCTCTCCTCCCCCTGGACCCCCCCCCCCCCCCCCCCCAACTCTCTGATTCGCTTGCTCACCGAGTCGTACACTCATGCATGCCAACATGCAGTCATAGGGCCCAGGAAGATGGGGGTAACTTGAGTCCCGTATGTCAACTTGCAGATCTTTAGCTGCGATATTTACCTTGTTCCAATGATGTTTGTGACTCTATCTGCAGCTGTTCAACCATAATACAGGGTCAATGACCTGTTTAAAGAATTGTTATCAGTAAGACGGGGCTATATTGTTTTCTTTGTCAATATACACAACATACATATGTACATGTACAGCTGATGTCTTCGAATGATTTATTGTATCCAACCAACTGTTCAAAACTCCAAGATATTGAGTTTACGACCCTAAAAGACAATGGAAGGAAGAAAATCATTTATAGACCGTAATTAGGGAAAGTTTGGTGTGTTTAATCAAAATAAATGAATTAAATTACATCGGCTAACTAATCACTTGACTTCATTTGTTGCCACAACACATCAATCACAAATACCATGAAAAACCAAAAGTACAGGAATAGAGGTGACAGTTTTTCATAACAATTAGTTTAATTTTTTTGTATTTAAAAATGAATAATAAAACAATAGCTCATTATCAATTAGGGCTGGGCAATATATCTGTACTATTGATATCGTAATATTAAACTAGATATGGTCTCATATTGGATATCATGTTATGGTGTTGTCTCTTCTTGGTTTTAAAGGCTGCATTACATAAAAGAGGTGTAATTTTCTGAACCTACCTGTCTGCTCTGGCTGTTCTATTGTCTTTACCCTCTTAGTCATTGTATCTACATTACTTATGATCATTTATTAAAAGTTACATCGTGTGCATAGTTTGTAAAAGCACTAATACTAAATACTGTTAGAATATCAATATTTGGTAAAAAAAAAAAAAAAGGTGATATTTGATTTTAGTCCATATCGCCCAGCTTTATCTTTAATAATGAATTATTGTCCTGTCGTAGTTGTGAGTGATAATGTTACAGGTTTTAATGAGCTTCAGGTGTTCAGGTCGGCAGTGTTTGGTTTCAGGGGTGTTAAGCTGATCATGCTGCTCATTATCCTATTACACATCACAAATAGAAGTGATCAGTTACATATTGTGGCTTTAGTTCCACCGATAGGTTCTTAAAACAAAGCTTATCAAGTCTATTTTACCAGTTTCACTCATTTTTTATAGGCGAGTATTTTACTCTCGGATGACGTTTCAGGGTGTCATATAATGTAGCAGCTCAGGTCGATCAGCCCAACAAGGTACTGGTGATTTCAGTTCAATGATAAGTTGAAAATGACAAATCAGTCATCAGTTTGAAGAGGTAAAAATCCAAACAGAAGCTCTGAACATTGTACACAGAAAAGGATTTGAAAGGGTTTGTTGAGATGAAAAAAAGAGAAGACTGATTGGCTGAATGACAACACACTACAATAACTGATCAATTTCAAGGTGATCTGGCGTCGAGTCCATTTTTAACAGGAAATGATGCATTTTTAATTATTATTAATTAATACATTTTTATTTGACATGTCATGTTTTCGTGGGCAAGCAGGGTAGCTTTAACGTCCGTTTACCTAATTCTTTCTTCTTTTTTTTCATCCTTCAGCAACGGTCCAGTTTTTCCATGATCATTAAAGTTTCATCTTATCTTAACAGTTCTCTTTGAGCCAGCGCGATGAGTTCTGTTAAATATTCTCTCCGTGGCATGGTGATGAGACGTGCGAGTGTTGTTGTTCAGTCTTCGCCCAGGTTCCTCTTCAGGTGGAAATTAGGTCACCTTTGTTTTGATGAAGCCTTTGAAAGAGTGATGATTTTACAATCCGATTAGCAGCACCTTGGTAATTTGCCACCCTCCTTCTAAACCCCTTAATGTTGAAAGGCTGCCTGAACCAGAGCTTGCAGTCGGGCAGTGTTTACAGTATATGACACTGCACATAAACAAAAAGCCCCTTCATCAGTGATCTCTGTCTTCAGGAGCCTTTAGCATTGTTCAGAATGGGACTCAAGCGTCCAAGAGAGTATTGATTGCCTGCTCGTGTTCCTCATTCTGTTCGCTCAGTCTCTGCTTGTTGGGTCTCTGTGGCCAGTAATGATGCGGTGCGAAGTGGTTTAACACCTCAGCCACTGAAAAGATGGAGAGGGAGACAGTGGGGGCGTAGAAAAGGACACGAGTCTGTCAGCAGTTTGAATACTCAAATCCTGCGTTCAGAGCCATGTTGCTATGAAACAAGGGCTGCACTGTGATTAAACTGTCTTCTTTCGTTTCTTAATTGTTGGGTTAATTTGCATATGCCGTTTTAAAGTTCTATCTTGGTAGTGAGATTGGGTTTGTGTGTACGCAGTGATAAATTGTTGCTGCCTGTGTCTACATTCACCTGTAGCCGCTCATAAAGGATTAGACATGTCTGTATTTACAGCGACGCAATAAACACACATCAGTGAAGTCTGGCCAGGCTGAAATACTGTTCTACGAATTTATTGGTTTCTTCTGTCCCATGCCTCATGCACTAGTTACATTTTTAGACTGCAGCAGATGTTTTCTGGCATCTGACTCGCTGCATGGCCACAACAGGTGAATGTGTACCGTGGCAAATATAGAGACTGTAATTTGACTGCTTAGAGGTTAGTGGGTCAGCAGTCATCACTGCATAGCGTCTGTCCATTTGAGTGTGTCTTTGGTGCATAACAAACTGAGTGAGGTGTAATGCGTTGCGTTTCTCTGTTGCTGACCTATAAAGCTTAAATGTAACTTGCACTGTAGGATGTTGCAAGTATTAAGCTGTGTAGTAAACAGCAGTAATACGATTGCTTGGAAGTACATCGGCTAAGATTGTGAGACAACAGCCGTCTTTGACTAAAATGATTTTGGCGCCTCGGATATTTCAAATGAGTATCATTGAATAGAAGGAAAGTCTTTTTGTGTGGTATGTCCTCACCTGTTGCTGAAAGTATTATTAGGGCCCGAGCACCGAAGGTGCGAAAGCCCTATTGTTATTTGTAAAAAAACGAGTGGGCGTGGCCGAATGGCTCGCTAGCGCCCCCTAAAGAGATGCCCCGGCGGCCACATTTACCTACGTGCACGAAATCCGGTGGACACGTGTATCACACCGAGATGTACAAAAAAGTTACATTGCACCATTACATCAACTCGACAGGAAGTCCACCATTATTATAGCATATATATATATGCTGGAGACAGAAAACGAGACAAAAACAGCAACTTTAAGGGGGGATATGCGGTCCCTCGAGCGCTGCACGCTGGGGAGCCGGCTTCAGGCTTGTAATTTATTACATACTACAATTCTGAGTCTGTATTTTTTTTCGTGTAAAACCAGGTGCCAGGGATTTAGTAAACTCTGTAATCAAATGTAAAACCCAGAAGCTGATGGTTTAGGTTAATTAGACTGTCGGTGCTTGTAGGTTGAAGATGGATTGTTTGATTTACAGGACACTGAAACTCACCCCAGAAAAATGTCATTCTGTTTTATGAATAGGTGTTTGTTTGTTTGGCTTTGTTTGCTTGTAATGTAGAAATTGCATGTTCCTCTCTATTTGAGCATAGTAAAGATAAAGAGCTCTTTGAACAAGTTGTTTTTTGTTTAAACAATTGTGATGTATGACATTTAATTGCTTTGTACTGAAAAGCGGCTCTCAAACAGGCATATAAATCTGACTGTTTTTATGAAGTGGATCATTATAAGAAAAAAAAATTGTAAATATGCTAATCATAATCAAAACTCGTCAGTGTGGGCAGAGGCTCGAGCAGCATATTACAAATTCCCTCTGGTATGACGGGAGCTTCAATAGACCATTGTCCTTCTGTTGAATTCGTGGAACTATTCATTATGTGGATTGAGCAGCTGGAAACTCCTTCTGTAATATGTCTCGGCTGAACAAGACACACAATACTCAAAAGTCAACAGCATCAAAAGCAGGCATGTTAGTGAGGAGAGTGTCCCAGTTAGATGGGCCCGCGAACGATGCTGCAGCTCTATACGCTACAATAACTCTACTCTATATTGATTACCAGCATGATCTCCCATAAGGCCAGAAAGTTAATAAGTTGTTTTATCCTAACAGGTGATCATCAACAGCACAATCACACCTAATATGACGTTCACCAAGACATCGCAGAAGTTCGGCCAGTGGGCAGACAGCAGGGCCAACACTGTGTTCGGACTGGGCTTCTCTTCGGAGCAGCAACTGGCAAAGGTGAGAAGGAATCGTTTCTGTAACTCCCCATCATTTCACAGAGGCCTTCATACAGCTCAGAGACGGCTGATTTATGTATTTGTCCTGAAGCTCAAGTGTGATGGTGCGCAATTTATTGGTGATCTAGCATCAGATGGGGAATTGAAGCAATCAGAAAATGATTTAGAAGTAGACCTGATCCCTGCTATCCTTGCTATTACGAGATAATTGGCTTCGTGATTACCTAAAACATTTGAAGATGAAATATAAAACGGATGACATTTCAGCTTGTATTTCTACTAACAACGTTTCTATGTCTCTCTCTCATTTTTAGTTTGCGGAGAAGTTCCAGGAAGTAAAAGAAGCAGCAAAGCTTGCAAGGGACAAATCTCAAGAGAAGGGGGAGACGATGAGTAATCACTCCGAGGTAAATTATATCTACCTTCTGTCTGAAATTCTGAACCAGTACAACATCTCTGCTGACCACGTGTTTCCTTTACAGACACAGTTGGCCTTGACAGAGAGAAGATTTGCTACTACGACAGAGAAAATAGGAAATGTTTCAGTTTAGCACATTTTTACCCACAAACACCAGAGGGTACAGAGTCCGTGTTTAGAAATAGCTTCTGGCATAATTAAGTATTCATATAAGTTCAAATATGAATCACTCTTGCGTTGAATATTGCATTTCAACTGAGCTCATTCATGCAGTGGTGTGAATTGTCATGAATGAAAGGTCAAAGGTCACCCTAAGCCACTCACTCCCTTCTACAGAGAACATTTCAAAAAGGTAACTCTGTCAGCAAGTTAGCAGCATCGATTGAATATGTCCACGGTCACTGCTCGGTCACCCGCTGCCAGGCTTGGCTTCTGCTTGCACTCGTTCCAGATGGTAAAAATCCGACTCAGCCCTGAGACACACGAAGCTGCTGGGCCATATGACATGATAAATACTATCAACAGTTTTTCCTCACCCCTCCGCTGTCGTAGCTGACGTGTCCAGAGTGTTTACAGTGTTTCATCAAAAGACGCCCCGGGCCCTGTTCAAAGTGATGGCAGGATTTTTTTTTTTTAGACATATTTCTGTATTTGAACCCATCAGAAACAAGTCTCCCTCTGTCCCCTATCAGGAGTCTGGACGTGAGACACCCTCGACCAACCAGGCATCCAGCATCAACGGGACAGATGATGAGAAAATCTCCCACGTCGGCCCGGAGGCTGCTCTGCTGATGAGTGAGAACGAACGTCTCAAGAGCGCAGTAGAACAAAGGTAAGATTGAATTTAACGGAAACATCGAAAGAACCCCTTCAATATAACAATACATTTGTTATTAATGTGTTTCTCCCTTTCTGATTGAATCCTGCTTTATATTTATTCACTATCAGCCTTCAGCCTCATGTCTATAGCTGCATCACAGTACTAAGATTAATGAAATATCTCCTGGTGTAGCTCTCCCACTCATCTTTCCATGTTTGCAGCAAAGCAATAAATATAATATTTTACTGACCTACTTAAATTCAACACATTAAATCTTTTAAAAAAATATATTTTTTGGTTATTATTATTATTATTATTATTATTGTCTTGAGAAAAATACTTCCCAGTAGATGATATCTATTTGCATCATGTCAGCCTCAATGTGAACAGCTGGTTCCTACAACTCCAGCTTTCATACTGTGTAACAGTAAACACTTTAAAACATTTTCTTGGCCATCTTCTGCTCTATTTTTTCTCTTAGAATTGTTTCATCATGACCAAATAAATTAAAATAAGAGAAATTCACACTAATTAGTCTGCAGTGAACTGAATTAGATGCGTGAACTGTATAAACTTTTTTCTGGAGCAGCAAACTGAAATGTCCGTGTGTTTGGATTCTGCTTATTTAAATGGAAATGAGGAGAATTGTAATGTGTATTTAGCGATTTATAAATAAAATGTTTTTGAAAACAAGCGTCAATACGATTCAGAGCCATGCTCTGCACAATCACGGTGTCATCCAATCAAAATGCTCGGTCAGAATCTGTTATGCTGCACATAAAACATGCCATCATGTACATTTTAGAGTTAAAAGCTGGAGATCTGAACGTGTCGGCCCAACACATTTTTAAAGCCAAAAATTTGTACCCATGCATATTATTAATTTTACAAAAATGTCCAAATGTGTGTTAATCCCTATCAGGTTTTATAATCTCAAGCAAAACTGTATTCAAGAGGCATCATTACAATTTTAACTCCACACACAGCGGCTCTTGGTCACTTTCACACTTGTTCTGATTGTCTGGACATCAAACCGTGCTCACATGTTTTCCCTCCTCATTTTATTTCTGCTGGGATAATAACACACCCTCAACGGACTCGGAAATCATCTGATCTAATCTAAAGAGTGATGCTGCTCTGCTCCAACATTTGGTTATCTGGCCTTTTTAATCCAAATGCTGAATGTATAAATCAAACAGCAGATGTGACTCCAGATGGGATTGAAATGACCTCAGGAAATCAGAGTCAATTAAAAACTACAGAGTAAATTTAGCCAGAATTAGTACTGCATAGCAAAAAAAAAAAAAAAAAAATCATTGACATATTTAAGCCAGATGGGAGAAAAGAAAACAATTAAAAGAAAGTCCCTGGAAATGTCTTAAGACCGCAAACACACAGGTGCAGCATTTTGCAATAATTTTCCAAGAAAGGAGCCGATATCTAATTGTACATTTCAAGAAGGTTCCTGACCCGGTCAGGGAAATTTGGTACTAATTATATGGAACACTGTTAGTGTAATCCAGAGAGGCTTTTCTAGTCATTACACAGCATGGGAAGTATACAATTATACACATATGGAGACGTTTCCAACAATAACTGACGAATGAATGAATAATTCATGGTTGGTTGGTTCCTCATATGCTGTGTATACATTTAAACCTAATTGAACTTCATGAATTAAATTACTTTTTTCTCTAGTTGATTAAATCTTAGAGAAACAACATCTTTTCCTGTGTTTAATGGTGCACCGAGACCAAATATACTATATCTCAAATAAAAAAAACCATTTCTGTACTTATGCACACTCTCAAATACATAAATAATCAGAGTTTTATTTCAAATTGAATTAGGTGAAGCAGAAAATCTAAAGATTTTGGGTGTACAACTGTCCAAAAATGATGTTATAAAGTTTACATTCTGGAGAAGACATGGCGTTGCCGAATCGTCAGGTCAATAATAAAATCGACGCTGCACAAACGTCTCTGGAAAATGCCTCCTCCCTTCTTGTACTTGTGCCACATCCACCTTTTGACCACTTCACTTCCTAAAATTCTTCTGAAAAACTAATGGAACTAAAGTGTCTTTCTTAGAGTTGGAAGGTCCTATCCAGGAAATACCTTAAGAAATGATCAAGAAACTACAGACCTACTTTATGAAGATTATACTGCGTGTTTAATAAAACACAGACGAACCATTGCTGTTGAAGGAAAGACAGTCTTTTCATATCAGCGCATCAAGCTTTCAGGTATTGCCAAAGTTCTCCAGTTTTCTGGCGGTAAAATGCAGTTTGGTCGGTCGTTTTCCCGTCTCTGTTGGCCTCCCTCGTGCCTTCACGACGCTTTGCGGTTTTTGTTTTGTGGAAGAGTGTCACAGCAGTGAAAGAGCGGAGGACTGCAGAATGCTGCAGTGCAAGTCTATCCACATCTGACGGAGAGTAGAACACGTCAAACCAGCCATGCATAAAGAAGGAAACAGTGACGCATACTAAATATACATCACAACCTCGCCACCCTTATTGATGAGACAGAAACGCACGCTGCGGTATGAAAGGATAACAAACTGCAGGTTGGTATTTAGTTCATCAGGGCTTCAGCTCATTAGACCTTTAGGAATTTACCCATGTCGTCATTTTCTCCACTCTAAATATCTCCTCACAATGTCATGTACATACCAGCTAATTGAATAGCTATGACTGCAAGTGATTTTTGTCGCGTTGTGTGTCATGTCGGCGGGCATGAGCCAATTTTTCTCCCACTAATAACTCTGCTCTGTCTCCTGTCTGGCAGCAACACCAACGCCAAGAAGTGGGAAACAGAGCTTCAGACTTTAAGAGAAAATAACGCCAGGCTGGTGGACGCACTGCAGGAGTCTTCAGCTAATGTAGAGAGCTGGAAGAAACAGCTTACTGCCTGCAAGGAGGAGAGTGACACGCTCAGGGGAAAGGTATTACAGTCGTGCACTCCTACTGTCGAGCTGTATAATGTACACAAACCAATCGATCCTGTCTGCAAAACGGGTGACGGGTCAGAAACTCTGCTGCCACTTCTATAAAAAGACAAAAACTGAATCACAGCCGGCGCAAAATCATTCAATTCTTTGCTTAGTTAATAATTTATTTCAAATCTGTTCAATGGGATGAGTGATTCCCTTCCCAAGTTTTAATAAACCTGATGCAAATTTTTCAAATTCGAGTGAGCAGAGTCCTGTATTACTGCACATTTCATTATCTTCTGTGTTCCCTGCACCAGAATCTGAGTCCACTATAAATAGAATCATTTTAGTTTCATAATCAGTGTGGGCTGTTTCTGCAGCTGGGCTGGGGTTGCAACGGTACTCCTCAGTTTGTAACATGCTGCGTTTTTGTTTATTTGTTTGTTTGTTTGTTTGTTTGTTTATTTATTGCCAGTGGCGTTTTCAAGATGACACCACTTTTTTTTTTTTTTTTTTAACAAAAAAAACTATACTCCACAAACACGCGTAAACAGATGTCTGATAGATAAACCAAATGGTAATATGCACAAAGAAATCTGTTGTCACGCTCGCCAATGACCACTTTTCACAGTAAAAACTTGCTTCTCTTCTTGCGCTGCGTCCAGATTGCGGAGCTCGAAGCCCAGTGCAATGAAGCCAACCAGGAGAAGGAGAAAAACGCTCAGCTGTCTGTTCGAGTGCAGGAACTGGAGGCTGAGCTACAGGACAAAGAGCAGGTGAGACTTGATCACATTTGTCTTGAAACAACAGGGCCGGTCTCCAGAGTTGGGTTGTCGGTAAGAGTTTATAAAACAATGCCTTTTTTTTTTTTTTTTTTTTAATAATGGAGGTGGTTTGTTACTTTGTGACTCACTCAGTCCTCTTCATTCAAGTTTTGAGGTTAACTCTCCTCCCCTTCACGCCCCGAAGTTCCAGCAGCACTTGTCTCCCTCAAAAGGCGATTACGCCTCAGTAGGAAATGATAGATTTTGTTGTGGGATTTTAGCTCGTGTACGGACTGGGCTTGTTATTTTTATTTTGCTTACCCAGCAAAACCCAGACCTTTATTCTTTATACAATTTACTTGTATGTAACTTTCTGTGCTGCTCATTTTCTTTTAATAACTTACTTGATATTTGTCCCATTTTGGTCCTGTTGAACTGCACTGTGAAAATAGTTCATCCTAGTCTCTCGTCGGAGAAGCAGGAAATGTTGGCACAAATACCACCGGCGCAATCACAAACGTCTGCTACATCAGTCATTAATAATCCAAACCAGCTGACTGTCGGCGCAGTGCAGCCTAATGATGCTGTTATTTCTAATGAGAACGAACCCTGTGCGGCCACGCACTCTTTTGACCTTCACTCATTTCTGGTTAAATGCTGTTTCTGACTGCGGACTAACGATGAGGACCGACTTCTGGAAATCTGAGAGTCTCCCTCCTCTACAGCAACTGCGTCTCAACACGACATGTGTGGAAACTAATTCGGTTACCATAAGAGAAAGAAATCTGCATATATTTCTGTATTTTTTTTTTTCCTGTTGTAAATACATGGGGGATATCTCTCCCAAGTCTTTTCAGATATAAGTAGGTAATTATTAGGAAGATGAGCAGTAGACCCAATAGACCCGCCACATTCTGTCAGTCAAGATTTTGGTTACACTTGGTTAAACCTGGAAACTGCATCCAATCAAGCGTCACACTCTCAAACTCGTAACTTCCCCCCCCCCTCTTCTCAAATAGCCTGTCCTTGAATGAATCAGTTTAAAAACTGGTAAAATAAGAGTCTCTCAGAATCTTTCAGAGCTTGAGGTGAAATCCTCACCAGGGTTTCAACTCAGGATTATTTTGATTGTTTGTTAATTTGCAGAATATTTTATGATTTATTCTATATATATATATATATATATACATAAATAAAATAAAAAAAGAAAATCTCTGATATCGGCCAAGAAAAAAGTCAGAAAGTAATGGATGAACCGAGTCTCGATAATAGTTGCTAATTACTCCTCATAATGGTTGTTAAGTGTGAAACCAAACATGTTCACTTTACAGTCACGTTTGAACAGAGTCAATTAGTACTTCTGCACATTTCAGAAGCAAAAACAAGCAAATGTTTGATTTTTTTTTTTTTTTTTTAACTTTCAGTTGATTGTCTAATCAAGTAATTAATGAATCTTTCAGGTTGAATTCCACGGTGCTTATTACAGCTTTTCCCTGCTGCGTGAAGAGCTTTTCAGACTGAAGTAAACAGTGTCTAGGGTATTCTAGTTTACCACCTGGCAGCTTGAGTATTAATAGAACATATACATCTTTTCCCAGACAGTGGTATATCTCTCTCAACCAAAGGAAGGAAGTACTTCAAAGAGCTGGAGCTGGTTTTGAAAGATTAGAACGCAAAGAATCACACCCTCCGGGAGCACCATCATTTCCACTCCGTGCGTCAGCCTCCACACACGGGCCGAGGGGGGGCCCCCCCCCAGAAGAAGTCACACTGTTTGTTGAGCACCGATGCAGCGGAGAGCCCACAGAGGTTCAGTGACTCGCCGCCTTCTAGAAATGCACTTCCTCAAACCTCCCCCCTCCCCCCCCCCCCCCCCCCCCCCCTCAAATTAAAAACGTGCCTATGAATTATTAAGCATCCACTGTGGCGTTGACCCGCCGCGCTGGCCTGCCGTGAGCTAACGGAACAAAGGCTGCCGCAGGTGCCTACAAAGGCTCGACCGATTATTGCTTGGCGTGGAAGCGCTCGTAACGGATGCTGCGAAACTGTACGTGGTGCGTGCGTTTGGCTTAGAGCAACGGACGGATGAGATTTTCTAAACGATAACGGATGATGAACTGAAGAAAACAAACGTGGAGGCGCGAGGCAGAAAAACAGAATCAAAGCTGTACAGTATCTCCAGTATTCACTCCAGTCCGCGACCTTTTTTCTTTACATTTGATCTCCTTGTAGCTGCTTCGTATTGCTGTCGTCTTTGTTTCGAGTTTGTTTATGTTTTGGGGGACAGTGCACATGAATTAACAGCCATTAAAATCGTGTATGTGATTATGTTCCCAGGTTAGTGCTGGGTATCAAACTTGGGTACTTTTTTTTTTTTTTTTTTGGCACTACCAGAAATGTGTTTGCAGCCCAGTTATGTGTCTGGTATTACAAACTGTCGATCACTGATATAAAAAATAATTTTGCCCGTTTTATTTTTCACTTTTCAGTCTTCTCGTTTAACTCTCAGCAAAAAAAAAAAAAAAAAGCGAATAAGTGTATGTCACTACATTTTGAACAAGACTATTTCAGATGCTCTCCAGTTAAATGATCCACAATGTTCTGAAGAAACTAACGTCAAATTTTTTTTTTTTTTTTTTTTTTTTTTTTATACCGGATCTGATATTTGGATTAACTGGTTTTCTAAACTTGTTATTTTCTCCAGGAACTGGAGAACCTGAGGAAGCAGGCAGAGATAATCCCTCAGCTCATGGCGGAGTGCGAGACCATCACCCAAAAACTGCAGGTACGTTTAAGGCCCCCCCCAGAAATCCCACAACCCCCCCTCGATGTCTCTCGGGTGATTTACAGCAGAGAGCTGTAGACCTCGAACACACGTGAGGACACGATGGCCGAGACGGCGAGCTCACACACACACACACACACACACACACACACACACACACACACACACACACACACACACACACACACACACGAGCTCTGAGGCGTAAATAGCGCTTTCAGACGGAGGTAGAGAATGAAAGTTCCTGTTCGTCGCTGCGCCCGAGGTCCGATGACACAACATTCCTATCACACGTCTCACTAACGCACATCGTAGTTAGTGTGTCTATTTAAAAAAAAAAAAAAAAAAAAAAAAAAGAAGAAGCTCCGTCCCCTATTTGAAAAGGTTTTTTTCTTTTCCTTCGTCATCCGTGGAGCAGAGATGCCACATACATCTCTGTCACGGCTTATTAGTTTCCCGGTGGTGCAGATTTAATCTGTTTCGCTTCGGAAACGGCGGCAGCGGTTTGAGCTCGGAGCTTTAATGAGCAGGTCTTCGTGACGCGACCGCGGGCGCGTGGGCCGCATCTCTGAGACGACGTCGGGAACAGCGCAGCTACGCCTCGCGTCTCCTCCGCAACAAAGAGCAGCTGTTCTTCAAAGCTGATCCCTCATTGAGTAATATGAGACTTTCTGTCAAACCAGAAGTGCCAGGCTCTGTGAATGACTGTGTCCCCTGTCAGTGCCAAATCTGACATGAGCTGCGTTGATACCAACACTCATTTCAAACCTGCGCCGACTGACTCGGAGCAGGATTTGTTTTTTTTTTTTATTTGTTTTTTTTTATCATCCAAGCTGTCGTGCATGTGCTGCCTGTCTGCCCCGGCGTGGAAGAGAATAAAACCAACAGCGGCATGCCTGAAGTTCCTGCGCTTTCACAAAGCTCGACGGCCTGGTTTGTTTCTGCAATAGCCAGCTGGATGAATGTCAGGGACAACAGAAATGGCTGAAGCAGGAGTTTATCTAGCCGGCTATCCAAACTGAGGAGAAAGCGCAGACAAAAGGATTTCTCAAATTCCTTTTTGTCTTTCCGTGAGGCCTAGAACCAAAACTGAGCTGCTGCCCGTTTAGGCAGAAAAGCCCTTTTCCTGCCGCCATGTTCTTCCAATGACGAGTGTTTTCCGTGTTTTGTGGTCACGGCTGCCCTCTATTTAAAGACGACACCCCATGTGGAGATCAGGTTTCAGGAGTCAGCTGCAGGGTACAGTCATGCAGGCGCAACACCCATTTAGCACTCCTATTTTAAACCCCTCCCTTCAATGGTATCTTCAGCATTAATGTGTCACTCTTGTTGCCTGCTAGTCTGAAAGACTTACTCAACCCTCCCATCGCCACACATACAAAACACACACACACACACACACACAAAAAAAACGGGTTTCCTGAAAGTAGAGATGTGGTTTGCAGATACGAAATTGTCCCCCAAAAAAAATTCCTGCTGCATTTCGACATGTTTCTCAGAACTCAAATACGTTTGATTTTTTTTTTTTTTTTAATTGTACCACCATATGTTGAAGTTAAATGCTGAAAGGTAATTTAAACTGCAAGTGAAAGAAAGAATGTCTTTTTTTGTATTTGGCATCTCTGCCACCCGTCTTCATACAATCATTTCCTTGTATGGACGCCATTTGACTTGTTTGCCGTTATGTAACGAGTTTCTTTCCTGCTACCCGTCCACAGGCTGCAGAGACGAACAACAAAGAACTGGAGGGGAGGATAGAGAGTCTGCAGATGGACATAGCCGACAGCCGACAAAAGCAAGGACACATGAAGGGCGAGCTGAAGAAGTTTATGGATATTCTGGATGGAAAGATAGACGAGCTGCATGAGTTCAGGCAGGGCCTCTCCAAACTCGGTGTTGATAACTGAGAAAAGTAGGACCGAGCTGAAAGGGTCAGGGGTCAGGTACGAAGGGTTCGCTACAGTACGTCCCCAGGGCAGGAACTATGTGGCACCCACTCCCCCCAAGGTGACGTCCGTTCAAACTATCAGCTTTGGCTTCTAATAAACATTACCTTGTAAAAAAAAAAAAAAAAAAAAAAAAAAAAAAAAAGATGTTTTGGATAGGGAGAGGGAGACTGGCAGAGTAAACGGAGGGAAGGCCAGCGGGCTCCAACCAAATGGCTCCATTTTGTGTGCTGGCATCGCGAAAACTCAATCAAGTCACACTTTGAGCTTACTTATCCGTTTCTGTGGGGGGGGGGCTTTAAAAAGCTGGTGGTGGGTTCTTAGATTCTGTCCATTGGTCTTTTTTTCTGAAGGCTGCAGCACTTCTACACAGGCAGTCTGATCTTAGAGTAGAAGAGGGGACTTAAAAGGGCTAAAATGAACAACACGCAAAGACAATGCTGCTCAGCATCCCTCGAGTAATAATTGGTGTTAATCCTTGTGGCCCCCTCAGAGAATTCGAGATGAAATCGTTCTATAAACTGTCCTCGCTGTTGCCTCTCGTCTATCTCAGGTGTGTTGGAAGACAGTTTGTCCTCATTAGATTATATGCACATATATATATATATGAATATATATATAAATACATATGAATATATATATATATGACAAATGGCCGTGACACAAAGTGCCTCCAGGTGAGTCTAAACCTACCTGGCAAGGAGAACCGGCAAAGCGATGACCATCACCATAATAACAACTTGATTTATTTTATTTATTTATTTTTTTTTGTGACTATAAATAAACGTCCTCGCCCTAAAACTCGGTGAAAAGAAACCTCCTGCGGCCGTGTCCATCCTGCCGACGTTAAATCTGGTGAGGAATTCAAAGGACGAAGCAGGTGTTTGCATAAAAACAAGTCTTAGAAGGGAACTGCAGCTGGAATTCTTCCATCTCCCCCGTGGGTGTTTTCAATAAAGTCCTTTTGACTATATTTACATAAAGATGGGAAACTCTTTGTCGTCTCGGGAGCTTTCCTTCAAAAACATCCAAAATATGAATAAAAGGAACCCCGTGTTGCCACGAGTGTAGTGTGGTGTTAAAGGACTTTGCGTGTGCAATAGTATCGTCGTTCATCCGTAGAACAAAAGCGTCCCGTCTCCGAGGCTGGTTGATGTGCTTCCTACACACCGGTTTTTGTTATGGTGGTGGTTATTTTTGGGTGAGGGGACTTGGTGCTGCTCGATGGGTGACTTAATGTGAAAGTGTACTTTTCCGAAAACATTTAGATAGCATGGGCCTTTTCACTGAAACCCCGTCAGATTCTCGGTCTTTTCGTTTTTACACATGTATTTATTTTTTTTTTGTTGTTGTTGTTGGTGCCTCTCTGCAAATAGTGTTTCTAGAGCATACCAATCAAATCAACCATAACCTAACGTCTCCACAGATGTACGATAATATATTCAAAATACCAAAACCGTCAGGATCCGGAGGGTTAATAATCGAAGATTTGCTTTCAGGATGGTGTCGCAGCTGCATTTGAAATCAAAGGCACGTGTTGTAGTGGCATATTTACTCTGTAATACTATGACGTTATAAGTCTACTTTCTTTTTTTTTTTTCTTTCCATCACTGTTTGGATCTTGTCACAAGATTGCGATATCTCATGAAGGGAATTTTTTTTTTTTTTGCTTACCGTTCTCTCTCGTTTTGTCCGAACTCACCTGAATCCGGACAACGCGACGTATGATCCTTCCTTTTGAACCAATGCCTCTTGTGCACTTCTGTGACTCCTGTTCAATATTGTACAATAGAACTGACAATTGGTAAAAAAAAAAATTTAGTTTAATTACAATGCTGAGTTAGTGTCTTTTTTTTTTTTTTTTTTTTTCTTTTCTATTCAAGTAGTGGGCATGAGCTCCACAGAGGAGACCGGAGGTTTTCTTTAACCTCCACCTCACTATTGTGTATTCCGTGCAGAAAACCGAGACGTGGTTAAAGCTTACAAATATGCTGCCTGACGTCGTGAAAGTCTCGAGGCGTTTTTCCTGGATGAGAAGCCGAGAGAAGGAGGTGGAATGAACCTGCGAGCGCCAAAGCCGAGTCCCGTCGAGGCCCGAGTACAGAAGCTCCGCCACCGCACGTCTTTTTCCTCTGATGTCGATTTACATGGCACTAAATATAGCTGTAATCCTAACAAGAGACACACGTGAGGCAAAGCAAATGAGGTGGGATTTAATCACAGTCGGAGACGTGTATCCATTTCCCGAGATCAGAACAAACGAAGCAGACAAACATACGAGCTTGTTTGAGGACTGATTGGGGGAAGAAAAAGCAAAAAAAAAAAAAAAAAAAAACACGCCTTAAACTCCAACATCCTCACGGCACTGAAGAAATAACTGCAGTACTGGATCAGAGGACATGTTGCCTTGGCAACTTAATCCCACTCGCTCCTTTCTTTTGTAAATAACTGTGTGAATGATGGACTATGAGATGTTTAAAAGCAGGATTACCTTCCAACAGCTAATTTAAGTGATCTTTTTTTCACCAAACAATGGGTCTCTTGGAAACTGGTGTCAACAGGTTGACTGAGGTACGTCGAGGGTGGAAATGAATCAATGTGCAGCATTGCTGAACTGATTAGTTAACTGACCAATTGAGTAAATTGATTGGAAATGAACTGCTGCAGGACTGCAGCCATTTTACACTACACATGAATGTTTATTATTGTTTGATTAATCAGTTGGCCAGTCTATAAAAAAAAATATGGCTATCATGCCAAAAAGTCTAATATTTTCAAATGACTTTTTTTTTTTTTGCTGGAACTTGACAAAATTATTCAAATGACTGGTTTTCAAAATAGTTCAATTTTTTTAGATCAAGTTCTGGTTACAGTTTCCTTAATCTGAGGATCTTCTCTCTATTTCATACTTGTAATCTGAATGCTGACAATGACCTCCGATTGGATTCTCTACATCTTTTGGATTTGAAAACGACACTTTGGGCACCGAGAAACATTTTCTGGACCAAACAATGTAGATTAATTGACGACATTAAGAATCATTACTTGCAGCCCCCTCTGAATATCTTTTTCTTTTCTTTTCTTTTCTTTTTTCTTTACTGCAAAACAAAACAATAACGTTAAACTAACTTTAGGGATGGTACTGTCAGCCAGTAAAGTAAAATATCTCTCCACCTGTCGAATGGATTGCCCTTAAATTTTGTTCAGATGTTCTTGGTCCCTCTGGGATGAATCCTCCTCACTTTTGTCCCCCTCTGACTTTTCATCTGGCGCCACCAGCAGGTCAGAATTTATCCAACACCTTGTTTCATCAACCAAATATCTGCATAACTGATACCGATCATTTTAGCTTCAGCTGTACTTTGTGTTTAGCGCCAATTAGCAAATGTAAGCAAGCCAACACCTCAAATAGTTCAACTGCATGTTAGCACGGCTGACTTTTTATAACCTTTAGCTCGAGGGACGCCTTCGTGAGGCTGCATTTCAACAGAGCTGTTGGCGTGACTGCGCGCTTTTATTCTCATCCAAGAAATCATTTTTTTTTTGTGTTTTGTTTTTTGGCTGCACTGATAGGATGTCTTGTTTGAAGTTTTGGCTCTGGATCATGTCACTTTTTGGACATTTATATAATTAATTATGAATAAATAAAGTTAAGTTAAACGGGTGAAACGATAGTTAAATTAATCCTTACTCGTCTCGTATCGATTGTCACTCAAACTCCAATCGATACAATCACAGCAACAACAAAAAAAAAAGCAGCATTTCTCTCTCTGTCCATTCTCTGCTGCTCATCGCCGTCTCCGACTCTCAGCGAGCCTCATTGTGTGTCTGATGAGTGGGCGAGCTGGTGAAACATCATTTTGAGAGAGAGAGAGAGAGAGAGAGAGAGAGAGAGAGAGAGGGGACTGCAGGCCACTACCACTGCGACTTCTTGTTGCCATAGTAACAGGCTGTGGTATTTCATGCCGACGCCGGACGGACAGGTCCTCCCCGAGGTGCGTGACCCGTCTTCCAACCTGAATCACCCGCCCGTCGCCCGCCGGACCGACGGCGGGCCGCCCCGCAAGCAGGACGGGGGACGTCTGGGAAGCCGCTGCAGGAGAGAGATGCGAGAGAGCGACGGTCTGCCAGCGCGGATATTACAACGTGACGCATCGTCGTGGGCTGGAAAGCAAACTCACCGGGGTTCAACCGGCGCAGATTTGATGAGACGCCTGCGAAGATGATGCGACTGTTTTTAAAAGAACAGAGGTTTCATTACGGGAACACGGCGAGCGGTCCAAACGGCAAAAAGATCTCACTCGGACGAAATTCAAATTAAAAAGATATCTTAAACCTTTTCATGTTGACGAACCGACGCGCCTTCGTTTATTAAAGCGCAGCAGTGCACGCGCGTTTGAGCCGTCGAGCTCGTCCGTAACACGGCGGATAGGAAGTCATTCTTGCAAACCGTTTAATGCTGTCGGCCACCACAGTTGTTGTATCTTTTGAATTATACATTACAGTCGTGTGTATTTGAGAGGTTCAGGTCAGTTCAGTGCTCTGTCTCACGGGTTCAAAGGTCATAAGTATAAGGTTTGCCCTAAACAACAACAACAACAACAACAACAACCCGTCACCAAACTTCTCCAGATTCAACGACGATTGGAGACAGGCCTGGATAATTAATGGCATAATTACAAGGAAGTATTTATTTGCTAAAAAAAAACCAAAAAAAAAACCCCTGAATCTAACATTCTTAATTTGTCACTTCATTTCTTATGGCATGATAGAGGAAGAAAAGAAAAACACACAAAAAACCAGACCAATTATAAATTTGCACCCAAACGGAGACGAATACATTCACACATTTGTGACACGAAAGGAAAAACAAGAAGCGAACAGCCTCTTAATACAAACAATAACAAAGACTTTCGACGTGTAGGCTGTACATAATTAACACTGCTGCACTTCCACGTAGCCCTCTCTTGGTTTAGTAATAACATGTAAAAAGCTGTAGCTGTAGTGCTTGTGGGGGGGGGGGGGGGGGGGGGGGGGAGTAGTGAAATAAAAGGGTTTGATCAGATTTAATTACATTCAAACTAACGAGTTAAGACGTCACAGCGCGAGCTAAACGAGAACGCGTGCAGCGTAGTCGTCTGTGCCCGCAGCACAGGGCTTCCCCTGCCGCGCGGCGGGCTCGCAAAAGGCCTTCAGACGCAGTTGGGAGAAATTCAATCATTTACCGCGCCGCAGCGGTGCCGCTTCGCTTCGCTTCGCAGCGACGCGAGGGCCTCATTCACTCAGTTTGGGATTTCTGCAAACCAGAAACTGCCCGAGAGGAGACCAGATCCTGATTCTGTTAGTTGGACTGAGGCAGTTTTGGATGTATTGCAACATCTCGGGGCTCCTTTGAAAAAACACCGTTAGGATTACCGTGGAACTACTTCAACAAACTGCGATGTTTAAGCAAGAGTAGGCGTAATCCCGTCCTCGTCAAAGACGCAGCTCGTCGCGGAAAATTTGGCAGAAGCAATAAGCTGTAGCCGCGAAGAAGACAAGAGCGGGGGGGGTACTGTAAGATAGTGTGTGTGTGTGTGTGTGCGTGCGTGCGCGCGCGTGTGTCCTCAGCTGTCCCAGTCTGTACTCTGCGTCTCGTCCTCTTCGTCCGAGTCGGCCGCCACCTTCTTCATCCTCAACATGGCAGCTTTGATGCTGCGCTCCAGCTCGCTGTCGCTGCTGCTCGCGGCTTCCGCTCGTGCAGGAACCACCTACAGAAGCACAGGAGCCAGTTTCATACAGTTCAGGTTCCAGATCATCTCCCGCTGTTGGATTTGTATTCAAAAAAAAAAAAAAAAAAAAAAAAAAGCAGCAGACATTTTGACTTGGAAAAGAGAAGAAAAAAAAAAAGGCACCGGTTGTAACTAACAACATTAACACGGGCTCCGTTCTATCTAGGCCAGAATGTACCACCGCAACTAGAACAACTAAATGGATTACAGTCACTCCTAATGTTATTATTTACATAGATCTGTGTCTGCTGCTCTCTATATGGGACTTTTTTTTTTTTTTAGTGCAGTTTCATCTACGTGCCATCGTGCACAGTATCGCCACAAACTTTGATCAAATGTGATCAAATGTGAAGCTTTAAGCGGGTTTTTTTTGGGACGTGCGGTACGAGGACCACATTTAGGGGAAATAACTGAGGCAAGGGCGGTTTTTCATTTTTTTTTCATTTTGCATTTGCAGAATAAAGTTGAACTTGCCAGGCCTATAACAGTGACCTTGTCCCCCAAAATGGTATTTCAACTTTATTCTCAACATTAAAATTTGATTTATTAAGGTTCAAAATAAAAACATCCTCCTTTTATTTTGTTTTCTTTAATGTGGCCCTGATACACCATTCAAATTATTGCAGGAAAATGCGACAAAGATCATAAATGTTTATGACTTTTAATGGCGGCTCGCTCCTTGTCCCTAAATACCACAGATTTCAACAGTATTGTCTAAACTGACATCAGTGCAGTGAAACCGTAAACATCGCCGGGAATTTGATAATTATAAATAACTATGACTTAAAAAAAACACAAATCGAACAACTTCTAATGTAACTTAAGCATCTGGTTCTGCATTATGTTCTCTGAAGAAATGCTGTCATATCCAAACATATCAGCCAACATATTAGCAGATACCGATATATCTGTGATAAGTTGATCTGGGCTGATGAAACTGACCAGCTGATTTGAGGTTGGGCTCTAATTTAGACGACTATAATGTGAAGTAAATGTAAAATTAAGCTGTTTTACGCTGGTTGTTTTCAGATGGGAGGAAACTTTTCCTAAATTGCTGAAAACATCTGCTTCATTTGTCTTTAAGATTCAATTTGGCTTCAGTTTTTCTCAATTACCAATAAAACCATCACTTGTCATCACGAGACGTCACACTTGATTCCCGCACTCGCATAAACCAGGAATAATAAAAATCAAACTCTTCTCCTCAACGAGGCTGCTCATAGCTTCATATGTTAAAAACACCTCGTCACTGTAGTCCGTCGTAAAGATGAATAAAACAGGAGGAACTGGCGACTATGTTCTCGACTATTTTCAGCTGCAGATGGATACCTTATGTTGGACCAACACATATTAATATTTGAGACACTGAGCAGGACATTTACTGTTGAAATATCAACGTAACCAGTGCTCTCAGGTGGACAAACTGTGTAATGGGCATAATATTTTTTTAAATTGGTTTGGTTTTCCGTCATATTTACTGACACGACATACCTGCAACAAGTTAACATCCGTCGCTGTATGAATGTCTCACCTTCAGGGTGACTCCCTGTCGGATGGCAGACATCAGAGAGCTCCTGACGTCCTGAGCGGGGACCGCTGTCTTCGCAGCGGGGACCTTTCGAAGCTTAATCTGTCCACGCTGCAACGAGGCCAACACTTCGTCCATCGTTCCTACAGTAACACATCAGTACAAGAAAAAAAACACTCAACAATAATGGAAGAAGAAGCTGCACTGGAAGGAAAGAAAGTCCTCTGTAATTTTGTGGTTTTAGTTTCACTTCTGATGGAGGGTCCAGACAAATTCACTACAAAGCAGAGTGCACAGAGCTTTCCCAACTTCTTACTGTTGTACAAAACATTAGTGTCTCCCTGGAGCCGAGAGTACATCAGCAGGACCACAGCTGAGGTAAAAGGCCTCCTCTGGCCTCCTGGGAGAAGTTGGGAATTTAGGACAGAACATGATGTGCAGGCAGGCAGGCAGGCGGGCAGACACACACACACACACACACACACACACACACACACACACACACACAAACAAACAAAAAACACACACACACAAACAAAAACACACACACACACACACACACACATACACTCTCTCTCACACACACACACACACACACACACACACACACACACACACACACACACACACACACACACACTCTACACTACTCTCTGGAACAAACAAACACAACCTTCCCTGCAGTCGAACAAATAAATGTGTCCTGCTCCATTTGTATTGCATTTTTCTTATTCATCGGCACATAATGAACTGAATTATACTTTACTTATTTTGGTCTCACCGATATTTTGTTTGAGCATGTTCTTGGCAGGAAAAGGAGGGTCCTCTTTTTCACTGAGAGGCATCGGTGTGTCCTCAGAGGAAGGCGAGGCTTTGACAGGTGGAGGCGGTATGGAAGGAGGCAGTGGTGGAGGAGGAGGAGGAGGCGGCGGTGGTGGTGGAGGGGGCGGAGGAGGAGGTGCAGTCGGGCAGGTTGTTGCCGGAGGTGGCGGTGCAGAGTAGATTTGGACGGGGATGTCTTTAGGCTGCTGCTTCTTGGGTGTCTTATTACGTCGCGTCGCAGGACGGACGGAGGAGGGAGGTTCTTCGGCGGAGGGGGAGGGGCCGAGGCTGATGATGGACAGGGGCTGTGAGGGACACGGGACTTCTGAGGAAAACATCCTGGATTGAGGGGTCTTCAGGATGTACTGGCCATGTCGCTTCTTGAAAAAGAAGGTAGAAGGAAGAGAGATAAAGGTGTTAGAA
Source organism: Embiotoca jacksoni (assembly GCF_022577435.1). Taxonomy (NCBI): domain Eukaryota; kingdom Metazoa; phylum Chordata; class Actinopteri; family Embiotocidae; genus Embiotoca; species Embiotoca jacksoni. The sequence goes on from NW_027185414.1 coordinate 21,449,784, forward strand.
GTCAGGACGTTATCTTCTAAAATGTTCTGAGAGAGACGACGCCACCGACTACGGTTCTTTTCTTCTAAATCTCAGCGACGCGAGATTAAAGTGACAGAAAGCACGCAAAACACATCGGTAAACCCTCCCAATCTGCTGCGGTGGGACGGTCTTATAAGACTTCAAAAGAAAACAGAAACAGATCAGAGATTCGATCGGCCGTCCACTCAGTGGTTCTTCTGTTCTGCATCAGTACGTTTTCATAGAAATCCGTTTCGAAGTTCTTAGCAGCTCGTTTCAAATCACCGGTTTCTGAAATCGGGTCGCAGCCTTAAAACTCACAAGGTGTCTCCGATAGTAAAGGTGCATGGCTCAGTGTTATGTGATAGTGGTTGCTAGGAAACGTCTGCGGTGTCGTCCAGACAAAGGCAGTGAAATGTGTAAAGGGTCAAGCTGTGTCCGAAGACCTTCCCTGTTTAGCGTTCACGGCCAAAAATACGGTTGTGTGACCGAACGCGGTGTCAGGAAACACGATGTTGTTGATAAGTCGGCGTCCAAATGTGCTGCTCGCTACTGACGAAACATGGGCACAGTACTGAAGTGTCCTTTATGAAGGGAGCGGTGAACAAAGTGATTTTGAAGCCAGCGAGTCACTAAAGCAAAGCAAGGCGCAACGTCACTTTCTTTCTGCGGCTGAATTGAATTTGAGTGTCTTGACATTTCGAGGGATTAGACACCTTTATATTAACAATTTAATCATTTTCTCCCCGCAAAGAAAACAACACTCAGCAGGCTGGACACATATTCATTCACAAAAAAAAAAAAAAAAAAAAAGATATATGAAGAAGTCACGATCTTTATCACCCAGTCGCTACAGATGCAAGAGTCTCTTTCTGAGCCGTAAAATAAGATGCCAACTTGAACGTCTCTTTTTTTTTTTTTTCAAACAATCATTTAAGTCGTGAATCATTCATAACCAACTTCTCAGTCATATCCTCCGAGTCTACAGCTGTGCTCGCAAGCTCTCTCAGGCTGCACCGCGGCACACTGGGGTTTTTCGGCTGAATACGTGCTCATGTTAAGCAGTTGTAATGTCTCCCAAGATCACCCTCGTAGTTCAGTGTTCGCATACTGATTAGCAATGAACACAATATCGAGGTGCAGCTGGTGAGAACGTCGTTAGTCCTATGCAGGACCAGATCGAAATATTGCCCTTTTTGCAGTGATGATAAAAAGTCGTTGGGTGGGTTGGTCGCAGTTGATCCTGCGGGGCAACACCGGCACATCTCTGTCACGGGTCTGTAACAGCATCAGCATCCTTGCTACGAATGCCGAGTGTTTAATGTCAGCCGGTGACAGATCAGCTTGGATTTCCGAGAATCTCGGCAACAAACAGCTCGTACGCCGAACCGCCGCATCAGTTAAAGGTTCTGGCAAAGCTCAAGTCCTCCCTGCACCATTTAAAGCTCCGGTGTGAGCCAGGTCACGACAATGCCTGTCCACATCCGGAGCACATGGTCGGCCGAAGTTTCTCTGATGTCAGGGTTGAGTGGTTAATAACCCGAGTTTTAATTTTGAGATGACCTATTAAATCAAGAGGGGATGAAGCAGGAGCCTCTGGGGTTTTATTAACCGAAGAGGTAAGCTGAGACGAGCCAATGAGAGAGCCTGACCTCTCTGAAGGATCGTAATCTGCTCAGAGTCTTCTCTCGCTCCTCGTCCACCCACAGTTTCCTCCTCTGCTCCTCCTCTTTCCTCTTCTCTCGTTTCTGCAGACAACAGAGGGAGACAGTGAGAGCTATTAGTGAGAGAGAGAGAGAGAGAGAGAGAGAGAGAGAGAGAGAGAGAGAGAGAGAGAGAGAGAATGAGAGAGAGAGAGAGTACACCCAAGTTTCACTTTGCATCTCTGTGGGCTGGCTTGTTGCCGTGGTGACGTACCAGCTGGACCTGATGATGCTGGTTGAAGACTATGGAGCTCTGCTTGGCTGCCAGCTGCTTCTGCTCATTGGCATCCATGCACTGATCCTAAAGACACACGCAAAAGTTACTGATTGTATCCTTAAAAAAACAAAAACAACAAAAACAACATTTTTAAAAGCACACCAGCAGTTTGACATGCAAACACGATATCAGAAATATGTTCTTCAAAGTTCATCAAAGTTAAGTAGGAGAGCATTTTCTTCGTTTCACAAATGTTTACAGATGTATTGTTAAATATTCACGGGCTCCTGCTCCCTGTGGATTACTGTAGGTGAGCCTCTAACTGGGGGTATTCTTCCCACTTTGCTTCGAGCAATAAAACCATTTTTTTAATCAGACAAATAAGCATGCAGCCAGGAGTAGAACGAAATGCCAACTGCTTAAATGCCTCTGTCAGCTAAAAATAAAACAATCTAGTGAAATCATTTTTTATTTTTTTTTATTTTTTTTTAGAAACTCAGCAATAGGGGACATGAAGGGAGAGTGAAGACAATGGCACCATCTTCTTTCATTAACTTTTGCAATCACGCTTCACGGATCAATACAATCGCCCCGGAAAAGAACCAACATACCACAAAAGTGAATCGTTTTTAACGGGGCAGAGAGTGTGAAATACATCGCAGGCAGCGGCACGCGCTCACACCTTCTTGTTGCGCAGATAAGCTCGCCGGGCGCAGATGTTGCCTCTCTTGGCCTCCAAGGTCTGCAGGCGTTTTCTGAGGTGACCGACAGCTGGAGAGTTGGCTTGTTGAGTACCCGTGTGGATCATGCTCTGCAGCTCCTCCGGGTCCTCGCACACGTCATAGTACACCACCTCCTCCTTCAGCTCTGAAACACAAACGCAGCGCGCTCAGCCCGACACCCTCCTCACCTGTTCATCCCTTCGGCTCTATCGCGGTCGGCACACAGCAGAGCGCGACGGCGTGACCCGGGTCTCACCCCGAGGTCAACCGCAGCTGTCGTGCGGCTTTCGTGAGCTTCAGAAATCGGATTATTCCCCGCTTTCGTGGTAAACATAGATCTGAAACCGCGCGCTAACAGGAAACCTAGTTTTCTTTATCGGGTTAACAGAAACCTCATTAAAATTGACTGCAATAAAAAAAAAAAAAAAAAAAAAAAAAAAAAATAGTCCTGGTCCACTTACCCGGGTTTCTAATGGCTTCTGCGTGACGAAGACGCAGGTTGGAGAGACTATTTTTTTGTCGCGGTATAAAGTACGTATCGATGGTAAAATGTCCTGCCTGACCAACGGTATATAATCTGGAGTTTTTGGAGTAATATGTGTAAATACGTGGCTTGTCATCCAAAAAAAAAAAAGTTGTGCATAACAATTTGTTTATATCAATAGAAGAAACAAGGTGGTCTGCATTTTATGATGCACCAGTGGTGCGTAAGAAAGAGCCTCGGCAACAACCAGAAGTCGGTTTCTAATCAAATAATTCATCTATTCAAACAAGGGCATTAGAGACATCCTGCGTCTCCTTCCCCACCGAGCACTTTGTTTCCATTATAGGCTCCATAAACTCAGAGGCCTCCTTTAATTTGCAGCATCTCATATTTCTCTTTGTCCTCCCACTTTCTTTACTGAATAGCACAGAGTAGAGGACATTCTTGCTTTTTAGTTGGGAAAATAGACTTGAAATTCATAACGGTGAGGATACACACAGAGCAGTAGACAAGACAGCGTGTACATACACACTCCTTGGAAGCAAACATCCCATGTCCCAGGAGGAGCAATTAGGGAAATATTTACATGAACAAAATACAGTATTTCCCCAAAGTAAAGCCCTCGCGCAACATACTGAGTGACCATAAAAACAGAGGCCCCGCTACGTCGTAACGCAGTCCAACACACCGCGGTAAAAGCCGGGGAAATACTGGGTAACATGGATTTTTAAATCATATTTAACACGGTGACAGAAGGGTGTTGATGAATGAGTACATTTCAGTAAGGAGGTCCAAATATCAGAGACACCTTTCAAAGTAACACGGTCTCATTAAAAACTACCACAAACAAATAGGTTAAGAAATCTGCCATTTTGCTGAGTCGACATCAAAATTGCAAGCATTTTAAATGGGCAATTCGCCAACTTGAGAGGGGAAAATCCTTCTATAGCAGCAGTTTCTAAACCGTGAGACGTGGCTCCCCCGGAGGTTGGAGGGTTGGTGTGCGGACCGGAGATGTGAGGCAAAGATACTGTATCACCTGAATAGGCAATTATTTGTAGTTTGACCCTCCTGTTAACACGGTCAGCAGTTGGAGCAAAATCAGTGGCTGAGACACACAGCTCATGGAGCCCATTGAAGAAGTTTGAAACCCTTGAAGCCAGATTGCTGTAATTTGCTGTAATTGTTCTTCTCACATTCTCAACTAAGTCAAATCTGAACCGAGTCGTGATACTCGTGGTTTTAGATTAAGTAGGATCTAAACAACGAACTGTAAATCAGTAGTTCTCAACTGGGGCGGGGGGGGGGGGGGGGGGGTCGTGACTTTTATTTTGGAATCTACAGGAATTCTGCTGCAGTGCTTTTATTTTGAATATCGTCGTCACATCAGCAGTTAGCTCTGAATTTTTAAACTGCTTTAGGATTAAATAAGCCTGACTTTTTTTTTTAGTACAAAAATAGGCCTTCGTATTTCATATTTACACACAGTTCAGTTTAGATTATTGATGGGCATCGCCAGTTTAAACTCGTTTGATAAGAATACGTCTGCAGCTTGATTTAAGTGTCTTTTTATTTTAATGGGTTTTTAGCTATAGTTGTACTTTTTTTCATTTTTTTTTTCATGTTTTTAATATGAAGGCATTGCGTATTACTTTTGTGCATAACTGCACTTTTTAGGAAAGCTATTATTTATCACAAAACTTTATACTGTTTGAGATGTTTTCATTTTCAGTCAATGTATCACTGCATAAATGAAAATACAGTGCTCAGATAAAGACAGGAATTTAAGTGAATTCCATTCACAGTCTTATTTCTCAAATATTTTGTACTTTAATCTTCTGTTCGATATTGTTATTATTCAATAAGCACTTTAAGTTCCGGAGTGATTCAAAGAGCTTTAAGTGAATCCTGCTCAAGTTTTTCAGTGGACTGAGATCATTGTTCAGCACCTCAATGTACTGTGAATATACCTTTAATCTGCCGCCGCAGAGTGTCAATCTGAGCCACCAGCAGCTGCTCCTCATTCTTCAGAACCTCGAACTTGGCGTCATACAGTTCTAGTTGAATTTCATAGAACTGCAGTTCCAGCTGGTCGACCGTGTCCTGCTGCTGGTCATCCTCGAACGCAGACCTGGGAGCAGCTCTCTGGCCCTGCGCTCTGCCCGACAGGCTTCTTAACTGCAGGAGGAAAATGTATAGTCAGCCCCTTTTAAAGGATCCTACTGGTGGCTTTGTGGGGGAAAAAAAGAAGAAGAAAAAAAAAATCTTTTATGTATATACTGTAGATACGCTTTGACACAACTGCTTTTGAATACAATGCTTTTTGACAGCTAACTCAAATTCTGGATGCACGAGGGTCCTTGAACATGATGATAAAAATAGGCTTTGCTTTCTGCAGCTTTACAAAGAGGAAAAACAAAATCTGATGTAAAAATATAGAATTGGAATGGATAACCCGTTTTAATCTCGGAGAGCTTTCACACTGTGATGAAATGAGCTGAAACCTGTAGCTGCAGTTAATGAGCTGACACATTCAAAGCAAACTGATGTCCTTAAAGGCTCTGACTTATGTCAAAAATGAATACACACACTCGCTGGAGATGACACAAGAGCAGCAGAGATTGAAGTGATATATACACACACACACACACACTCTAAATGCAAAGGTGTCACACTGTGACATCTGCAGGCACGCCGCTGCACTCTACACAGTCAGTGAGTTATGCCACCGGCACAAGAGTTTGCGCAGGTAGAGCTCACTGATCTCATTATAAACATTTTCACACTGCTGTCTTTGCAAAAGCCCGTGTTGATTTCACAGTGGTAGATAGTGCCAGCACCTTCAAACCTGATTTTTAAAAAGCCTAATCGGATGAATAATGCAGCAACGTGAAAGTGAAGGTGCTGAAAGTGTTTTCTTTTCTCTTCCAAGACCTCAAATGCACAGTGTGACGCCCTACAGCAAGCAATTCATTCATTCCCCCCAAAATACTGCGATCCTGACGTTAGAAGTATAAAGCCCATGTACTCACAGACACTTATAAACAGTAGCTGACACGTTCTGAGTACGTATATACACACAGACACGCTAACTTATTCATACATGCAGGTTTTTGGGGTTGTATCAAGGGGATTCTCTGTGTTTTTAGAGAGGCTTCATAAATAGATCAAAGGACTATAGCAGCCAGAGATTCACATCAGACTGGAATACCAAGTGAACGATACACCAGAGCAGGCAAGCACTGTGTCACATCTCTGCAGACTTACAACCACTACAGGAGCAGAGCTGGCCTTGGCACCGAGATCAAGGTCTGAATGATTAGTAAAGCCTTACAACGGCGTCAGACACCGATGTGCCATTATGGGAAACGCTGAATAATGTCAGAACTGCAGAAAAAGCTGTTCATGCTGAGGGAAAAAAAATACACACCCTCTCTCTGATGCTGTCTTTCTTGCGGCTGAGGCACATCTCTGTAGCTCTCATGTGCTGCAGGGTCTCTTTGGCCATAAGGAAGCGGAGTTTCTCCAGCCTGGGAGCCGCGGACGCCCAGGCGGCAGGTCCAAAGTGACACTTATCCTCCTCCATCTGTTTCAACATACCTGCACATGTATACATGGATCTGTTATGTCTGTCCGCATCACACAAAAGCACATGCAGTCTATATTAAGACAAAAAACAAAATGTTAAGTTTAAGTGATGTTTGCTGTTACGCTCTAAACCTTGTGTTTCTAACTTCGACCATTCACCACAATTCCTTTCAACAAACCTCCAGGAAACAAGTGTAAATTAGTTACTTAAAGTCAGCAGTGTGTGTGTGTGTGTGTGTGTGTGTGTGTGCGTGTGTGTGTGTGTGTGTGTGGCATCATCGCATTAGCCGGCCAAACAGTGTGTGGACCTTGGAGGACAACTGGTGCATTTGGTTGTTTAAGAAATGGTTCTGAATGTGGAGATTCCTCAGATAAGGTGGAAAAATGCCAAAAAGAAAGATGGCTAAATTTTGATTTAATTTAAATGAAAAGAAAGGCAGTAAAATCTGTATGGCTTCACTTGTTTTTCTTGCATTCTTAGAGTCCATGTTTATGAACTCATCTGAAGTGATTCTTAACACTCTATCTCCTTTTAAAATAACAATCTGCATTTGTTTTGAATATTTAAATACTACTTAATATCATTAATATGTTTTTGTGTAGCTGCAGTGCTGCACTTTTCCCCCTGAGTGACACATTAAAGTCATTCATAAAAACATTCCTCCATAAATAAAAGAAATAAACACAGCAGTTTTTACCAGCCAGAGCCTTTGAAGTTTGTGCAAAGTAGCTGACGGTGATGTCCTGAATTGAGGCGACTGCGTCTTCCGCTTTCGTTCTCCAGTCTTCCGCCTCCTTCTCCAGAGCTGCGATTCTCTTGGGACCCAACTCCTCAAACTCCAAAGACTTCTGCAGAGCACCACGGTGAGAAACACGGCGGACAGATTTAAACTCGGGTATTTAATGCACACAGATGACCAGCACACAGCTGAGGTTTAGTCAAATTTAGTTTAGTCAAAAAATAACATTTGAGCTCCCATTTGTACAGACTGACAATTGAATTGTGGGGGATCGCTCCAACAGAAGGTGATGATTACTGACCATCCAATGAAAATACAGTACATACAAATACTGCATTTTTACTAACAAAGAAGGCTACAAGTTAGTGATTATGAATGTTTACGCACCGTTTTTTCACTTTGGTTAAAAACTTACATTTCTGATGAGAGTTTATTAACATTTTGATATCAAAACAAATTGCAGACTGCATCCTATTACCACTGACTTTGAATAAAGTATCTATCTATCTATCTATCTATCTATCTATCTATCTATCTATAACAGCAGGCAGCAAGAGACATGATTGCTTTGTTCTTTTATTTGCTTGATGGTTGGGATAAATACATCAATGGCGACAGCGAATCTTTTGACTCCGTAAACCCTTTACCGAGGTGAATAATTGGCCCTTTAGATTTATGTTTAAGTTAGTTGTTGTTTTGAAGCTACCAGTAGCCACTCCACCAACCAAACACAGCTCCTAAATACACTGTATGTCTGTATTTACCAGGATATCTATCTTGTAAAGGCAGGCCAGCTCTCTCATGTCCCTGAAAGGTTGCAGCAGGTAGTGGAAGAATGTGGTGGCGACAGTGACCAGGTGCTGGTAGGCCTCGTCTTCTTCCTCGTAGATGCTGAGCAGCGCAACCATTCGGTCATTACTGCCGTGGCTCTGCAGCAGCTGTAAAACATGGAAGACATAAACACCGTTACATGGGCTCGCTCTTGAGTGCACAGCCTCGTTTTTGCTCTGCAAGACTGTTCATACCTCAGATGGAAATACACAGAAGTTCTTACAGGGAACTGAATCTGAGTCCTTCCACAGGACTTCCTGCTGCAGGTAGTAGGCTTGTGAAGCCACTTCAAAATGAGGTTGGTGGTTCAATACCTCAGGGATTCCTGGAGTCACTTCTGTAACACTGACTGCTGAGTTCAAACCAATTTGTCTCCTTTGGATATCAACAAACACTTTCATGCGAAAGAGTTTCAAGCGGTCACACTTTCAAACCACAAATCTTTTGACGTCAGCCTGATCAATATCTGAAAGGTGGTTATTTGAGGAAGAGGTTGGTTGAGAAAAAAAATGTGAGCGAAATTGACATGGGGCAGACACAACTAAGATTGGCCAGGTTGACTCCCTGCTGTGTTTCTGAACAATGTTTAAAAGATGTGATGTAAATTCAGTACAACACCACAAACTGCTCTCTGACAGTTGTTGTTTTTTCAGACATCTCTAGCTTTCTCTCTCCGGTTGTCATTATTCTGTGAAGTATTTCTCAACATGTTATTTACTTGTCAAACAAACAACTGGAGGGTCGAGTCACAAGTCTGTGCTCAGATCACTTCAATTCAAACAGCCGAGGCAAAATTCCCCGGCTGAAAAGCAAAACATTCACGCTGGTAGTGTTGCAACATCTAAAGCTTCCACCGTAACGCACAAGCAGCAAAGGTTTGCTGCGTCATGGTGGGTCTACTTGTTCGACTCTCACCACCACTGTGTGGTGCTGCTCCTGCAGACTACAGATGAGAAGTGTAGAAGAAGATAAGAGACGAGCCAAACGTTGCTGAGATTTGTTTTGGAAGTGCTGTTCAAGACCACACACCTGTTCCTCTTACATGTAAACACCAGGCTTACACGGGTGAGCCCGCAACAAATCCTCCCCTCATGAAGATTGTAGTGGTCAAGGGTTCGTTGAAACGATTACAACCTCCCTTCATCAGTATAAATAGGGATGCGAGAACATTTTAGACTTTCAATAAAAAAAATTCACTAATAATGGCTTTAAAATTGAATATTAACAACAAAATGAACATTTCATGCCAATAAAAATGATGTTTTAATTATGAACGCTCGAAGTGTTTGAAATGAACAGCGAAGTTTCTATTTGAAATGATTGTCTCAGGGAGAGCACCCAGGGAGAATAAATCTATAAAAAAAAATGAAATATAATAAACTGAAGTTGTTTTCTTATTTTGCCTTGTGAATGTGTAAATGTAAAAAAAAAAAAAAGCACAGTATTCACAGGAGTAATTTGTTTATTCCACTACAGATGACTACAGATTGTTGTTCTCTGTAGGTAAAGAGAAAAGAAAATGATATGTATGTATCAGTGTCGGCAGGAGTTGAAAGATATTGATATATCAGATATATAAAAAAATCTAATATCATGCAGACCTAATTATGAACGAAGTGCATTGATTTCATTCTCGGTGTGACTAATCAACCAAGAGTATACTTCATAGACCCATGACCCTCGCTCATTGCCAAGCTGATGCGGGTACTTGCAGCTTGTCGCCCCCCCCCCCCCCTCACCTGTCTCAGGTGACCCTTGGCCCTCGACACCTCGTCCTGCATGGTCTTCCTTTTGAACTCCTGTAGGTTTTCGAAGTACTCCTCCACGTCCCGCTCGTCTTGGGTGAATAAAGTATCGAGAACAATCTTCCGTCCACAGATGTCGATGGCTGTGCTGAAATATTTCTCCAGTTTCCTGCACGGCGCTTCAAGATCCCTCTCGTCGTCTTCCTCGGGACCCACTGACCTCCTCCGACTCAGGAAGAGCAGGTCCCAAATGTTGCCCTCCTCGAACTCCGACAGTTCCGGGAAGCAGGCTCCCAGGACGTCGCCCACCCCGGTGAACTGCTGGTGGACGTGTTTGAGGTCGCTGACGGAGAAGAGTCCGGCCCAACTCACCTGCGAGTCGTCGACGGCAACTTCGGCTTTGCGTTTCTGCCGCTGTAACGTCCGGTTGTGGCAGGTGACGGCGAACTTACACTCGATGACGCTCCACTGCACGATGAAGCCCAGTTTGAACGTCTCATTTTCCTCGAATATGTTACTTTTGACCGCCACCCAGCCCTCCAGACTGTCTAACCGCTCGTACTCGATGCTGTTCATCTTAAAAAGAGATGTTTCACGTTGGCCTCCGAGAAGCTGTTGGCTCTGTTTACAACGTCCGCCATTTGTGTGACGTCAGCTGCCTTCACGTGCCTCATAAATATTCGGGACCTTTAAAAACTGAACCGCAATGGTTTCACACGGGGATAAATTAACAAATAAACACAATTGTAAGTACATGTTGTAACTTTGTAACATCATCTGGCAAATAAATTAAGCGTCCTACCACCTCTGTTATTGCCACTACGCATTTTCTCCTCGGTATTCTTCCTCCAAGTACACAACACGTCGATGCTGCTTAATTTTTTTCCCTTTAAATTAGTCATCGCTACAAAGCAAAAGCCTCTATTTTAGTTTGATGAGTTCCTGAGAAAACAGGCAAGTCACGATTCATATATTTCTAATCAAAAGGGTCTGAAATGTTACATTTGGAATTTTACAAGGAGCCTTGAAGGTACCACAATATGACTCCCTGATACTGCGTTCAACTTTTACCTTTGAATCACATGCTCGGGAATTCCCACCTATTAATATCAAAGAATGCAATACTTCTGAGACTGGAATTAGGCGTGCCCTGTCTTTTTACAGTGTTATCAAAACTCTGATTTTGTCCAAATTGTGTGTTTCATCGACAAATAATAAATATCCTGCATGGATGTCTGACATGCCTGTGACATCTGAGCCATCTGAGTCCCATCTATTTTTGTCACAGCCTCTGGTTGAGGGTTGGGCTCTTTACAGAGTTGACTTGTCAGACACCACTATTGGTCTGAAATGGTTGTGTAGAACAGACAGGCTTCCTGACTTATCCAGGTCAAGTTATCATCCGCTGCTCATTCACTACTATTTAATCAACTGATTGCTCTGCACAGGCAAGTTACTTTGATTATATGAAGTATGAAGAGCTGAGTTCTCATGCTGCTGTGCTTGTTATGCAGCTTTTGTAAATTATTTTAAATAGTTATTGATTTATATCATCGGGAACAGACGGGGTTGATTTGTATTGGGTTGATATGTATAAGAAGCTTGAATCATAAATGACTAAATGTCTATCCTCCCACAGTCACTGTCCTCATGGACCTGCATGGCTGGCTGGATGTGATTGCAGAGGAAGCTGAGCACCAGGATTTAAGCAGAGAGTCGACCACCATGGAGACCTACAATGTGGTTTCAGACAGAGGAGGGAGGACGCCCCGAGACGTTTCCACCTTCCAGAGGTTCTCCGTCGACACCAACGAGTCCCTTCGTTTTGATCCAGTTGAGGACAGCTCTCTGTCCTCAACTGGAGCAGAAGATGGAGGAGATGATGATGTGTTTAAGAAAGGAGACACCGAGGTGGGGACACACCAACACAGCTTCAGCCCCTGATGTGTGAATGAAACATTTTATATTTTCTCATTTAATTTGACCTCTGTTTAGTCACTTTAGTTTTTGTAGTCATTGCATTAAATTCACTTTTTCAAGAGTTTTGGTGGGAAAAAAATTGCAGCAAAAATAAAGAACCAACATCCCTAAAAATACCAAAACAATCCTAAAAGAAACACTCAATGTCTTTGTCTTTCAATGTCTGCTAAAGTCTGCTGCAGTTTCACATTTGTTATTGCTAAGTCCCAGAAGATGGAGCTGTCCACATGAAAGCTTTGTCTAACAAGTCTCAGACATGTTCAGAAAGACATGACAGCAGAGGCGAAATGATTGCTTATATAGTTGTTTTGAATAAAAACGTAAGAGGGCTGATGATTGACTTTCTATTGTCTTCAGAGTGAGGTCGTCTCGATCAGGAATCGGCTGCAGGGGAAAGTTGCTGAGATGGAGAACTTTGCAGGTCATCTGGAGGAAATCTTTCTCACTGTCGAGGTAATACTCAAAAGTCTACTTTAGTGACAGATGGGATTTATTTTTATTAGTTCACTATTTTAAGGTTGTGTGAGTGTTTAGGTATACTTTTTTTTTTTACTCAAAGACGGAAATAAAGTTGTCAGATTTCCTTTTTGTAACTTAAAACTCCGTGTGCCTCCTTGAGGGCCTCAAATTAAGAATTAAATACACCCATTTGATTCATTGCTTCTTTTGATATCATCTTTTCGCTTCTTCCTCCTCTGCCCATGTGTTGACTGCCGTCTAACAAATGTATAAATCCGTAACTGCACCACATATAAATGCATGTGCAGGAGAATTTTGGCCGCCAGGAGCAGCACTTGGAGCAGCACTACAATGACGTGCTGCAGACGTTGTCCCAGCGATACGACGAGAGGGCGGCTGGACTGGAGGAGGAGAAGAAGGCCAAGCTGGAGGCCCTGTACTCTCAGCTGCTGGCTTGTGGTCAGGCGCTGGATACCTCCAAGGAGCGCATTGAGACCGCCCAGGAGATCTACCGCAGCCAGGACAAGAGGCTTTTCCTGAAGGTGTCCTCATTTGGTTTCCATTGTGTTTACTTAAGCCACTCATAGAAAACGGTCAGTTTATAGTTACATACATGACGATAAATGACGCCAGGAGAGGATTTTGCTGCCGCAGTGTTGCAGCAGGTGAAAAACTAACATGCTTGTTGATATGAAATATTGATTCGTATTCCTACATTTATTTACTTTGCGGTTTAATTGCTTTCTTTGATTTTTATTGACAGACAGTTATGCCCACCATCAAAAGGTAATGATGATGCTGCTCACTGAGCATGCATGGTGTGACAGTGACTGCAGTGATACTTCAAAAGACTAACTATTACTGGCACGGGGATATGTTCAATGTTTCTAAGTCTTTTTTCTGTAGTTCAGGACTAATATTATGTTAGTAGAAAAATTTATAGTGTGAAGGTAAATTCTGGGCCTGCTTTGTCATAGAAATCCTCACTCAAGGTCCACTTACTCGGTTTTTGCAGATTCACACAGAATCATTTTTAAGTGATCCAGGTGGCACAACATAAGCTGCTTTAGTTCAGTGTTAAATCTTACAATTCAGCGCTTATTTTTGTTTTGTAATATGTTAGAATCGAGGAGTTTGCCAAAGAGGAGGTTGACCTCACGTTGGCTACAAGTCTTAAATTCAACACGCCACTCGCTGACCTGTCGGATGTCAAAACCATGATGGACTCCATCAATGTTGTTCCAGGTCTGATTTACAAACTGTTCACCCACCGCACACTGGTAAATGACTGTCAGTACGACACATACTTTTCTTGTCTATATATGCACAGTTGTGCTTTTCGACGCGTTTGACTGTCTATAAATACAAGATAGAGAAGTTTCTAGTATGGTGGTTGCCCAGAGACCATTAACTAGCAATCTACTAGTTTTGTGGTTTTATACAGTGACAGAGAGTCAATAATCAAGCGATGTTCTCAGTGAGCAAGCAGGCAGTGTTACAACCCATGTAGTGATTTTAAAAACTGTTCAATAATTAGAGATCATTTGGAAGAATATAAAAAATAACATGGAGATTAGAAGCACCTTCATTCAGTGTAGGCCCACATGATAGGACAGAGATAGGACAGGAAATCCCTGGTCTACACGCTGGAGGTGATGGAGTCAAGTCAGCAGGTGAATGATGCTCGAAACTTTCCCTAAACACCCTGGTAGTCGTGGTGATGGGGAGGAGGCGGGTTGCACAGTACTCAGTCTGAAAGATAGAATTACAGTCATGTTAAGGACCCGAATCTGAGCTGAAATATAATCGATCAGATATAATTAAATCATAATTGTGGATGTTGTAAGTTTGACAGCATTTAAAAGCGGAAGTGACACAGACAGCAAGAAGAAACAGCAGAAATTCACCTTCATAGGAATGATTGAGTTGTGCTTTCACGAAAGGAAGGATCAACTCAGATGTTGGGAATAAATATTCAATTTCAAAGTCACTTTCCTGTGGATGAGAATCATTATCAATAAAAGCAAAAAGGTGACAGTATTGAAGTACAACAAGCTGTTATAACATGCGCTTTTTATGCATAAATAATGAATAACGTTTCTCCAATATAAAAACAGCTCCATCTGCCCCGGTAATCAACCCGCAGATGCCCAACTCTGCCACCCAGACGTCCCTGCGTGTGTGCTGGAGCTTGTTCTCTGATGACACGGTGGAGTATTATGAGCTCTACTACAGACCGGTGCTGGAGGACACACCAGCAGACAGCACCTGCGCGCCACATGGTACAACACAGGCGCTGGCTGCAGATTCATAATGCCTCATAACACCATCTGCAGTCTCAAATTTCTCTGAACATGTCATGATCGAAACAGCCGCAACTAAATTTGAGCTCTCTCTTCAGAGAGCAAGGTACAAGTGAAGGAGACCCACTGCACTGTGACAGATCTGCTTCCCAACGCTCAGTATGAGCTCTCAGTGACGGCTACCAACACCACAGGCATTAGCCCAGCGAGCGAGAAAGCCTTATACATGACAGGTAATAAATGTCACGCTCCTCCAGCTACACGAAGAGCCATTAAACTTGTGACACATAAAGTAATTGTTCTGTTGTCTGCAAAAATCACTTTGTAAGCACCCCAGACTCTCACGGTTGACATTAGAGAGAATAGGTCTGAAACATTCCTCTCTCCCCAGTGCCGTCGCCTCCGGTGATCAAGCAGAGGGAGTGTACAAGCTGTCCAGAGGCCTCGCTGATCCGCTGGGAGTCAGGAAACACCAACCCTGTAGACTCGTACACCGTGGAGCTCAGTGAGATTAGCACTGATGGCACAGAGAGCAGTACCACCGAGTAAGAACTGGGCTATTAACACACACCTGCAGTTCAACATGGCAACAAGCTCAATATTTAATGAAGATTTCCTTGAAATTTGTCATGTTTCTTTTTAAAAGAGGTCACGCACAAAGATCAAGTTAAAATTGCTCAGTAAAAATAGAACTTCTCCGCTGGATATGCAGAGCTTCAAAGGTGCAGCACCCCATGATATTTGTCTTTGCTGGCCTTCCCTTTAACAAGGCTTTTGCTTCAATACTTCCATAAACAAGTCAGTGTTAGTGCTTGCCTGGGATTTCTGAGGTCCCATGGTTATAGAGCTGCTGAATCAAGACACACTCTGTCCTAGAAAATCTATTCTTAGCTTCAGCTCCTGCAGCACTGTTAGCCTCAACCAGAATGCTGTCCTCACATTTGGGGCAGTTTTCATTTTTCATCCGGTCACTTCAGAGAGCAGTCAAACCATTCATCTGAATAATTTTTGCAAAGCAGAACCGAAATTGTCTCAACTGAAATGGGCCCAATTTACCCAGAGAAAAGTTATGAGGCAAGATGTTGTTTCAAGGCTTTACACTTGGGAGGAGGTATGGAAAGAAAAGCCATGTCATCATGAAAAGGAAGTGATATCAGCCCTCTTGTCACATTGGTTAATCCCCCAGGTCTATAGTAGCCGTGCCCACCTGTCAGTGTCTGATCCAGCTGCAGGCGGGACGACGTTACCTCATCTCTGTGAGAGCAGTCAACATCGGCGGCCCCAGTGACAGGAGTGAAGTTATTACTGTCTCCACAACAGGTGAGAAATGTCACGGATCAGACTGTTCATGGCACTTTTGGCCAGAGGTTGAAGAAGTATTTAGATTATTTAGTTTAGAGTTGCACCACCAATTTATAAAAATATCCAATTATCAGTACAAGTCTTGTATTCAAAATTCTACTTGGTAGGGGCAGAAATATCAGAAGCAAAAGTTCTCACACAACATGGCTTCTATTAAGTGTCATTTACTCAATCATTTGTTTCATGACCTCTTAACACAAATTATTCACCTCTGTAATTTAAAGCACATTCTCAATCCAGTTTTCTTCCTGCCTGTAATTGCTTTCACCGAGCCTGTACGTTGTATGTTGTTGAATTTCTAGTTTTATTCATGTCAATCTTTTAACTTTAATGCTGTAAAAGAGCAAATACAGCAGCCAAGATATTCAAGTCTAAACAAAGGTTAAATAATCATAAATAAGGGAACCACCGCATTTGACGGTGTAGTTTTATCTGTAACACTTCATTCTCGTTCTGAATTTATTTTCAAAAATAAAGACTTAACATGAGATGTAACAAACTATAGTGATTAAATAGCTTTTGTGCGTTTTCCTACTTTCTACCAGCACTTTGAGCACATTCATATTATGCCAAACAGTGTTTGTTTACCTGTGCAGGTACGTTCTTCTACCTCCTGGAGGACACGGCCCATCCATGCATGTCCATCTCTGAAGACGGCTTCACCATATTTTATGGAGATGAGGAACTGC
The DNA here is from genome assembly GCF_022577435.1 of Embiotoca jacksoni. NCBI lineage: Eukaryota > Metazoa > Chordata > Actinopteri > Embiotocidae > Embiotoca > Embiotoca jacksoni. The sequence goes on from NW_027185414.1 coordinate 21,466,607, forward strand.
CGATCAGTGCTATGGCCTTGGATGACAACACTTTTACCAGGTGGAGTACACAGCGGCTGCTCGTGTGACAGAATATGAGGGACTTTTAAGATGGAACATTTGTGAGTGCAGGTATGTAGCGCGTGTTTGTTATATGTATAGATGTGTGGCCGTCCTGGGGGATCTGATTCCAGTGCGAGGCAGACACTACTGGGAAGTGGAGGTGGATCATGGGACGGAGTTTCGTATAGGAGTTGCATACGAGGACACGGAGAGAAACTCGTACCTCGGGGCCAACAGCAGCTCCTGGTGTATGAGACACATTCTCAGCCCATCCAGGTGACTGCACCACCGTTCACATTCAAACAGCAGCACGGCATGTTATTACCCTCCAGACTGGTGTCCCCGAGACACTGGGCCCTCTTTGGTAGTTCAAAAACATACTGGAGATGGTTGTAACAGCTTAATACTTTAGAAGTGCTCCTGTATGTGACTTTGAACAGATGAGTGACGACATTCTTCAGATGTCTGCTGGTTTTGTTTTTGTTTTTTTTAAACAAAACACGAGTTAAAGTAGCCTTGTTATTTCTCCTCACATTTTTCAAATGCACTTATTCCCATTTATTGCACAAGCCAGGGAAAAGAAACTGGATTAAACTGAATTTTCAGCCAATCTGATACCAGAATTACCACGCTGATCCTGAGGGACTGCTATTGCAGTTCACGGAAACTGGGCCAAGACTGTATTTTTAGCTTTCTGAAATTTTCCTTTCCTAAGCAAAAAATTGTGCATCCGCTTGGTGCAAAACGAAGCCCACTGAAGGCAGAAAAAGCCCACAGTTGAATATCTGTTACTTTATGTGTTTCTATGGCAACTCGTCTCGCAACAAAGCAGGACAGATGAATTATCACATTTAGCGAATCATTCGTTGCGGTGTATCACACAAGGCCTGAATGTGGTTCCCCATTGTGGGAATCTTCTTGTTGATTCTGCCTACGCGTAATTTAACAAATCACATTTTTCATTTTCTTTAATCTGCAGCCATTTAAAATCCTGCTGCTGCTTCATTATTTTGCATCTGCTTTCCTAATGGCTGACAGAGTGGGAAAAGGATCCCAACAGGATGCAAAAACAAGCTTTCTGATTCTGTATAGCAAAGATGTTCTAAATATAATGCCGCCTTCCTCTTCTTTTAGGCATAAATACGAGTTCCTGCACAACGGTTGGAGTCCTGATTTGAGGATTACAGTGAACCCAGTGCGGATTGGAGTGGCCCTCGACTACGAGAGGGGGACTCTGTCCTTCTTTAATGTAAATCTGGAACAACATCTGCACACCTTTCACTGTAACTTCCGAAATTACGTCCACTCCTGCTTTAGCCTGGACAACCCAGGAGCGCTGACTGTGCACAACGGCATAGAGGCTCCCGAGCATACGTTCATCTGATGCCTGGTTTCCCTTCTAGGATTAACATGTAATAAACCCTGGGTTATTAGGACGTGAATTAATTTTGTTTTCAATACTTACCACAGTGCTGAGTGACATCCTCAATATACCAACATTGCGAACACCCGACTTCATAAAGTCAATAAGGGATTTTCAGTTGTTTTTATTATAGTATTCCATGGGAACAGGCATACACCATTTTCCAAGATAAGAAAAGGTTTCACTGAATTGTACAATATGATTCTAAACTATCTGTAGCTGCAGCAGACCAGGTGTTGAAATTAAAAAAGGGAAAATAAGGAGCTTGTTTTTATTTAACAAAAGATGCATTGGGGGAAGGAAAAAAAAAAAAAAAAAACAAATTCCAAGAAAAATAAACAAATCATTTGTAGTTCTTATACAACTGTATTCACATCCCAAGAAGGAAAAGTCCACCCTGAATTCTTCTACACTGTTGTGATGTGCTTTATTTGTCTGGATCTAGTTCGTTTAATGGTTGACGTTAACAGATTTTTGCTGTTATTTAAAAGATTGTGCACAACTTAAGAGTCAGACAAAAGAAAAAAAGAAAAGATAAAAAGTGGCTTGTCTCAAGACAGCAATAACAGGTGAAAAAAACACTATGAAAAAAAAAAAAAAATGCAATTTTCTAAAACCCCACCCTCTAAATTCCTAAAGGAGATGTAGCCACAAGATGTGTTGCATTTTAAGTCATGTGGCTATAAACAAAAACGCATCACCGCATTAAACTAGTTGGTGTCTGTCTATATTTCTATTTTTACACTTGCTATACATGTGGGCATAAATTTAAATATCCTCACCTTTGACTTAGACCAACTGGTTTATGCACCTTGTTTCGGGGGTTACAGAAAGGAATTGTGGGAGAAGCATTACAAAATTTTAAAAAAAAATAAATAAATAAAAAAAAAAAGGAAAAAGTGAAACCTAACCACACAAAGCAAAACCTACAAAAGGGACAAGAAAATAAAAACCATCTGTCCTTAAGAGTCTACTAGAGCCCCAGAAATCGAAAGACTATACGAGTATTTATTGCACATTCAGACTGTTTACTATTCATCTATAGAATCTCTTGAAAGAATAATTGTGATTTAATTAGCTTAGAACGAGCCCTTCACATCTACATGAGGAGCGGGCCCTCTTTTGTGGAGCCCGCCATGTTTCTACAGTTGCCCAGAAGGGACAAACCAAACACTGGCTGCAGTTTCACATTCTTCATGGCCGAAGGAGGTCGTCCTACACACTTGAAAGGGGAGGGTGTCAAGTTGGTTGCAATCTTAGATTTTGCCACTAGATCCTACACAATGCTCTTTAAAGTCGTAAAGTAGATGTTAATATTTAAAGTGGTGTCATTTTGAAGAAGTGTCATTGTAGAAAAGCTTTAAAGTAAGGCATTTTGCTTGGGAAACTATTAGCAATAACATATTTGTCCTTTGTAGTAAAGGGGAAAAATAGCAAAAACACTGGTTTAGTCCTGAAACAGTGTATGACAATGCAAATGTGGACTTTTCCTCTCATGGGGTTTGAGTTTGAGAGGTGTGTTGATTTTACTGAATACTTTGGATGTGTAAAATCCAGGACAGTGGGGATAGGACTGGGCAGAGGTTATGAGTTATCGGTCTTACTGCTGCGTGTCCTCTCCTCCTCTTCATCGGAGGAATCTCCTCCGTAGGGCACTAGCCCTGATGTATCTTCCTCCACTTTGGAAATCTTTCGGCACACCGCCTCCTGAACACCTGTGAGGGGACACAAAAAATGTAGACAAGAGAAAAGTAGAAGGAAGGTGGGAGACAGAGACAGGCGGAAGAGAGAGGGGTGGGGGGGTGGGGGGAGACAAAGAGAGAGAAGAAGACAAAAAGGAAACCCATTGAGGAGCCCCATATTAGCGATGGTTTTTCAGTTCGTTTGATCCACAGCCAGGGGAGGGAAGATATCAAATGAAACGGCAGCAGAGCACACATCCATAACAGGCAGGTCCGGGGACACATGTTGAGAGAGAAAACAAGGGAAAGACAAAAAACATATACAAGAAGAGCATGTTAGTGAGTTCCACCAGTGGAGAGATTCACACAGGTCTCCACTCCTTCCCCATTGCTCCGTGGGGGGAGATGCCATTTCATGCAACAGACAACTCCACAGAAGAAATGTCTGAGTGCTCTCAGAATGTTAAGAAATACAGAAATACATACCCATTGATGCGGTGCTGCTGGGCAAACTAGCTGTCTCGTCTGTCACTGCATCTCTCAGCCTTTTGCGTGATACAGGAGCAGGAGCCACAAAGGGAGGTGGCGGTGGAGGCATCAGGATCCTGGAGAGAGAATAACATTAATATCCACACCACACAAGACTGTATGATATTCAGGGGGAATAAAATGACGGGGATATAGGATGTATTATCAGACCTTTCTACTACTTTCTCCTCTCCAACACTGGATTGAGGAAGGGTGGACTCCTGATGAGCAGGACCCTCTGGAGAGCTGCTGGCAGGCTAAACAAGAAAGTACAGAACATTCAAGACTTATCAAAACTTTACTGTGTAAAGAAAAGCTTTGCCTCACAGCAAAAGAAAAAAAGAAAAAAACATTTTAGCAGGTAAAAACCTTACCAAACAGAGCTGGTGTTTTTTTTTTTTTTACTAATTATTTTTATTCTCTCACATACTCGCAACTAGAGGCCCGTCTTTTAACATCAGCCAACAGTGTCCTCTCCTCAATTTTGAGTTGAGGCTAAATCTGTCATATGTGAAGAGGCAGTTATCCAGCAACAAGTGAGCAAGGCAACAATAAAACTATTTTGAACACCTGAATGAAAATTATTTTAATTCAAACCTCTTCAGATGTGCCTCATAAAAACTCAAAAGATGTGAATCTATCAGAGGAACAGTTACTTTCAGGGCTTTTTGTTGATGTCAGAAACTTCCAGATTAACAGTGACGCAGCTGAAACACATGCCTGTGATCTACAACACTGCCAGGCTTTGTTTAGTGGCCGTTAGTATTAGGGGTGGTAATTTCATGTTTTAACAACACTTAATCTAACTGCTCAGCCAGTCTAAAAAGAGGCTAGAGCAAAAGAGGACAGCATGTATGCATGAAAAATTAAACAAACTTTAATTGTTTTCATACAATAGTTTTGCGGAATATAATTATGTGTAATTCTGTTCAATTTTTGTGGTCTAGCAGTGATGCCGGAAGTTTGTCTGTGAACGGTGACCAGGCAGTTAAACTATTAACAGCAACTCAAACAGATCAGTTATCGAGTCACAGACATGTTAACACTAAAATGGCCTGAATATGTTACCAGTTTTCTACGGGGGACCGTTTCGTCTTCTGCACAGCTTCATACTCCAACAGGAGCGTTTCAGACGACAAGCGTTTTGTCTGCCCATTTTATTTTTTTAAATTTCATTTGTCTTAATATTTGTGTTGAATGGTTTCTTTTTTGTTGTTGTTGTCCGTTTTGTTTTTTAATGTTGTTATTTCATACATTGGTGTGTGAAATACAAAGTTAATACAGTTTGCTCTTAACTGTAATAATTTGCTTAATACAGTTTTAGTCATCAAAGAACATTTCTCCTTTGTAACTATTTCACATACAGTGCCTGTAACGGGAGATTGTATTTTTCCAGGGGGTTTAAAATTAATGTAATGATGTGATATACAATTGGGAGCCTGCACAGGGCGTTTTATTTTTTTGAAATTGACTGAATAATCGATGCCGTTCCTGTCCCGACTTCCTGGCAAGTTGATATGCAGTGTACAGCTGGACGTGATATCCGTCCAACGTTCATCAAAAATAGATATCACGTAATTTTTTTACTGAAGGGGAGCGGTGAGCTGCTTTTGACACGCTGCTGATGCGCCGCAGCACGTTTTCGTGGGATACGTTTTTTTTTCGAGAACGGCAGCAATCAGCTCAGGTGGTCAAATGGAAGCTGAAACACGAGATAGCTGGTTCTGGTGCAAAATAACCTTTAATCTAACCTGTTCATCCTTAGCCGCCTCCTGGAAATGACATTTGGGACTTCCTGAGTGAGGCGGCGAGTTTAAAGCTCCTTCAGGCTCCACTGTCTCACTGCTGCCTGGATCCTTAAGCAGGGCAAACCAACACAAATATACACTGATGCAGCCACAGGATTTAAAAAAAAAAATAAAAAAAATAACTCCTTAAAGGCTTCAACAGGTTTCATGTTTTGTGATGCTTGTTGTGTAAACTACCACTGAGACTGTGAACCTTTGCTGGTTACCATTTAAAAATATTTTACCTGCTTTTCTTGCTTCATATCATAAAATGAGTATTTGAGGTTTATGGTGGTTGATCAGATTGGAAAAAAAAAAAAAAAAAATTACTATGATGTGAAAAAAAAAAAAAGATTCACAGTTTAAAACAACTGTCAAACTCATACAGGAACATTGAAAGCATCAAGCGGTGGCAGCTTTCATTTTGGGCAATTACCTGGACAAGATAGGGATGTGGTTTCCTAGGACACACCGGATACTGAACCATTGCCTGAGAAGATGGAGGGTTTGTCGACATGTTAGAATGACTTGGGGGACCATTTGCATTACTCCAATAACCACCGGCTCCTGGGTACGCTGAATAGCCGCCAGCATACCCATTTGCTGGGTAGTTATACCAGGACCCCTGGCTAGAGTAATTGCTATTAGCTGGAAATCCTTGTGCTGCGTATGCTGAAATGAAAGTATAGAACGCTCAGTTAATAGCATATATCACATGGAGGAATAACAGGGTGTTTTGACAACTCTGACCTACTACTTCAACCTATTGTTGCGCCACTAAAGACGTCAAAGGAGGATTAATTACCACAAGAAGAATGCAGTCAGTCAGTACCTGACATTTGGTCACCCTGTTGGAATTTGCCTGTTTAGTTACCAGGTATAAATGAATACTCACATTGTGTTGAGCCTGTGGCCGTGTACACCGACACCATTTGGGTATGTTCGTCTCTCACCTGGAGAATGAGACAAAACAATAACTATATTATGAGGGACACAATTCCACAAATGCTGCATTGATTTATTGTCAGCGATGGCGTTGTGGGTAGGTGCAGAGCACTCCTAATCTATCTCTGGAGATCAGGTGGTTCACGCTACCACTTTCACTTTTGGAGGTGGGTATCAGAGAAAACAATATGCTTTTATAGTTTCACTTTCTTACACCTCCCATTAGACTGTCATTCAATTCAGATTAACTCCATAACTTTAATCATTTATGGAGACAATATTATGAGCTTACAGTTTCCAGCAGACTCTCAGTGAGTTTCTTGGCTGAGTCCAATCCAACTGCATTTGGGTGGCTGTAACACACAAGGGACCATTGTTAAACAGGATGAAGCAGACTCAGTACAGAAAAATAGGTTTTTAGCATGTATATGCAAAGAGTGCTCTTAAATGGCCGTTTTTAGTCACAAATGAATCAAAACTGATACCACACAACATGGATTTAAATTTGCGTTTGCTTCATTCAATAAGACAAATAACTTCCTCATATAGAACATACCTGATGTAGACATAAAGAGGCTCAAAAGACTCCCGTTTTGACGCCTGTTCAATGTAGCCAGAACCTTTTCCCCTGAGGAACACTCGAGCGCCCGTCTCCGTCTGGATGTGACTCAGGTAGGATCCTCCCGGACCCTCGACCTTTTCATTTACGTTGAATGAAGGCAGCGCCTGGTCCACACCCACAAAAATCTTTGTGTGCACAAAACTCTGAGGATAAATAAAGACACGTGATTTAGTGATTTACCCCACACGTTCAGGTTGTTCACTGAAATTTAAAAGGAGTTTGACTGGGGGTCGAACAGCTCTGTAAGCAGATGCAGTCATCCAAGGCTTTTCACTGTAGACCAGGGATGTTCTCACTGCTACTTAATTTTGGAGGCGGGTATCAGTGAAGGCAACATAGTCTTCGTTTGCATCACTTTCTTAACCTCCCTGTGTAAAATCCTGACAGACACAATTAAAGCCAAATGCAACAGTGATGAACACAGACAACATTGTCTGTATAAATAACTTTATACAAAATAATCCTTGTCTTATTTTGGGTGTTGACCCACGCTCACATACAATCCACAGGTACGCTGTTTGACTAGAAAACCTTTCATGGAATATCTTCCAACTGTTATGTGTCTCTGTCCCATGTTTCACATAACAAAGAATATGAGCAAAGCCAGCTGACAACAAACAGTATGACACTGAGTATGGACAGACCTGTTCATAAGGCAGTTTATGCAACACTGGAATGAATAGTACACCATAGCAGTTGGTGTTTAACTGCCAGAAAACCGTAGACATGTTTCATTACTGTTTGTATAAGCTTTAGTTTCAACATGGACATCACGTCTGCCTACCCCTGAATAAGGAGCTGCAGGCCGATGTCCCTGGCCCGGCACTGAGCTGGTGTTTGGCATCCGTGGTACAGAAAGGGGGTTGACGGGCCGAGGAGGCTGAGGGTAGAGTGTGAGCGCCGGCATGACAGGCACATGTTGTCCTCCTGATGCTACTGTGGCCCTCAACAAGTCCTCGGAGATGATCTCCTTTATTCTGATCACAGCCTCTAATGTTGCAGAAAAATTAACAATGTTTGGATATCTGCCATATTCAATTTCTTGCCAGACACAGAACGCTTACAACATGTATGATTAACATTAGACGAAGACAATCTCAAACTGCATGCTGAGCAGATAAAAGAAAAGTGCTACTTACTATTGACGTGCTCTTGGGATTTTCCCACGACATGCAAATATAACGGTCTTTGTCTAAAAGACAACAAATCATACATGTCAAGGACAACATTGAACTTGTGCACTCTTTCCACATTATCACCGTAAAACTCAATTTATGTCAAATGATGATCGATTCTTATTACATGGACTCTGCACTCCTGAGAAATATGTTGAGATTTTCTTAGTATTTAAAAAGGGGGGAAAAAAAATAAATAAATAAAATCAATGTCTTACAAATCTTTACTATGTGTGTCGTATCCCATATGACATCAACTTTGCCCCTCTTAAACAAGTGATGTTAAACTTTAACATGTAAAATACTACTTTTGCAGGAAGAAGGCATTAAGACATGAGCGTTAATACATACCCTGCTTTTCCCTTTTCGGTGCCATTCATGTAATGACCTTTTGTTGAGACAACGGCTCCACTAAACTGTCGAATCTGAAAGCGATAAAGACATTTTAAGAGAATGTGTTTACTTAAAGCTGTTAAAGACTTCTTTCTCTCTCTCATTCTCTACTTTCTAAACGAGCGTGGTGTGTTTCCACTTACTTCCTCCTGTGTTTTGCCTTTCGTAAGAAGGTCCCTGCAGGTTAGTGGTACATCATTGATGTCAACCTCTGTGACCACCATCTCCTCTGTAGTGGTTGACACAGGCACACTAGAAGAGGTCTACAAGACGTGAAATAAGAAAGAAAACTATAAGTCTTCAGGGAACTGCTAAAACGCAGTTAATTGCTACAGCTTTCGAAAATGTGTACCTTTGCAAGTAACGGTGGAGGAGTCAACAGCTTTCCTTTTGCCATCAACATGGCATTTATCTTAGCTGCCATTGCTGCAGCCATTTCCACACCTCCCTGAGGCGCTGGCTTTTCTCCTGGTTCCGGTGGCTGGGAAACTGCACTGTTTGAACGAGCAGCGCTGACGACTCCTGGTAAAGACACAGGGTGGGCTGCATTTTCACTCCTTCTCTGCTGCTGTACATCTACAGTCTGTTTAGGCTGCGCTGGCTGGTCCCAACGGCTGTTTAGGCACCTGAGAATAAAACGAAAACAAACAAAAAAAATGAATATTAGATGAACATATTTGTAACAATTCAGGTGTACATAACTGCTGCTTTCACAAAACATTTCCATAATGCTATTTTTGATCAATAACCACCAGTAATGTAGACATAATGACTAAATTGTAAATTGCAAATAATCCAATAGCTCCAAATTAAGGCTGTAAAAAAAAATAATAATTATGACAACACTTAGTGGATAATATTTCTTATCTAAAACGATATTGATTAGATTAGACTTTATTAATCCCACAGTGGGGAAATGTACTCATCGCAGCAACATGGAGAAGACAAAAAAAAAGCGCACGCAATATGAACAAATTGACAAAATACTTAACGTTTGTGGGGATTTTTTTAAGCGTAAATTGCGTAACTAAACAAAAATATCTTACAGGTATATTTTAGTGTTTTAAATGTCTCTCGTTGATAAAGTCTGTGTTTTGATTAAACCAGCAGTATTATCGTGTTTGTACCAAATAATAATAATAATAATAATAATAATTCTAAAGATAACATTAGGCTGTGGTTGTTGATGCTAAGGCTGAGCTCGCTAATTTATCAAGTTACGATGCAATATTTAGATGTTCGTAATAACAATACATCAATTTAAGACTGTGAGGAAATCCAGTGTTTAAAGTATTCTGGTGAAATAAACCCGGTTCGTCCAACTCGTGGAGCTCTTTTAGTGTGTAAATAACAGCCCGCGAGCTAACTTTTACTAGCAGGCCAGAATCGTGTCCGCTAGTTGTTTGTAAATCAGCGTTAGCTTAGCTGGTTAGCTTAGCTGTTCGGTGAAAATATGCAGCGTGGAGTTAAAAAAACAACAACAACAACAAACTACACGAACAACTTACGGTGTTTGTCCAGTCATTCCCGAAGACATAGCACCACTCCACTAAATCTGAAGTAAAAATTAAAATAGTTTCTAATGGAGTTGACGCTGAACGACGGTCGCCATCGGTCTGCTCGTCTCCGGCGCCGGCGAGTTCTTGTGACGACTTTTGTCGCAAAGTGTGACGTAGCGGAAGAGGAGCCGTTAATCGTGTTACGCGGACGAGTCCAACAGGTGGGCGAATTGTACATCAAATATATAAAAATAAAAAGCAAAGGCCACCGAGTTTATTGAACATAAAATAAGGTATAAAGTATTGAATTTATACTTTCATTTAAAATATTTGGTTAAGCATACAAAAAAAAAAAAAAAATCCCCAAGTTTAAGGCTCACATTTTCTCTAGTTCAGGACCATGGCTGGATTACAATGTGTGTGTGTGTGTGTGTGTGTGTGTGTGTGTGGGGAGGGGGGGGGGGTGTCTAAATGTCACATTAGTCTAATTGTTTTTAACTACAAATATATTACATTCATGATGGCTGTGTGTTTTGAGCATTGGTTGCCCATGTCCTCTGAAGTTAACGCGTGTCTGCAAGATGCAATCTGCACATGAATGGAATGGGTAGTGTGAGGATGTGACAGGGTCGGTAAACACAAAAAGCAATGCTGCAACAACAAATCATGGTTACAGTCTGGAGGGAAACATTGACTAAGTTTGCGGTTACCCGTGTCTGTACAAGGTGTCATCGCCGCTGCACAGCGACAGATATGCTGGTCAGAATAGCTGTTGTTAGAGTAGTAAACTACCATTTTAGAAATTGACCTGGAAACCTGCAAAAATGAACGTCATCAGACGGCTTAGCTGTCCACGCAATTTTATCAGCCACCGCTCAGAGACAATTTTACGCAAAATAATGCTTATTGTTTACATCATTCAAATCTACAAGTGTCATTGATATCTTAAGTTCTATGGTGTGCCCTCATAAGCAGGTATGTGTAATGTTTACAACACAGCTGGTTGTGTACGTGAACCTGAGGCCTAAAAGCAAGTAGGCTACATCTCACCCTCATTCTTTCACTCTCTCTCACTTAGTCCTCCATTCACTTCAACAGTAGACAATACAGGGAATGAATGAAGCATGTGTTTTCTCTTTCTGTGCAGTCTCATATTCTAATATATTTATGAAATCCAACATATCAGTCATGGATTGCATGACAAAGTCCTGCAGCAGCTAATACATTACAGACTTAACTAATTCGTCGTTTATAAATGTTATTTTTCTTTTAACCCCAATATTTTGGACAACACTAGAAATGTACTATTTGTATCAGTCTGTTAATTTGTAATTATGAGGAAAGAAAGTCGTATGAAAAATTAAAAGTATTGTTTGTTGAAATGCTTAAAAAGGCTTATGTTTATGTTTACCTGACGAGGAGCTCTTGCAGCAGTGTGACTTAATGTCTCTTGTCTTGTGCAAAACCTCGAAGGTAGGAGGTTGTGGTGGATAGATGGGTCGACCAAGTGATTTTGATATGGGAGAACCATATTCTATTTCTATCTTCGTCCATGACCACAATTGTTTCTAAACCTTACTGAAGTCTTTTTCACTTTAAAAACCAAATCAGCATCTTTCCCACCCAAAGTTGTTTTTGTGTCCACTACTACCTAAACCTTAAAGACAGATTATGTAATTTTTGAAAGAAGAAATTAGACATTACCTTATTTTACATCTTTACAATGTTTAGCCACAGCCTCTCCTGTTAAACCCAAGTTTCATAGTGTTTCTTCATATGTGGCAGATTGAAAAACTGAATCATTTATCTAACTGTCATGTGTAACTGTTTGGAGGGCACTGATATCATTTGTTATGTTGCCATTTAGAGCTGTCTCAAAACTTGGAACAACAGGGAGTAGTAGCAGTCAGATTATGCTTCTCCGTATTCTTTAAAAAAATATCCTTAAATAGTATGGCTACTCCTACGACTTGTTCTCTTCCCCAATTGAGAGCTGGTAACACGGTGTTGAAACTGGACAGATTCAGCGATCCATTTCCCTTGTTACAGTAGATGTAGTTGATCTCCAAGCCAGCGTCTCAGCCAGCCGCCACGTAGTTCAAGATGTATCTTTTGCTTCCATTCACAAAAACTGAAAAACTTGGATTCAAACTTGGTCCTTTCTTATCTCTCTACAAATGAAGATCATTCATAGTAACAAAACTAACTTAAAGAGGTAGGCAGACAAACTGTGTGCACATATTCAATACATTTGTAAATCTTATTCTTGGCTAATAAAGAAAGAGTGGAAAAAGATGGGAAGATAACGGACAAGAGGGTAGACATTGAATTATTGCGGGAAGTAGACTGCAAACATATAATTGACATTATTTTATTTTTCATTGAATAGTTTCTAATTTATTTTTTCCGTGCCTTCAGCCCAAAATGTGAATCAGAAGGAACAAACAAATCCCCTGATTGAGTGTACATTTCTGTCATAAGAGAGAAACAAAGATAATTGTGGTCAATACCTCTTATTAACCACCATTTGCTTAGCTGTTATGGCATTTATATACTGTTTAAAGAGGAAATATTCTTAATAAGCAACAATCTTTAACACATATATTAGTATCCTAATCTGAATCCAACCTTGAACAAAAAGCCGTTCCCTGGGTCTGTGCATAAGGATGTTGGACAAGTGGCCAAAATAGAATGATGTTTGATCAGAAATCAATGCAAGCTGGCCTCTAGGAGACTGCTTAAAGACAGTGATAGACAACTCTGCGATCCACATCCTTCTTAACCATTTAGTTCTCTGTATACATGCTCTGTGTGACCATCCCATTCACAGGTATTCAGATAGCTATCATGGTTTGATCTCATTTGCTGCAAATCCAGTGTAAAATTCATTGTCTATAAAAATATTGAGATTTACTTGAACATAACCTTCGGACTATGTCATAATAAAAACTCCAGATGTCTGTTGCAGTTGCACAGTGGGATGTACTGTATAAATATTGTATAAAATAAGGCAGTCTTTTTCAGTAGGATAAACCAGATACAAAAATTTCTGGGAGAAAAATTTTTCAAGTCCAAAATGTTTTCACATATTTCTGCTGTTGTCAAATGTCAAGCGGTTTACAGCATTAAACCAAGAGTAAGGGATTGTTGCAACAATGAATACACTCACACACTCACACCAACAACCAAACCGCACCCCCCCCCCCCCCCCCCCCCCCCCCCACACACACACACACGCACACACACATACGCACACACGCGCCCAGACACGTTAACTCCTGATGATCAACAATAACAGCTTATTCTCCAATGCAACATCCCATCCCTGGACAAATCACTGAGACGTAGACATTTCTAATATTGTTTACAGTGCAATACAAAAGTGTTCATTCAAACTGGTACTGTACTTTTGATAAGAAAATAAAAATGTTTAATATGGTAATGCTTCATATGAATAATAATTGTGAATTTTTGAGAGTTATAGTAGTATTTGTCTTCATTAGCTTTGGCTTTTCGCTCTCTTTTTAAATTCATTTTGTTCTTATTTTGTCAACTAATTCATTTATGAATTTTAATATAGAAAATATGGAACATCTAAGAAAAATTAACATACCAAATCATCTGTAATTAGATACCTATAATCATGATGTTGAGGTTGTTGTCTCTCAGCAGTGGCCTAAGATAAAGGTCCACTCCATGACCCATGAAGAAAGCATCCCCTCTCACATGTCGGATATGACACCTACGTGTCAGCTTGGATGTGTTTCTGAAGGACACGTGAAAATATTGCCCAAAAACAAACAAATAAACAAAACAACAAAAAAAAAAAAAGCAGTGAAGTGTTCTTTCACGGTGTGGCCTTCAGGGGCTGAAGGAGAGGTCCTGCCTTGCTGCGAGCACAGGGATGGAGGTCTGAAGTGATTATATGGCCTGACGTGGACCGAACACCTTCATATCCAAATCACACTTCCATCCACTCCTTCAGTAAACAAGCAGTTTTTACTCAAACAGGCAGAAGGGAGTGCCCACGTGGTAATCAAGAGGACGGATGCTTTGCCAGGAGACCTGTAAGGACCCTCTCTCAGTCATGTCACTTGACCGGCTACACTGCGAATGCCTGAGAGGCACGAGAAGTTCATAGGGATTCTGTGTGTCCGTGTCTGTTTGTCACAGTTCTCATCTGACGGGCTTGTAAAGCCGGCAGCATTACTGCTGCAACTGCCTGTCAGGAAGTCCTTCTGTGGTTTCTGTAAGGACGGACATGTGGACGCTCGGCGTGCTACAGAAGCAGGAGAGTGAAGGCGAGGAGGCCCTTTGGCTGGCTGGGCGGGCAGGGAGAGAGACGCCCCAGCAGGAGAGAGGAGGTCTACCCCGGACATCGGAGTCCCGGGGCCGAACACTAGCAGCCTACTCTGGAGGTGGTCGCAGGCTGTGCAGCTTTCTCTCATCCAGACCTTTCCAGTACTTGAAGTTGTTGTCCAAGTGCTGCATAAGATTGGGGAGGTCTGCAAAAGCTGGAGAAGACAAAAAAAAAGTGGAACTTATTATGAGATTTTATTGGAGAATTATTTGATTGGCCTTTAAAGACCTCTAAAGAATTGGAATGGAAGCATCGAGCCATAGCGGGATATCTGCTGATACCAAATACAGATTCCCAATACCAGAATAATACCAGTAATCAGTTTTTTCCCAATCTGAAAATTGTATAGCTCACTGTGTACAAGTCATTGGATTCATTTTTATATTAGGGATCACCAAGACAGGGACTGATGTGGCACCAAAAACTGAGTTGGTGGTTCACTGTAAGCTACCCGATTGGATGTAACGGCTTAATTTTACAATGAAACAGACATAGACATATCTAATGTAACTTGGACAGTCTATTGATCAACTTCATAATTTGTACAGGTATTGATCCAATCTATCAAACTGGTGCATCGTTAAGACTTGTCGATATAAAAATCTATTATGAAACATTATAAAACGATGATACTTTATTCGGTCATTAATTTAAAAACCGTTGTAAATGACACAATCAGCAGCGCATGTATGTACAGTATCTCATGTTTGTCATGCTGTGCGGTCTTACCATCCCATGCATCAAACATGTCCGTAATGAAGTAGTCTATGAAGGAAATCTGGGACTTTGGGATGCTACACGTGTTTCTGTCAAACACAGGCATAACCACTGGTAGACCTTGTCTCTTCTCCTCGTCCGTCTGTACCAGAGACGAGAGTACAAGTGATCATCAAGCACAATAAATACAGAAATGACAAAAAAAAAAAAAATAAATAAATCCACAGTGCAGCTGCTGTCTGCTGGATCCATCTCCACACACCATGTTATTTTTTCTAATTACCTGTGCAAAATACTCCTCTGAGATGCGTCCGGCCCATTCTATACAGAGCTCCTGAGGCCTGCATGGATTGGAGATGTCTGCACACTTAATCAGCATCCGCTTGACAAGGATGCGATTCTCAGGGGATGTCAGGATGCTTTTAGCAGATTCCTCATCATTGTTTCCCTTAAAAAAAAACAACAACAACAAAAAAACACAGACTATTAGTAGAAAGAAAATTCAAGTTCTACTTATTAGTATTAGCAGTAAACTGGGGGATAAAGTGTAGGACTGTCAGCTGATAAAGGGTTTAGTTTTCTTTAAGGAGGAGAAGTATTCAGTTATATTAGTATTAGTTACACGTAAATGAGCAGCATGAAGTCACATGACTTTCAGGCTAGTTCAATTCACTTACAATTATGTTTGACAAAAGAACAGAAAGCCTGTTTTGCTGAGCCAAAATAAGTGATGGCTTTATTTTAGACCTTCAGGTCTTAAAATTAATTTTACAATTAAATGATTTGCACAAATGTGATAAAAATAAAAAAAAATTCCCCAAAGCATTTGTAACATCTTTTATGAACTAAACTTAACCTCCATATCATTTTCTACCAAGAACTCAAATGTACAAAGTGTCGAAGATCATTTATTGGTATCACTCCTGCCTTTAAAAGGCAAGATAACTTTTAAGTGTCTGTGTTGAGCATTCCACACGAGGACGAGAAAGATGGTACCAAGTTGTAAAATTCTCTCCCCACAAAGATATCTGTACCGAGGCAACAACAAGCAGCATGTCTCCTGAACCAGTATCATCATCTCCCAAGCTCTCAAACTATTGTTGCCCGCATGCTGTTAGATAATGATTCTTCAACGCTGTGTGACAGAATGAGATTACAATAGCTGTGTTGATCCTGTGTGATTTATTTAGAAAAAAAAAATGCTAAAATTAGAACTACTATTTCTACACAAGTATGACATTGAACAAAACATTTAAAAGTGTTTCAGCATGATTGAATTTTTAATCTCACCCCGTTTTCCTCCAGAGCAGCCAGTGGCTTGTTGATGCTGTTGACAAATTTGTTGACGTGTTCAAAGTGTTTGGTCATCTCAGTTGCGAGCACCATATCAATGATGGCCTGTCGTAATGTTCGATATTCATTTCTAGAGAAAGAGACAGAAATCGCATGGGTGAAGGAGGGAAAGGCACGGAGAGGAGAAAAAGAGAGAACCGGGAGAGAGATTGAGATGACAGTGTGGTAAATAGAATGGAAACCCGTATGAACAGTTTTCCCCTTCTGACTGCAGTGACAGTAGCGATGAATAGATGCTTTGTTCACCTTCCCCCTCTGAGGAGACCAGCACATGTGAGCTATTCTGTTTTGGGACTGAAATCACATTACTACCCTGCTGCTGTCAACACACACACACACACACACACACACACACACACACACACACACACACACACACACACACACACACACACACACAGTCCTGCTCTCATCAACACATACGCAGACTGAGCATATCCCCGATGACACTTTGGGTCATGTCTTTATCACAAAGTATTTCTATGCATTAAATATAACGCCTCCTAATTTTACATATTGATATATACAAATATATTCTGTATATCAGACAATATTTGTTTATCTAATATCATAGAGTTTCCTAGTTTAATGGCTCAAACTGCACAAAAAGTCAGCAAAAGACCTAACTTGGAATAAATTAAAGGAATGATTCAAACAAAAATGGAAATACAGAAACCATTTTTGCAACCCAGTGTGAGCAAAAGCTCACTATTTTCCACTATTTTTGGAGGCACAGAGTTAAATATTGGTCTTTTGAGCACACAGTGCACTTTTTTGATTGAAAATTTAATTAGATTTATAGCTTCTTTTTTTTTTAAATGATGGGTATTTTGGTCTTTGTCATACTTGTAGCTACATACTGAAACTATATCCACTTTATTTTTATAGTTAAGGAAAATGGTTAGTTTAACGAAAGGCACTACATTTACAGTATGTTTGGTGATCATGTGATCTTCAGCTGAGCTATGAACAGCCGAGCCATAAACATATTTTGTGGTTATCTCGTCCATGTGTAATCAATCTCCTACCTTTCTATGTTTTTGAAGATGTTGCACTTATCATCTCTGGTGGTGATCTGGAAGGCCAGCGCAGCATGGTGACTCTCTAGCACAGCTGTGTCATTGTAGAGGATGGCCAGCTCGCTTCCTGCGTTGCACAGGAAGCTGTTGGTGCGGCCTGGGTGGTCCACATCGTGCACAGTCGCAGCAATCAGGGCAGCCACCTCGTCAATGGGATCCAAACTTTGCTGTTGTGGCAAGCGACACGAAAAACATATGAAGGCTGAACTAATACTGGTCATCAAATTTAAAGTTTATTATATAATAAGGAGTTAAGTTTGGTAGTTTTTTTTAATGATAAATTAAGTCAAAAGCCTGTACAGTATATATAACCTTTTTACCATATGTGGTTAAGCCTGCAGGTTGGATTAGGAAGTAGCTCTACACTATGAAAGACAGTGGAGTCAGTGATTTATTAATAGATTAATAACATTTAATGTTCATCTTAATTTAGCCCTCCCAAGAAAACAACATACATGCAACGTGACCGACATTGATATATACGTATTTCTATTGCCACCCAAAACACTGAAAATCCTTTATTTTGTTGAATGTCTGCAGAACTATTGTAGATTTATTTTAATTTTGAACCCATTTTGGTTCTGGGATCGAATCCGGTCCTGGGCCTTTCTGTGCAGAGTTTGCATGTTCTCCCTGTGCCTGCGTGGGTTCTCTCCGGGTACTCTGGCTTCCTCCCACCATCCAAAAACATGCACCTCAGGTTAATTGGTGGTTCTAGAAATTGCCCTTAGGTGTGAATGAGAGCATGAATGGTCTTTACGACTGTCTATAAGTGGCCCTGTGATGGACTGCCGATCTGTCCAGGGTGTAACACTACCTTCGCCCAATGTGAGCTGGGATAGGCTCCAGCCCCCCCGTGACCCTGTTCAGGATAAAGCGGCTATAGATAATGGATGGATGGAACCCATTTTGGACACTTATTTTAAAATACTAACTTAACAAAAAGCTGAGCTCAACTACTTGTAATATAAGGCATCATATTTAAGATGTATGTTATTCTAAAGTACACAGATATTTAATATAATTCCTCATTTAAAAATGTATTTGCAACATAACAGACCCGCTAACCTGTTTGCAGGGACTCATTAACATTGGGTGATGTAACTTTAACACAGTTCACTGGCTAAGCCAATGAGAGCATTCCAGTAAGCTCAGAAATAGTTGGTTTGGTAATCAGCTTAACCAGTCCGTGCCCTCGACCAGCCACTGAGCCACTGACACACTTGGGCAAAATCTTGACTTTCTAGGATAGAGTCGGCTCAGATGGGACACTTGACACCCATGACTGTGCACAGAGTTGTTCTTGATTGTACAAAATTTCAACATTTAGATACTGTTGTTGTTTTGGGTCCACAACCAAAGCAACAGTGAACTCTTATGAGCTCTCTTTATAAAAGGATGGCAGCCTCCGACCACATATTGAAGTGTTCAGCGATGCAATTTCACGTCAGAATCTTTGTTTTTTTTTCTCAGGCTAAACATTATACTTCAATTATTTAGAAAGCATCAGTTTCAGTTATCATGTAATTTTACCTTGACCCTCTCCTTGCACAGAAAATAAGCCGTCGCATGCAACACATCCGCTGCATGGCTAGAGTTGTGGTAGGAGTTAGTGGAGTGGTAGTTAGCCTCAATCACTTGGAGCCAGGAGCGCAAAGTGGCTTCGGGGCAGTTGAGGAACTCGCAGACCCCAAAGCGGGAGAAGATCTTCATACCTAAGTAGGTCAAAGGCCTGTGGGAGGATTCAGCATTAACACACACTCTCATCTCAAGCTCTCTTTCCACACTGAAAATAAATAATAAACATCCTTCTGGTAAGCTTTAACTGTGTTATTGTCTCACCGTTTCATGGTTGCAGCTTCCAAGTTGACGATGTCAAAGTCCCAAGAGTCCTCGTTCTCCATGGTCTGGGCAATACGAGGGGGGATGTCATTGATTGACAGAGGGGTTGTCAGCTGACTGGGGAGGTGGTGGGGCTCTGTGAGCAAAAGGAGGAGACACGAAAGAAGGCATTCAGATAAAGAGCAGGAGCTTGGAAACTTGTTTTTCTCTACTTCTGGATGAACCCAAGGAAGAAAAAAATTATTTTAGTTTTTAATGACAACGGAGCTAGTAAAAATGAGAATAACTTTACATCTATAGCATAGGAGTTTATGACATAGCCTGCTGTATACTTTCTGTAAACTTACGTTTTGTGGAAAAGATGTATTCATTTCCTGACAATCTCCGTAAACCATCCTGTGAGCAAAAAAGACAGAAACAGAATGAGAACGTGATGAGGAAGCCTAAAAATAAATAAATAAATCATTCATCCTTTTTTTAAACTCAGCTGAGTGTTGGGAGCATCAGCGTCACTTCTGTCACAAAACTACGAGGGCCTTCAAAATATGTGAAATTGTTTGGTTGTATTGGATTTACTTCTTTCATTGAGACATTTACTCTTACATCTATTCTAATATAAAAGTAATCTGTGCCACAAAGAGCACCAACACAAATACAAACATTAGCTTGGACTTAAAAGAAAGCCGAGTGAGTTTCTGTGACCTGAACATCAATATCCACCATCACAAATCTTCAATGAATCACAAAACAAGATGAATGACAGATCAGATTTAAACACAAGTCAGGGGGAATCTCCATCAGAAAAGGCGACAAGAAAATATGTTTGAGTATCTCATAACACCAGGAGAATCTAGACAACCTAATTGGCAGCTTAGTTTGTTTTTATAAATACTACGGCAGCCTGAAAAAAATTATACCATAACTAGAGGTTCAGTTGTTCATTTTCAAATGGTTTTCCAAAAAATAGAGAACAGGTAATCGTATTCATCATTTGTCAATGTGATTTAAAGAAAGAAACAGGAATTGGATTATGTATCTGCCTCAGTGCGTCATTACTCCTTTTTGACAAAGTTATGGAAGAAAATGTATTTTGACTGAGGTGAGAGAATAAGAATGCACACAGACCTGGATTTTCCTGATTTTCCATATTAACACCTTTATAAATATTCTTCCATCTGTGCTATGACAATTTTTTGGAAGCCATATTATGCTGACACCTCATATCGTTTCCCCATCAGCTCACAGAGGAAGTGGAGGGATGAGGAAACCAATGTGCAGTTCAAAAGATAATTACCATATTTATGAACTGTAATAGTTCTGTCAGAAATGACACCACGATAATGTATGTACATATGTCAGATAATCTAGAATAAATTATTTCATAATGACATTTGTCTTCCCCTGGGCATCGCTGCATGCTGTGACAGCAAATGGGGCTTATGGGGTAATGGGGTAACACTTCATCACCCAAATAATCAAACACGAGGTGAGAAGTCTAATGATCTAGCTATTCGAGGACTGTGATTTGTACCAGCTGTGTATGACAGACTGCGTGTTAAGAATTTGAAAGGACAAATATTTTAACAGCCATGGGATGGATTGCCATGAGATATAGATATTCATGTTCTCCAGAGGATGAATAACACTGGTGATCCCGCTGCCTTTCCTTGCCAGGTCAAAACATTTATTATTATTAAAAATGCATTTAGCAAGACGGCGAAGGTGGCTACCTGCTAAACATCAGCATGTTAGCATTGTCACAGAGGTGTAAATCTTCACCAACTTCACAATTAGATTTAATTATGATTCACCTGTCAACGATTTGATAGCACCATAATCTGTATATAAAAATTGACGTAGCTTCTGGGCCTTACAAATGAGGCCAATGTGGAAGTGACTTAAATTGCAAGAGCATCAAGGGCCACTAGGGGTTGACTCCAAAAAGGGTTTGGCTCCACAGACTCCATTTAACTTGTCTAATGAAATGTAAAGTCAATATATTTTTTTCTATGAAGCATGGTGTCATTTATGTAAATCACTTCTTCTTGTGAGTTTTCTGGCAATCCAGCTTTAAATAATTCCATCATTAATTAACTATATATTAGGACTCAAAAATTAATTTTGGGGGCGTGTCTGTTTGATTGACAGGCCTGTGGTACACTGTTGGTTGCCGCTTGTATTGCATAATGCATCTAGTTGCACCTTGATGTAGTTTAGAGTTCCCTTGTGGAGCTACAATTTACAGATGTCCTCTAAATGCCTCACATGCAGGCTATCGGAATAGACTACAGTTAACTAATGTTCCCTATCGGTAGACGCTGGGTAGGAAGTGAGGATCCAGTGGCCACTCAGTTACTCACTAATCAGAGAGGTGTGTGGCCAAAAAATGTTTTATTTGACGAGAGAAATATAAAACATTCTAGGTGAGCCACCCAGGTAGAATCTACATGCAAAATGCTGGGTAATAATTGTATGTGATTATATTCCGTCACTGCATTAATGTTAATCTTCCACGTATGTATTACGAAGATCAAAATATTTCTGCACCTCATGTTAGCAGGTTGATGCTAGCATGTAGCTCTAACACAGCATCACAGAACCACAAGCATCTTAGTTCTGTTTTATGTCTAAATTGATCTCTCAAAGAATGACAGTCAGAAAGCAACACTTTCTATATATATATGTATATGTATATATATATATAAATCACATACACACACACACACACACACACACACACACACGTGTGTGTATATATATATATATATATATATATATAGGTTGTTGGTGAGAACATGGGTGTGTCACAGAGTGAAATGTTTACTTCACAAGTGCAAAGGAAGAGGAGACTGGCTCATCTTTGACCCGAGCATTGTCTCATGGTAGCGCTGCCTCTGTACACACTGGCTATTTTAAGACTTTCTCCCCCGAAAGATGACAGCTCCTCTCTTAATGTTCACTGGGTCTCCTGAGTTTGGACCCAGCAGCCTTTCAACAAACTGGAAACCAATGCCAGGAAAATACAAATTCAACTGGGCACCTCATAAACATATATGAGCGTACATAAATAATCACTGAAACCCAGATGAACAGTTCATGGCTTTCTGGTTCCATCAACCTTCATCACTTATGCAGAACAAATCTTCCTGGTGAAGGACTAACACCTCTGTGTTTCCACCGTGTACATGTATAAGTAAAGCCATGCTTATTCATCTGATCCAAAGAACAGGATGTTTCCAGGCCTGCGGAGTTGAGAGGAAAAGGTTCATGTGAGTGTGTGACTGTGTGCAGAGAGTCTGCACAGAGAGAGAGAGGAGGGAGAGGGGGGAGAAAGAAAGGGTGGGGTGGGCTTTCCTCTCCAGCCTACAGGAGCACAAAGGACAATCTAACACTTCCTCTGGGGTTGTTGCCAAGACTGCCAACTTGGCACTCTTTCTACTTCTGTTCTTCACCACTGCTGTCTGTTAATCTCTCTCTGTCTCTCTCTCCCTCCCCCAAATATGAACAGAAATCCTTGCAAAAACAAAACTCCAAACACAAGCACACGCCTGACTTTTTTTTCTTTGTTTCAACATATCACAAGCTTCCACAGCGCATCCTTCATTGATGTTCACTTTTTATCATAGAGAAGTCGATTCATGCGTAGCAGACAGAAACTGTTTGGATGTTTTGGACTTCTTGAAGGACCTTCGTGTTCAAAAGGATCTGCCGCTTACCGTCATCAGCCCCCCCACGAGGTCATTTGTGTGGGGATCTTCATCCTTGGTGCCCAGCTGTGGGGAGTAGAGCTCAGTGGTCCTCAGGATCTCCAGTACCCGATCCAAGGCCTCTGCCACGGGCATAGGACTGCTTTCCTGCGCTGCATTGATGATGTTGATTACCTGGGTGATGAAATGACAAAGGTATTACTATTATTTGTGGTAGTAAATGTAGTACTAGTAGTTATAGTAAACTACAAACTAGAAAACATATAGTTAATAAATAATATTTTTGGAAACGGAATAAAACAAGTTTTGATAACAAACAAAAAACAAGAAAAATTCTGATAAAATAAAATAAAATCAGCATAACTTCTCCTATAAAAGTGTGTTTTAAATATATACACATTTAGCCAGCTCCATTTTATTTGGGTCATTTCAAAGCCTCAGGGTCCAGACTACAAAGGCTCTGTCCCCTGTAGTTTTAGACAAACACACTTACAAAGGGACAAAAAGGTCACAGATACAGTTGGGCACCCCTGGGAAAATGACCTATTTTGTAAATACAACCCCCTTGCAGCAATTACACATAAAACATGGTTTCATTTGAAATGTTAATCCACCTCTTATTTCATAAATTTACAAACTGCAAAAACAGAACCATAAGTAGTAAAAAAAAATTCTCACATTGGCACGTGAAAACATTGGGAGCTCCTACTGGATGACAGTAACTTGTTAGGCCTGAATTGACTCATTGGATTGGTAATGCAGGTCATTATTTATCAATATCTGTATATATATATCTTATCTATTGAATTATAAGGGTTAACTGATGATGACTCCTAAGCTTAATAAATATTCTGACTCTCCAACAATGGCCTCCTAAGCAGCGGACTGATGAAGCTAGTTGATGTCTACAAAGCAGAAAAAGGTTATGGAAACATATCAAAGCACTTCTAGCTTACATGTCCTAAGAAATCTAAGAACCCTCATATGACTGCAAAAGCAGCAGGAGGAGGGTTTGCTGACACAGGAGTGATGGTGCATCATTCCACTGTGCTGAAAACAGGTTTAACGTGGACGATTCATCAGATGGAAACCCTACCAGTAACTTCATCATAAAAGTTAACATTGTATGTGGTATGCAAAGCAACATCCTAAAAGTCCACATTCTTTGAATCAAGTGCCGTGTACAAATGAAGTTAGAATTGAGCTCTTTGGTGGCGATCACTAAAGGTAGAGGCGAAAAGAGGCATCATTTGACGAAAGAACACCTTGCCAGCTGAAATATTCTGCTTTGGGGTTGTGTGGCAGCCGGTGTCACAAAAACAAAACGTGCAGGAATAGAAGACAGAGTGGAATAAAGCAATCAGCAAATTCTGGAAGAAACTGTCAAACTTAGTCTGGCTTCTACAACAGGACAATAATCCAAAGAAAAAAAAAAAAAAATCCACAAAAAAACACAAAGTTTTTAAAATTGCCCTCACTGAAAAATGGAGTAGTTCCTAAACATGCTGTGTGTGCAAGACAGACTAAAAATATCTCAGAAATTGAAAGGACCTGCAAGAAAGAGTGGGTAAACATTTTTAAAATCACAAACAGAAAGACTCCCAGCTGACTGCAAAAGCAATTAAGTTGTAATATCAAGTTTGTGCACACTACTACGTCTAAATATTGACGTAGTTATGTGCACAAAGGTTTTTTTTAATTATAATTTTTTTTAAATTCTTTTTTATTATTATATTGTTACTGTGCTTTGTATTTTATTTTACACAAATGAGAGAAAAAAGTGCAATAACATTAAAAGAATGGAGGATGTATTTATTTATTTTCATGATAAAAAAAATTCAACACACCTACCGTGTAGCAAAAGCCAAACCATCAAATACAATGTAAAAAAATAGTATTGAAAGATACTGGAAGCAAGTGAAAAGAGGCAAAAACGTCAGCAATGTCTTCACACCTCTTAATTCCTCTCATTTACCTTCTTGCCAAGGGTTAGAGATGATCAATGTCACTTATCTGCCCTTTAATATCAAGCTACAGTGGGGCGATGCTTAGCTTAGCTTAGCATGAAAACTGGAAAAAGTTCTTGGTTCTGTCCAAAGATTAAAAACAAAACAAAAAAAACAACACTTTTGAAAACCTCTAAAAGTCATTAATTCATTCAATTATCTAATCTGTACAGTATATTTATTTTTATTGAAGTAATTCAAAAGAACAAGGCAAGCTTTTCCTCCCTGCAGTGAGTCTTTAGTGTTAGCGAAGCCAAGCTGTTGCTGGTTTCATCATAATGAATGCACAGATAGATCTTCTCACTGAACTCTCACTGAAGAAATAACACAATAATATTGAACCGTTTCTTTAAGTAAATAGGCAGATGCAATAGTCTAGACTTCAGATAAAAGCATGAAAGATGGACCCTGTCTCTAAAATTAATAAAAGTGAATTGGTAAAAACAAAATTGGACAATCTCATAAAACTAAAAGAGACACTTTTTACTTCAACAGATGAACTGAGAGGCTGTGCGGTTCAAACAATGGGCACCTATGGCGAGGTCAGAAAGCGTGTGCAAGAACACAAGTTCTAGCTAATTCGGTTACACATATACACACAGTACCAGCAGTTCTATCAGTGCTTTATTCTGTGGAGGATGACGCCTACAGGGACTGACTGCACAGTCAAATGATACAGCAGAGGAACTGCAGTGTGTCATATGACCCATCCCTGGGGACTTTCTCTGTTTCTGACTATCCACTCTGCAGACTACGTAAACCACTGAAATAGCAGGTCACTCTGGTCCAACATGCTTTCCTTTCTTGTGCATAAAATTAGGCATTTTATCTCCTCTTGACGCGGTGGGCCTGGCATCTCCACTCACAGCGAGACGCTGTACAAGCAGTGCTCATGGCAGTTGTGGCAATTTTATAATCCAAGAGTTCAGTCATGAGATACAAAACATCAGTACAAAGTGCTAATCATATGATGGAGGCTGGGAGGGATGATGGGGGAAGAAATTAACCCACCTTAGTGATGGGAGCCTCTATGGTCATGGAGTGGATTCGGGCCATAGACGAGTGTCTTCGCTGTGAGCTCCCTGACAAGACAAAACAAAACATCCCTGTATGTTAAACTTGACGTTGAATTAACTAAATTCTGAAACAACAAGTTCAGCTTCAGTTTTCCAACTACTTTCTAATGAGTGTGTTTGTGTGTGTATCCAATCAACACTTGATATAAAAACACAACTGGGAAGGTTTCACAAGCTGACAGGAAACACCCAGAGTTTCCATCATCTCTCTCCCTTCACTCTCACCATCGCTCCCCCGAGACGTTGTAGATCTAACGTCCAGAGAGCCTTTCCTCCGGTCTTTGTGCTTACTGGATTGTATGTCTGGGGAGAAGAGCACACCTCACATTAACATGTGCATGGTTCAGGTTTGTTGACATGGCTGGCTTTGGCCCCACTTCACAGTGTCCTGGGCTTCGAAGGTGAAAAGTCTCAATCAGTCCAACCAAAATGTAGCCATCTGTTTGTTTGTTTTTAGTCACTTTAATTCTACTTATTAACTTTGTGATTCTCAGAAGGTTTGTTTAAGGTTTGGACAAACTTAAGAACAAAAGTTCCAAAACTAGAGTGAGACCAAGATTCACCCAACAAAGTAAAATCTGATCATTTTATGTGATATTAACTAGCTACTCTTGAAGCTCTCTTGACTTGCCTGCACTTGAACTACCGTGTCTTAAAAATGCATATTGCTTATTTCATATTTTAACTCTATTTGTGTTTCATTTTATGCATTTTATCTGTTTCTTATGCATCTAATTTATTTTCTATATTTTTAAATGTTCCTTTGTATCTGTTTTTATGTGAAACACTGCATGCAATTTTCTTGCTGTACAGCCCTTTGAGCTGCATTTCTTGTATGAAAGGTGCTATACAAATAAAGTTTATCATTATTATTATTATTATTATTATATATTCTGCACATAAAAGAAGCTACTGGAAAGACCCCAACCTGGGAAAATTGGAAATCAATGAATTCATAGATAGAAAAATAGTATATATTATAATCTTTATTATTGTCAGATCAATATGTCAAATGTATATGATAAGGCTGGTGTTACGCTATAATTTTCTTACTTTCAACAATTCTCATAAAAAGATCACAACCAGTAATACTTTCTGACTTTCACATGGCACTCAGCCTGACACCCATTAGTTCCTACTGGGGATGAACATCTTTAAAAGCTGGTCAATAATAATTACTATCACTTTTTCTTTTTTTTTGAGAAAGGTTTAGAAATTTTCTAAAACAGCTAGACTTTGTAGTTTTTGATAAATGTTTCTCACACAGGACTAAACAGCACATTTTCTGGGGACCATTTCCAGCTGCAGGTTAATACACATTTGTGAGTATTTTACAGCAGCAGGACTGTGTATGTTGCATTGACTCAAATCATAATGAAGGGACATGTTGTCTACTGCTCCAATGTAATTCACTTATGGGTTTTGGATAACCTTTGACCAACAGAGGTATATCAGACAGACAATAATTTTTGAATAGTATTCACTTGTTTTTTGCCTTTGTGGGCCTTTTAATGACAATAAGAACATTTTAATAAAGTTTATTTTCATGACTTTATCAACCTGTCATCCATAAATTTGTACATTAATTTCAAGTTTCTGCCTTAATTTAGACTTTACTTCATAATATGACTCAGACCTGAATGACTAAATCTGTGAATACGAAGTTTAAAGCTATTT
Source organism: Embiotoca jacksoni (assembly GCF_022577435.1). Classification (NCBI taxonomy): domain Eukaryota; kingdom Metazoa; phylum Chordata; class Actinopteri; family Embiotocidae; genus Embiotoca; species Embiotoca jacksoni. The sequence continues at coordinate 21,494,520 of NW_027185414.1, forward strand.
TTTTACTGTAATAAAGGTTTTCACAGGAGTGAGTAAGTAACATTATTTTTGTTTGTTTGTTTTTGTTTGAGTTTTCACAGTTCTGCAGTGGACATACTGAGATCTCTGTTTTTTTTTTTTTTTACTATTTCTGCATACATAATGAACCTTTAGAATCTAATCTAATCAGAAGACTTGTGGAGACGGGTGTTATATAAAAGTTACTGTGAAATATACTGAAATATGATGTAAAACTTCATTAACAAATAGCAAGTTTTCAAAATTGTTTCTTTTCAGTGAGCTTTTGCACAGGACAGATATGATCCCTGCTCTGTTTGTCTGTCAGAAGTCAAGCTGTTGCATTTTGAAATCAGTTGCAGCTGTGAATTGACTTTCCAGATGATACCACAATACAACAAGGAACAATAGTCCAGTTTAACAGTAATAAAAGCTGTATAACTTTTCCACAGAATTCCTTTCATTTGAGATATTTCTCAGTTAGATAAAGCAGGATTGGACTGGTAGACTGTTTAAAATCAGAGTCATGATTAAAGAAAACAATGATTTTCTGACAAGGTGAAATTCATTTGCTGTCAGATTTCCAAAGTTTCTGACTTTAAAAGCTCCAATGGACTGCAAATATTCAGTGCCAGCTAACATTAGCAATGTGAATCATCTCCATACAATATGTAACACTGGAACCGGGAGCTGTGCTTCGTAATATAAAAACTATATTCTATATTTCATTTCTGTTATTTTTGTAAATATATTGTCGTGTTCAATCTGATCTGTTCTTATGCATTTTATTAATTGTTTGTTTTTTACAATTTAACATGTTTTTATGTGAAGCATTGAATGTAATTGTCTTGCTTCCAAGAGAGAGAATTTCAGGATGTTTCTCACCTGTCTGAGACACTGCCTGCACACGATCACTGGATTTTTCACTCTGCACGGACACAGGAGAAAAGCACATTGTTAAATGCAAGCCAGAAAACTCCTTTCATTCATTATCAATCACTAAAAACTGGAAACACATCTCACCTTATTATTATCATTTAAAGGCCTGTTGATAGACACATAGTGTCTGATTTTTCTGTGAATTACAAAAGCATATTAATACATCAGAAAAAAATTGAAGGGATTAGATCATCATTCATTCATATATTATTCAGTATAATTATTCAGTAACTGTTAAGGTGATTTACATTCATCAAGGCTGCTTCAACATATTGTCACTCACCCTCCCCGTCCAATTACAGGTGTGATCTTCACATTTTGCTGAATGCTGTCTCCATTCTTCTTTTTGGCATAATAAATCCCCTGCCACTCCTGAAACATAGCAAGACAGAGAGACACAAAAATCAGACACAATAACATATTTAGCAGCATATTTATTTAACCATTTATCATTAAAAAAATTGACAAATATAAGACTTTAAAATGTAATTGTTGGTTTACACTGAGTGTAGCCTGGCAGTGAGGTGGGGAGGGTCAAAGTATTTCAGAGAGCAGCAACTTGCTTTAATGGGTAGGGGGAGCGCTCCTGGAGTCCAGCGCGCTTGTTTCATGTCTCCCCACCTACCGACTGCTTCAGCAGCTTAAAAAGACCCTTCCTGCTGTTAGCCTGTCTGGGGCTGACCTTCGCTCTCTGTGTAGTAAGATTACAGCACAGCCATCAACCGCTGTTCTTATGCACATGAAACAGAGTTGCTGGATGGCCAGCAGTGCAGACTTACAGCACACGTAGAGGCATGTGCACGCATGCATGCACAGACACAAAGGCAGGAGCAGATATCTATGGTGCTTATAAAAGTAATCTGATTGTGAAGCAATAGTCTGCCGTGACAGCTGTATTATATGCCAAAACTATGTATGTAAAAGCATCACCAGTCATAAGGAAGCGATGATTTATTTCCTAATTAAGTCACTGTTTGAGATTCTGATAAAATAAACCACATTAAAAGTGGTATTTGGCCTAAAATGTATAGTGTAGATGATTTAATGAATGCATCTTACCTTTCCTTTCCGTATACAGGAGTTTATTGTTTCAAGGAGATCAGGCTTATTCTTCTCACTTTTAGGCACTTCTATTATTTCCTTCCCTATTAGCTCGCCTTGTTGGTAGCCCATAATGGACTCATAGGCAGGATTCACATACTGTGAAGGAGAGGAAACAAAAAGGTTCAGGCTTCATCTTAGAAGGTGATTTACTATTTTTAAGTCTGAACACAACCAGTTCAGACATAGTTAAGCTGATGACCTCGAACGACATGTGAATCCTGCCAAATATAACAGGCTGTAAGATACAGGATTTTTGTATTGATGCCGATTCCGATTTTAGGAAGAAAAAAAGTCCAGAACCAATCAGCCAAAATTTGTCATCAGTAACTTGAGAGAAACATATGTAATCAAGGTGGGATTTTTTTTTTAGAGTTTAACGAGGTACTTAATAGGCAGAAACAAAACAGTTTATATTATAATTATAAATAACTATAAATAGAAAAAAACCCAATAGAACAATTTCTGAATTACTTCTAGCATCTTATTTTGTGAGAAAAGTTCAAATCAGAACAACATAACGGCAGTACCAATATATCTGTAAATGGCTAATATTGGCTGAAACAAATTGGCCTCAACCAAAAATCAGTAAAGGTCTTGTTTTCAGAGAAGTTGACACATTTGCTGCTTATTTCATGGAGGTTATAAATATATAGTTTATGTAAGAACACAGGCTGCAGTGTTTTGTGCCGTTCCAAATACAGAGAACACAACTATCACTACCGAGAGCTGAGATCACAAGACACGAACAGGCACTAAAACAGGAGAGAAGGAGAGAAAAAGAGAAGAGGGCAGAGGGAGAGAAGGAAAAACACACTGTTGAGCACAACAATGAAAGTTTAGAGTGAAAAGTTTATTAAAAACCCACCTGAATTACTTGATCTTCAGAAGTGATCTCTATGGCCTCTTGGCTTTGTTCTAGAGCTGTGAAAATAGCATTGCCCGCCCTTGTGTGGGGAGACAACAGCACCAGAATTATTGTTAACATATGCAACAGTGTTCAGCTTCCAAGTGGACATTTATTGATTTTTAGGAGAGATTAAAATTGGGATTTAAAAGTAGGATTGTTGAAGTGTATTCAGGTTTAGTGCCACGATATTGCACGAGACTGACCTCAGTTTGAACTGTGCCCGCACCTCTCCATGCTCCAACTGTAGCAGCTCATTGTAGCAGGCCATCATATTGGCATTTTCCACATATCTCTGAGAGTCAGACCAACATCAATCAGTGACAACTAAAATATAATTTGTAACAATGATTCATGCACAGCCAACTCAGTGCATCCAAAAAAGGATTCACAATCTGGATTCCTGCCTTTTATTGAGTGTTGACAGTTGCGATATAAAACATATCAAATACAGGCTGCAGAAGACATACACACATTCAGGCACGATGTGGCTCACCCTATTAAAGCCGGCATTGATCAGTGGCATCACAGAGGCTTCCTCTCTGTCTGGCCTGAAGAAGAGAACACGTGTTAGCACAGCTTGTTTGGAGAACATCGGAGGGTTGCTACATATGACATGCTGCAGGCCTGCAGACCTCCACTGAGTCAGGCATTTTCAATTCTGACAATCCTCCTAATCAGGAGCTACTTAAACAGACAGTGAGAAAAAGAACAAAAAAGGGAGCTAGAGAGTACGTACCTTTTCACAACGGCGACTATCACAGTGTTTTCTGAGGAGTTGACCGCTCTAATTGACCTGAATGTAAACAGAGGGAGCCTTTTAGGCAGCGAGCAGGCTGGTGGAAAAGCTCATGGCATCAAATCAATGTATTTTTCAGTTTTTCACGCTCCGATTCTCCCAGGCAGGCAGAGCCCACTGGTGGAGCTCTGTGAGCAGGCCGAGGCCTCTGAAAGAATGCAGTGTACAGGGCCACTCATCCGCCTGTGGTTTTCCCCAGCCAGTGGTCATAAAGGCCCTTTAGTTCCCCATCGGTGCCTGTGCGTGTACACTGAACATATGGATTGGCCAAAATGAATAGGGTTAACATACACGCTGGGCAGGGCAAATGAATGTTTGTAAATGTGTTTTTGGTTTGGGCAGAGGCTAAAGATAGAGAGTGGTATGGGCAGGCACCGCTCATTTCTCAGTGACATGACTCCACTAGGTAGCAGTGGAAGCTGGGGAGCCCGAAGTGAGCCGGCTGTTTGCCCCCACAGCAAGTCAAAATCAAAAGCGTTACCAAATGGACTGTAACACATGAAAAGCTGCGCTATAATTGGTCCAATCGGGATCATCTGGTCTAATTCGGGTCACTGTCCTTGGATGACAGCTACTAACAGAATTTGAGCTCAACTTTATCCTATACATCAGTGTCTACATCCAGCAGCACTGTTAACTCACAGATCCGCTGTTGCGAGGGTGTACAAAGTAAAACTGTTAACAAGCTAAATTAACTCGGCTTTAAGACCTGAACACACAAGGACCTGTGACTTAGTGGGTGTAAAAACTAGTTACCAAACAAGTGTAAACAGTTTGCAAAAAGTGGCTTAACTAAAGAGCGAAAAGTAATTCGAAATGCTGGAAACAGTGTGTTAAAAGTACTGGGTAAATGGATAAAAAAGTAGCTAGCTAAAAGTAGTGGATATAAATAATTGAAATAACTACCAGTAGGCCTAATGGATTAATGGCTGTATAAATGCAAACTTGACCACACTGACCTACCAGCTAAACACTGACAACTCACTTGTATGAATTTTGTATTTAACAATGTCAACTCTCCTATAAGCAGTAGTGTTGGCGTTAAATGGCATCTAACTTATTATCGGTGAGGAGTGTCAGGATGAAGGAACACTTCATCATCTAACAAGGCTGTGGGGGAACACAAGACAAAACACTGGACTATACATCCTCCCAGAGAAACAACACGAAATAGATGACCGAACAGCTGGCTTACCGGCATAGTGCTTCAGCGTCAAAGTGTCTGGAATGTCTGTGGTCAATGATGACGAGGTCATGATGCTTCTCCAAGAAGCATTCAAGAGCCGACTCGGGTGTTCGCGCCATGCTGCACCTGAAGTTGGCCTTCTCACATGCCCAGCAGAAGCCATTACTCTGACTGTCCTCTTTGGCAAAAACTAAAAGTACCTGCAAAAAGAGATGACTGAGCACATATATCCAACTGAGTAATCTATATTTTCAAGTGACCTCATGCAATGTCATACTACTACTACGACTACCAAAAATATAGTGCTAAAATCTGAGTTAAAGAGGGTGTCTCAAAGAGCTATAATACACAAGGGGTGTAAGAAAATATCTAAACAGAGTGGATGAAAACAGTGAAAAAAGCAAAATTCTAAACATCTTACATGCAGACAGGTATTAAGAAATGCTTTAAAAATGCAGTTAATTTGTTTGCATGAGCGCTACACACGAAAGGTCCACAAACTAGTTGTTAAAATGGCATCACTGGTATTTAGGAGGCCAATCTTTGGAAAAGTCAACAAAGACAGAGGGTCTTAAATTGAACAAAAACCTACAGTCACTGACAAATACCTATCATATACAGGACTGTGTAAACTAACTTTCATTGTTGATTTATACATCCATTATTTTTACAACACATCAGTTATTTATTTAGTTTAAAACATCTGAAAAAAGGGAAAAATGGCTATCACCATTTTCCTGAAAAGTGACATCCTGTCAACAACGGCATGCACAATGCAATTATTTTTGAAAGGAGGTGGAAATACTTATTGTATAACAGGAGAGAGCTACTGGGTTAATTGATATGTAGCTGTGTTCTGATTAAGGAAATTGGTAAAGTAATCACAAAAGATGGGCCCCCGCTCTGCACTTTAGGATTAGTACAGGAAAATATACATGAGAGAGCCACAGTCAGAGCTCGGAGTTGTCAAGTCATCATTGTTGCATTTGTGCTCATTTGCGCCTGTCGTCCTAATCAGCCTGCAGTGTGACCTCAGGCCTCCAGCGGACAGGCTCTGATTGATCAGGCTCGGCTCGTACTCGGGTGCGTCACAGATTTTATTGTCCACTGCCATGATCTATGACACAATTAGTCGAGGTGGCCTTGACTGGCTGCGGTCCCTCCCGCCCGTCTGCCAAGGCTGTGTCCGAAAGTGCTGCTGCTACCGTCAAACCAGTCACTGAGAGCTCTCTCTCTCTCTCTCTCTCTCTCTCTGCCACCATACTTTCATACAACCCCTGACTTGCGTAAATACTGGAACAGAGATTTAGGCCCGCCTCCAAGAGCAGCGCTGCACTAAGAGTAGATTCATGAGTCACCCTCTTAAACAGACGTCATCTCCCACTGTTGGCAGGAAGCAGAATGAACGTAAAGACAGGAAAGCTTGTTCTGCAGTTTTCAGTTTGCATCACACCTGTGAGGTTGGGTTAGGACACAAAGACCTGACTTTGTTGGGAAAACTAAAATTACTGTCCTCCATACAATGACTGGATTGGCCGTTTTAGATTTTTTATATTAACGCTGATAATTGGTTTGGCTTTATTTAAGTCCCAAAACATAGCCTCGAGCGTGAGGCAGCGAGCCTTTATGCCCGACAGAAGTGTTGCTAATGCAAACCATATTCCACATATGAACATTTTCCCCAACGAGCAGCAATAACTGTCCGGCCAATAAATACATCACCTCAGAGTCCTGCAGCTATGTTCGGTACGCACATGGAATTAGATCAGAATTCCACATTGGGATGTTGGTAGAAAAGTCAACATTCCCGCAGAGGTGGAGGAACGGGGTAAGATAGGTCGAGATAAGGTCTTTTCAGCTGCCTGTGTGCAGACTGGACAGATATGCCTGGCTCAGTCATAACACACCCAATCGCAATAGACACACAAAAAAAAAAAATCTCAAAGCACATGCGAGCATGAAGAAGTGAGGATTTGACGTTTGTGCTCCAAAGAAACAGATGGACACGGCAGAGAAAGTAGCAGAGACAGCAAGAGGGAAAAAAAAAAACTAGTTTGAAGGGGAGTAGTGAGCATTTTGGCAGCGTCTGATCACTCTGTCTAGAAAACATCATTGTTGAAAACAGAGAGGGCCCGGCCAGATCCTGTGAACTGCGAGAGAAGAGGAGGAGTAGGGAGGAGGAGGGCATGACAGGATCAGCTGTGAGTGACAAAAACAGGAAGGGGATATCTCTCTACCTCGTTTTCCTACCGTGGTCACACTAGAGCGCATCAGACAATGAAGCCGAGGCCGAGCACTCATACATGGCATTAAATTACAGGACCACTAATGTATTGCTTTTCTTCAAGTCTCGCTGACTTCACATCATCATTGTTAGACTAAGTTTAGCAGTTCTGACTGATTTTTTTTGTCTTTGAAATCAAGAAAAAAGACTAAGGATTTCTCAAAGCCCAAGGTGACATCTTCAAATGTCTTGTTTTGTCTGACTAACTGTCTAAATCCTCAAATCCTCTTTTAACTCTAATATCTAAAAAAAGAAAAGCAGCATATTCTCACATCTGGAAGCAGCAAATGTTTCACATCTGATGTAAAATGTTGGGCCCTGCAATGCACCCTGGAAACAAAGCACATTCTCAAAATACATTCAAAATTCCTAAAAAGCTGACTTTCCCAACTTTTCACACAAGAAGCAGCACATGCCAACAGAACGAGCACAAACTGTATAATGAAGCACTGAGCGTGAGAGAATGTCCTACTGCAGGGACCAAACTGGTCCATGGATCCTCTGTGTAGTTCTTCCATAACGCGCATTGTTCATTATGGTATGTTCTTCTCTGTCATAAATGTTTGGCCTTGTTGCCTAGACAACGATGGGCTGCATTGCACACAATACGTCTATTAACCGTTTTTTTTGTTCTCCCCCTCCTCTTCTTTGAATGTTTGTCAGGGGATTTTTTTTTTTCTTAGAAATTCAAGATTAGTTCCACCGCAAACAAAAGTAGGTGACGTTGTGAAACGCTAATCCTAGAAAAACGCTGCCAAATGTTGACAGTCACACCAAGTTTAGCTTTACAGCTCGGCTGAAAGGCCCAACATGATATGGACGTTCCCAGGACAAGTCTGTTGTTCCGTGAAAAACATTATTACATTCAAGCAAATAAACATGAATCATTCAGATGTTTTTACGATACCTGAAGTGGGTCTTTAAATAACTTCATTGGTCCAAATTGCACCTCTGTTAATGTGGTCTGAAAGACAGAAAGACAAAGACATGGATTATAAAAAAAAAAAAATATTTCACCAAAGGGATATTTTCTAAATTTTTTCATATTTCCATTTTAACTCATTTGAGTTCCCAAAAATCTCCCTGTTGAATGTATACTAGTAATAATAAAAGCAAAATCTACGAGGGTTTTTTTACATTTCCTTTTCTGCTGAGCTTATAAAACCCAACATGTAAAAAAGTATTGATAAATGAACCACAGTCTTTAGGTTAGGTTAGGTAGTTACTTTATTAATCCCCAAGGGGAATTTTTTTAAATTTAATTTAATTAATTTAATTTAATTCTTTGCAAAAAACTGAGGTTACATAGATGATGAAGATGACAAAATACTGAAATGACAATAAAGCAATGTTTACATAAAAATAAATAAATAAAATCTCATGTTTCATATGGTATTTCCATTTCCATTATTTCCAGAGTTTAGGACCAGTTAGATCCCAGAGAGACCTCTTGTCTTCAGATGTATAAATAGATAGACTTCATTTTTTTAAATTGTTTTATCATTGCCAGTGGTGGAAAATTACAAAGTGCATTTAATTAGTTACTGTACTTTCTGGTACTTTGACTCCACTAGTGCAGAGTTGTGACCAAAAAAAATAAATAAAAGACAGACAGACAGACAGATTTTCAACTCATTACACTTTCCTTACATGAGCTTTCTCTTTTCTGTCTGCAAATAATTTAGCTTCCTTCCTGCTAAATGGAACCCAGCTCAGGGGTTAGTTACCATAGCAACCGAGCCCCTTGCGGACCGCCATCCCTCTAGAATTCCTCTTCTGCGTAAACAATCTACACATGTGAGGAGGAATACAGAGAGGAATTTTAGAGCATGCCGGACCGCCGTAAATCACTTCTTGCTAAATTGTAAGCCTTTTCAAAGCTCCGTGAAACAACAAAGGGGGGGGAAGCTGATTAGCCATCGGTTGTAGTCAAATTGACGTCATCATGACACTGGGCCGTTTGTTGGACTCTTCCACGAACAAGGAGTATGGAATCAGGATGGCTACAAGCTGATGCTCTGTGATCATCTGATCTTTCACAGACACGAGGACCTGGTCACATGATAGCACTGGAGAGACAGTATGCATGTTAGTGTGTGTGTGTGTGTGTGTGTGTGTGTGTGTGTGTGTGTGTGTGTGTGGACATATACATGTGTGTATGTGTGTGTGGATATATAACGGGGACTAGCATATGGAAATGCCACAAACCAGTGCTCTAGTTTTCCTGTTGTCAGATTTGATTTCAGTTATTCTAACCACTTCTGTCAGAACAAATAACTCCGTCCTCAGCTTTATTAGTTTTGATTAGAGATTCAAACCACTCATTTATTTTTCCCGTGGAGGTGAAACAAAAACGTCCTCTCTTCGATACACTACTGCTGCGTAAATGTCACAGACGGTGGTCGCACAAAAACATACCACACATGAAAATCATGTTTCCACTGCCATGCTGTGTGTCGGTGAGCTCGCTGAGGTCAGACCCTTGACGTATAGAGTTTTGCCCACAAAGCCTCCAGCTAGATGCGGCCCAGCGAGAGCAGCACACAGCACTCTGTCTCCATCCAGGGAGACTTCCCTCTCTAACTGACAATGACACAACCAATGCAACTGCAGCTGAGGTTGTGTAACTCGAATTGCCAGCCTGACACACACACACACACACACACACACACACACACACACACACACACACACACACACACACACACACACACACACACACACACACACACACACACACACACAGTTGAACCAGTCTGCCATCCTCTCCGGGCAACGTACTCCTCTTGTACAGTACACACACGCACACACTGCAATGAATCATTCAGCCAAGCATTTGCATCCCGCAAAAATCATGCTGGCACTCAACCAGAGGCAAACAAAGCAGGGGAAGCGAGGCGAGCAGTACGGACATGCTGCGCACGTCTACGTAATCCACGTGCCGCCCTCTCGCTATATGCTGCTGCGTTGTACCAGTCACCCTGGGATCTGTGTATGTGTGCATGTGTGTGTGTGTGTGTGTGTGTGTGTGTGTACTCCTGTTAATTAGACAACAAATTAGTTGGGCAGGAGGGCATAGTGCAGATGCAGTTGTGCTCTGTGAATGAATGATAAATGAATTAAATGCCATTCATTCTGTTCCTTGTAGTTTATCTTGATTGATTTCAGTATAATAATTTGGTTATGATGGAATGGTTTTATCATGTTATCTTTCTACAAATTTCTGCTGTCCATATATTGATTTCATTCAAAAAACTAAACAAAGTGAACTATATTAGACGTGTATCAATATCAGTCAAATATCCTTTTTAATTCTTTAATTTCAACCATATCATCCAACTCTGCTGCATTTGTAACATCTAAAATTCAGTTTCCAAGACTAAATTAACCCTTACAGAGCCCCGCTACAAAAATAAGCTGCAGGCCCATTTAATACTAATTAGTAATTACATTGTGTTAGTGTGACAAAACATATTTGGGAATATCCACCATGTACGCACAAAATAAACCAGAATATTTAAGCCCTCTCAACTAGATTCTTACTGAGATGATAATGCTGTCTTCCTGTTGTTATGCTGTTTGGACAACTTTGACATCATGTTTTCTGGTTGTCTGTCTGTCTGTAAGGACTTCCATCTCAGGATCATGAATGTGATATCTCCAGAATACCTTGAGGGAAGACATTCTTTAAATTTGGCATGCATGTTTACTTGGATTAAAAGATGAACTGATTTGATTTTGGTGGTGAAATGTCAAAGGTCAAGGTCACTGTGTCCTCATGTCTGTCTGATCCAAATTTCAAATATGTATAATCTTCTGTAAGGGACTTATAGGAATACTTTTTAGCCAGGGATGCTGTGGCTCTAAACACTGAGTCAGCAGCACACAGGCACTGAAGAAATGTAGCATAACAGACACCTTGAATTAATGTGGATCAGAAACATCATGGCACAAGGTCAGAATTTACGCAGAAACTGATTTGACCTGATTATAACAAACTAATTGTCACACAGTGAACCTGCAGCCCTCTTGCCCTCTGATGTGTCTGGAGCCTCAGAACAGATACCCGCTTTGCCATATTTCAACAATCAAAAATGAAAACCCCAAAGCCTGAGTGCATTTTAATGATTCAATGAAGTGCAGTGAAGTGACATTTTCCAAACTGACAGGTTTGAACAAGTCTCGCGTCATGTGATATCACACCTTTCTTGGTTGTTGGGGCCACATCAGAGCTGCTGGGTGTCTGCAGTCATCTCGAGCAGCCGTCAGGGCAGTCTGCAGTCTCCTGCTACTTTCATTCAATACACCTAATGTATTTACATACATCGGAGTTGCCTCTGACCCTATATCCTGCTCCCAGTGTATCCGGCCCTATAGATCTCCTCCTCCTTCTTCTCCAGCTTGCCAGCTCTTCTGTCTCAGATTCATAGACACACACACACATGCACACTTCACCATACACACTGGGAGAGTGGCTTTCCACTAAAGTGAAAAACAGGAAATTGGATGACATTGTTCGGTGCGCCGACGTCAGCAGTGAGAGATAGAAAGAGTAAACAGCTTCCTCCACCCCAGAGCTGGGACCAGGATGCAGGGAATCTTGGGATGCCTGCTCTGCTTGGGCGTCTTAGGAAAACGTGGATGGCTGCCCCGTTCTCCAACAATCTCCTCATCTCTCGCTTTAACACAGCTGACATCTTTTCTCTACCTCCCACTCCTTGATATCCCTTCAGTTCAGGAGTTTGTCCCTCCTTAAAACTTCTCCACGTACGCTTAAGAAATATATTATATGCATAGCTGATCAAGCTTTAGCAATATCAGACAGAGTGCCGGTCGCTCAACACGTTGTTGGGCTGCCTTGTATGTGTTTGTGTGTGTTCCTGTCCAAAAGTGTGTATCAAATGGAGATGAATCAATGTTCTTGATTAGGTCTGATTAAGGGCAGCAGTCACAGCCACAGGTGTGGATGCACACTATGTACCAGACAGACAGACAGACAGACAGTCAGACACACTAACTCTCACACACACACACTGAGCTAAGTGAGGGTTAAATGGCACCGAGTGACACATCAACCTCAACCACACGCTGAGCCACTCAGATAGTAGTGTTAGCTGCCCATGCTGTGCGTGTTACCTCAAAGAGAATTATTCACTTTCATGTGTGGACCCTCACATTGGCTGCCCATAGATCTGCACTGAAGTCAATGGTAACAATGGGGTTTCAGACCTGCAACCACCTCTAGCTCAAACAAATCAATGACCAGCCTGAAAAACACCAAATTCAGCTCAGCTAAATCAATTTCAGCTAACTGTGACAATACTGATGCTTCTCTGACCTTTAAAAGAGTTGGTTTAGGAGATACTTTATTTTTATAAGCCAGCAACAATGTTATTCAGAATATGCTACTATTTAGGACTAAAACAAACACATCAAATCTATAATTTTTCTCATGTTGAAACTTTGTGTTATTTATTGCCACAATTAGCAATAAACTACCAAAACCGCAAAGGGCCAACAGCACAGGACACATCTCCAAGTCAGAGAAGATAAAAGCAACCTGATCAAAACTTACTAAAAATATATATGCTATGCAAGCAGCAACCACAGTGACTGAAAAATTAAGCCAATGTGAAAAAACTGCAGTTCCTCAAATGGCCACTTGAGGCTACCTCCAAAAGCGAGTACATCCCCCATGTTAAAATAATTAACTTTAAAGCAGAAATAAAAGTGTTCACAACCAGGTACAAAACAAAAAATATATATAATGGCGTAAATTTTTAGATATCTTATTCAATTTAACGGTACTACAGTTTAAAGATACACAGAATTATGGGCGCAAGTGCTTTGAGTTACAGGTGAGTATCGTCATATTTGGCTTACTGCCATCAAGTCTTTACCATTGACTGTCAGTCAGAGTCATACGGGCGGAGACTCTCCGCGGTGCTAGTTTCAGCAGTCATGCTTCGTTCAGCCCATCTTAGCTCCACCCATGCACTACCTCTTTGCCCATTTTTGGGCATTTAAACTGCTCGTCAGTTAAACTGAAAAAGTAAACGACAGGAAAGTGCGCCACAACATGTCAGATAAAAAATACTGGGCACTATATACAGTATTGTGCAAATGTTTAAGGTACTACAGATATTTAGATGATGATCCATCACACAATACTGTGAGGGTGTAATTCATTCTGAAGCATGATGACAGGCGCAGATATACACCCATAGTCATAAAGAGCTATCTTCAGTTCAAGTAAGCAGCAGTACTGTATATCGCAAACACACTATATAGTGACGAGTGAGCATTTTGGACACAGCATGGTGGTGCAGACAATACCGATCTCTATATCGCTCACATGTTTTATATTATATATTTAAGCCTTCTTAAATTATTTTAACATATTACTTGAATTGCACTTTTAGCATTGCTAATACTGATTCTATGTGTTTTAAATCATATGTTAAACTCATTCCACCCTGGACCTAAAATAAAAATGTTTATTCCGCTGTATGTGCATTTTTATGCTTGTGGTTGAAATGACAAAGACATTAAACCTTGAATAGCGATATGAAAATTATGAGTGTGATGAGATGCTGATGCTTCGCTCTGACATGCAAACAAAAGAATGGAAGTTGCAGGTCTTTAGACTGAATTAATCAGATGCACCGTTATTTCATAATCTTTAATCCCCATTTAGTTTTGGGCTCAGTGTGAAGCAAATGATGATAAAGTGACAAAATTATGATTATGTGCCAGAATTCAGAGCTGCATGTGTTGGCAGTTTGAAGTATGTCTTTTACTAGTTTTCCAAATAATCAAAAATATTTCTTATTTAGGGCTAGCAATAGAATTTAATGTATAAAACGACTGCTTCAGTACAGGTGCAGCAGAAATCCCACACATATTCAGTGATTCAGCCAAAACTCTGAAGACTGTAACATAACTTCCCACTTTACCGTCGCTTCCTTTCCTTCCATGTCCTCCCTTTATTTCTCTGCACATTGCTTTCCATTGCCCTGAGAACACTCAAACACCTACACGCAGGGGCTCACACATAAAAACTCTCTGCCTCTGTTACCTGGAGTTTGTTATGTACACATTTCTAGAAATATGGCTCGTGGATCCATTCCGTTCCATAAACCACTCGACGGATAAAACAGTGTTGAAAGCAGTTTGGAAATCAATCTAGCTTCATCTGACACGTTGTCACAACAGTGGAAATGTGCAGACAATAACAATTCATTAAAAAGTCTAAATAAAACAAGCACTGTGCAGTATTTCTATCCGGTCTTTCTATTCTCACTGCTTTAATACTGAAGAGAAGAACAGCAAAATGAGTAGTGGGTGAAAAACAGTCACCGTCCCCCACCCGAAAATACCCAAACATTCATCTAATGTGTTAATGTAATTGCAGTTCATCCGTTTAGAAATATAACTGCAACCATGTGTATTCTGGCTCCGTCCACATGTCTTATCCATGGTGACCAAGCCCACAGTCAGCCAGGCAGAAGACTTTAGTTGAGTCACTGGCATGGCTGAGGGAAACTAGGCCACTGTGGATCGGTTTGTCCCAGAACATCCTCGCTTTCTCTGTATTTCTATCTGTGTCTCTCTCCCTGTCTGGCAGAATGCACTACGGAGGAAAGACCAGCCTCCTGCAACAAAAACCACCATGTCCAGTAAGGAAAAGAAATCCACTGTGTAGAACTAGATGTTTTTTAATTTGCAGAATATCTCAGGATTTTTTTCTTGTTATGCAGCATGTGTCAGATGCAATATCATGAGATGAACGATGTGCCTCCTTTTATTTACTATGACAATTGTTCAGCTGTGTGCACATGACAGAAGCGAAGAACTCGCACAGTGAATCACTGTTCTTTTTTAACAAACTCATGCATATTTTATGTTCTTTTACTCTCCTCCTTTAATGATTGTAATCGTTCCTGTTGACACATTGTCATGCATAGATTCTTTAGCTACAAAACACATGACCGTTTTGCTTTACTTACTTTTAAATCAAATGCATATTAAGGTCAAGCTAAAACTAATAATTATCAATCAATAATCATCAAAGTGAATCAAACTGGAGTCTTAAAATATCTTCCTTTGGAGAGAATCAGCGTACAAAAAGCAAAAAGAAGCAAATACTCATTTTGAGAAGCAGCGACATTTAAAAATTCTCCTTAAAAGAATTGTTTTTCTTATGAAATAATTTAAATGGATTATCAACTAATCTATTAATATAATTCTATCAGCTGCAATTTGAATATTTTTTTTCTCTTCATAATGTACTGTTTCACTGTCTTTCATTGGTTCTCACATGCATGTCGATGCTTTTTAATGGAGATTGCAAGTTTTCAAACCAAAGGGCCAAACTGGAAACTGAATGGACTAATACCGAAATACTCAGATCCACTTCATCAAGTCAAAGCCAAATGATACGTAGCATGAAAACCATCCTCAGCCATCAAGAGTAATGTTGAGCCAAAGATGCTTTACACTTACACAGAATCAAAATGTAAAATATAAAAAATATTTAACTTTCACTGACTTAAACTGAGCAGACTACATTGGATATACTCATCTTGTCATCTGGATCTGAAGAGGGGAAAAGGTGGTTTTGATGTAGACTTGAATTTCCACAGGGAATTTTTGATTACGATTGAGCTGAGCAATGCAGACCAGCTCACTTCCTGCTTCTGTAACTTTGCTGCAAATTTGATTTGCATGTTACAGTTAAATGGTTTTCATCTCTACAGTTCTGTTAGTCAAATACCTCAATGATATTTTGTTTTGCATATGTTAAAGTCAAATCTGTGTAGAAAAGTCAATTTTGCAAAAACACAAAAAGGGAAGTTGAAGAGCAAAACTTAGTTGAGCTTTGGACTGAATTGTTGCAATGACCCCAAATGAGTCCATAAAAATCACACACCTCATGCTACAAAAAGTAATGTGCGCCATCTTTGCTCTGTCATCTCATTTTTACAAGTAAAAGTAAAATCTGCACTTTTTATTTATATATGTATATATATATATATATATATATATATATATATATATATTATTATATATATCTATGTGTTACGTTTTAAATCTGAATTCACAAGAAGCTTTAGATTAAAAAACAAAAAAATGTAAATCCTGAAAAGGAGCCCACAAAGGTGGGACCACTGGGCGGGGCTGGGAGATTCTAGCCAGGTGCTAAATTAAAGATAAATGCAATGATTATTTTAATCAGTTAATTTATCAATCATACATCTTAAAAATGACCATCATAATTTCAAAATGACATTGCGAAATATGTAGTTTTGTCAGGCCGACAACTCAAAACCAAAACAGAAAAAAGTACTAAATTCTCTAAAACCCACTGAGCACCTTTTACACTGGCTTCAGGAACAGGAGCCCTCAATCAGGCTAACAAGAGAATTACACCTCTTACATCTAAAGTTTACAAGATATCTCCACCAAGCCTGAACTAACAATCTGCAGTTTACTGTCACACATCCAGCCACAAATTGGACACCCACCATCAAGCCTTATAAACAAAGACATCATATCTGTCAACATCACAATTGTTATGCAACTACTGACAGGTGGCAATACGGCCTGCAATATGAAAGACTAAAAATTTGTCACATTCCTCCTCATTCTGAAAATGTTGCTCCTTGTTTCAATTCATTATGGCTGTGCTGTAAATTCCCCATTACTGTCAAAAGTCTGGGCAGTTTGAACAGAGCACAGGGCAACGAGACAACTGAATTTGTTCCTAGAGTGCAGTGTTACCTCAGCAGCAGCTGATTTACAGTAATTGTTGGTAAGTTAAGTAATAGTAAGTGAAGGTAAATGAATCATTTCAGTAATGTTAGCTTATTGGATTCTATGCACGCTAAAGTTGCTCAATGGAAACGGCACCGTGGATAAAATTCAAGATAAAATAAATATAATTCTGAAATGTAAATTAATTAAAACTGCACTTTAAGATTCTAAAAGTGTCAAAAAATTATTACCTTTAAGCATTACAAACTCTGCAAAAGAAATCACTTTCATGTACTGCAGTATTGTGAACTACTTCTCATACATGCCGTCCCAATGACAGAAATTTCTAATCACACATGCGCACATACACATTCATTGTTTTTGGGGCAGCGCTTCTAGAGTACGCCCTGACCTTTATTCTGTCTGCAGTGACATCTCTTCTACCTCACCAGATAGTGCGGAAGCTCAGGCATACATCAGGAATGCGCGTGCACACACACACACTCACACACACACACACACACACACACACACACACACACACACACACACACACACACACACACACACACACACACACACACACACACACGGAGGGAAGACACCGAGTAACTCACAGGAGACTGAACTTGTCCTGGAATTCAGTCCCAAACGCCCTCGAATGACGTCTATGGTTTAAAAATACAGAGTTTGCAGAAAATGGATAGGTTACTTCATCCTTGGTGACCTGTCCCTGTTTCTCACTGGTGTTCCACACATTGCGCCTCTCATATCACAGAAGCCTTCAGATTATGTAAACTGCTAGTCCAGCGCAGTCGCTGTCTGTTACAGTTCGGCAAAAAGATGAGACGTAGATATTTAATACCTGCAGGTCTGAACTGTACTGTACACAAGAACACTCAGAGACTCAGAAGACATACAGAACACCTTGAGAACAGCTCTGGCTCTGACAGAGAAAATCTGTGACGTGTTTCCACATTTCTGACTAAAATAAAATGTGTATTTAGACTACATGCGTACGTCTGTGACATCAGAGTACATGCTGCATTCCCAAGGCTCATGGCGCGCCCACGTCTGACTGCATACACCATGTCCATCGTGGCACAAGTGTGTATGTGATCTGTGTGTTACTGTGCCAAGGAGACACCTGGCACAGGAGCTGTTCTTGCTGTCGGGCCAAGTGACGAAGGTTAGAGACTTGGAGACGAGGATCAAGGGCAGGAGAGAGGTGCTTTCATCAAACATGGACAGAAAGGCATACTCTACGGCTGTTTGTTACATCACTGCATGTAGCTGGGATTTCTGAGATTTTAACTTAAAAGACAGATGAGGTTGTAATGAGATCACATCTGTCCTCGACTTTTATGCATCTCCTGTGGCTGCATTTTTCAAAATTGATCTTACTTTCCCCTCTTCTTCCTTTTCAAATTGCTTGTATGAACTGTGGACGGAGTGTGTCCAAACTATAGCGTCACTTATTATCTGGCTTTTAAATCCTGATGATTACAAGCAGCACCTATCGACTTTACAGCAGCAAGCATGTAGGTTAAAGAGAAAATGCAGCCATTTATTGTACTTTCATAAAGCTGGGACATATGTTGAAAAACTGTTATGGTCAAAATCAAAGCAGCAGAGCAGTTTGTAGCGCAGGAGTTTGCTTTAAAAAAAAAAAAAAAAGTTCAACCCTCAAACCTACAGAAAAAAGATGTTCACAGACTTTGTAGTCCACCTCGTGAGGAGTGACCTCAACTTCACAAGTAAAATGGATGATGGTGACCCTTTATAAAGAGACACGTAGATGACGTTTGCTGAATGCCAACAATGTGTGTAAATTAATTAAAGACAGAAGACCGATCCATAAGAAGCCGAGCGCTTTCTCCAATGTTCACCTTCAAGGTATTTCTGTCCTTATCCAGATTACCCTGAAATCCCCATAAGACCTGGACAATCCTAATCTATCCAGGGCTGTGGGGCAGCCCCTTACTAAAACCTCCCCTTCTTCCTCGGCCCCCAGATGCTTCCTTCAATACCACTTTTACTGCTCTGTAGGCTGCTTCACTTTCCCTTTCATTCACACCTACTCCTCTGAAATAACACCTCCATTTTACTATATACAAATACCCAAAGGAACACTTTGAATTAATGTCTGTTTTTTTGTTTCACTGTGTGCTCCTGCCGTTAGCAACTGTAAATCCTTTAACAGCCATCAGAGTGTCAATTTCACTGTGAACACTGTGCAGCTATTGATCAGGCGCAGTCGTAATTTTCAGTCTCCGTCTTCTCTTAGCTCAGTCTGAGTTAGGTCAAAGGCCAATAAAGCAGAAGGGCAAACTAAAGGAGCTTGAGAAGCCGAAGTTGGACACCGCCTGGTTGACTGACACTGCAGTGTACTGTAATCTTACCGGGAACCTTTCCATTTCAGTCAGCTCCTCCTCCTCCTTCTGAGTCCAGCCAAATGCATGACAACAAGACAAGCAGAGTACAAACACCAAGCTACATAAGTAAGAGTTCATCAGGCAACGATAACTGTATCTTAATTACTTCACCAGCCCTGTGACCTAAAGAGAGGATTAGAATTAGCAATACGTCTGCACCACCCCTACTCTATCTGCAACTCTGCATGGCTCCACCTCTCAGCTTATATGTTATTGAAAATATCAGAGGTGGTTCTCCAGGGCTCTTCATATGTCTGGGAAAGCATTATATAATCTTCGGACCCCCCACCCCACCCCCCTCCTCTTCTTCACCTGCTAAAACAGGAGCACTGATGTCACTGTTGCATGAGGGATTAGTGAGTGACACCAGCTGGGGCTTGGCCCACAAACTATACTTGATTTAAACAGATACAGACGCATATACACACAGACACAAACCTGGAGAGAGGACGACTGCAAGCCAATACACACATTAATGGAAGTTTGTCAACACTTAGACATAAGGCCTGAAGTTTTTGCAGACACTGCAACAACAGGTTTAACTGGGCAGACAGCCACTTCCTGTCTGAATAAGTCTGATATTGCCATTAAATCATATTGTAAACCATGTTTGTCTTTGCATCCAATCATCTTCTCTTACTGTACGAATTGTTAAAAGAACTTCAACTCTGATTTCAGTAAGGTCCAAACTATTTGGATGTAACACCCAACTTTGAAACTGAATCCACTTTGACTAGCTGAAATTTAAATACCATTGCACTTATTACACCGAGTAGTTTACTTTGGTTAGAATCTCCCTCTTTCAAAACAATCCAGAGAAAATCCAGAGATGTCAAATATTTCAGGGTTATACTGTACATTCAGTGGTATTTGAATTCCAACATGCATTTCGGTAATTATCACATTTCACAATGAAGTAACCTCTGACAAAACTCAATTTAAGCTTCCTGCTTACCATTTGAGAGGATTTCTGTTTTTGTGCAGAAATCATTGGGTAAATGCCTCATGCTAAAACAAAGGGACAACACATCTTTAACTATGGCTATGAGCAGATGTGAGCAAGAATAAAGTAAATAATAAAATCAACAAAAAACAATAAAATATATCACGTGTGTTATGTGTAATGCAGAATAATATTTCATATAGCCACTATCAGCTATTGTGGTTACTATGCACACAGTTAAAACAGAGAGCGGTGAGGAATGTACCTCTGGTGCAACAGGTATAATAAATGACACAGGTGCTTCTGATAGACACGCAGGAATGTTACAACTATGGATTCACTTTCATTGTGAACGTACAAGTCTGTTTCACTGTCTTTCATTGGTTCTCACATGCATGTCGATGCTTTTTAATGGAGATTGCAAGTTTTCAAACCAAAGGGCCAAACTGGAAACTGAATGGACTAATACCAAAATACTCAGATCCACTTCATCAAGTCAAAGCCAAATGATACGTAGCATGAAAACCATCCTCAGCCATCAAGAGTAATGTTGAGCCAAAGATGCTTTACACTTACACAGAATCAAAATGTAAAATATAAAAAATATTTAACTTTCACTGACTTAAACTGAGCAGACTACATTGGATATACTGTACTCGTCTTGTCATCTGGATCTGAAGAGGGGAAAAGGTGGTTTTGATGTAAACTTGAATTTCCACAGGGAATTTTTGATTACGATTGAGCTGAGCAATGCAGCCCAGCTCACTTCCTGCTTCTGTAACTTTGCTGCAAATTTGATTTGCATGTTACAGTTAAATGGTTTTCATCTCTACAGTTCTGTTAGTCAAATACCTCAATGATATTTTGTTTTGCATATGTTAAAGTCAAATCTGTGTAGAAAAGTCAATTTTGCAAAAACACAAAAAGGGAAGTTGAAGAGCAAAACTTAGTTGAGCTTTGGACTGAATTGTTGCAATGACCCCAAATGAGTCCATAAAAATCACACACCTCAAGCTACAAAAAGTAATTTGCTCTGCCCCATGACAACTGTAAGGGATAGATCAGCTGAGGGTACAGTATATCCTCAGAGAAACAGACGGGACACACTCTGGAGAGTTTTGCGTCATAGCTGTGTCCATTAAAAACAAAGACGGAGACGGAACTGCTGGCTTAATGCGGCGTTCAGCAAGGTGAATGAGTGTCTTGCGTGTTTACTACAGCCAACAAGCTGCAGGCCTGTTCACTTAAACCCAGTGAGGCTCTTGTCCGCTCAGCACTTCTTTAGTGAAGAAAGACCGTGAAATGAAGTTAAAGCCTTATGGAGCATTTTGATTCTTAAATATTTTTAGATCAGCTGCCAAATTTGACAATTAAACACCCATTATATTCATAATTTAATACTAAATCTACCAGTTTATGGTGCTTCGTAACCCAGGAATAGTCTCAACATGCTGTATACAACCGTTCCCCAGTGTATACTGACTGCAAGGACACTGGTGTGATGGAGTGTGAAAATGTCCAAAGTACTCCAGTAACCAGATGCTGTTAACACGGCTGTTAGCATTGTTAACACGGTGTGTCGTGCATGGTTACAGACGTCCACAATCACCACATAAGGCTCTCTTCCAGGGGAGATTAAAAACATGCCCGTGGACACTGACACTGTGACACGATGTAAGACGGATGACTCTCAGATGAACTCTTCCTCCGGAGGAACAATCCTGGTGTGTTCTGTACATGGTGTACTTTTCATAACCGCACATAAATGTGGGATTAAGACCTCCAATTTAGAGTGTCTGCACGTCATATTATTGTTAATATGGCTAACATCAAGTGAACAAATTAACTCAGAAGTTTTTCCACACTACTATAAGCGAAAGAGAAAACAAGAAAATGGATCACAGCGGGTCAGATGGCCAACTGGACGGATGGCACAGAAATTTGAAATTAATCCAGAAAAAAAATTAGAAATTTGCAACATTGTGACTCGATCCTTAAGGAATAGTTTAAGATTTTCGCAAGCAGTTATTCGTTCTTAAATTTCATTGTCAAGAGAGTGAAGCTAAAAGTAACAAAATCCACCTACCAGCACCTCTAAAACTCACTAATTAACATGTCACATCTTGTTTTGTTTAATCCACACAAAAATTACTTATAAAAAAGACAAGTTTGACCTTTATGGCGACAACTTCAAGATTTCAGGAAGTCATTGTGCTAGATGGGGAAAAAGTTCACAGAGCCACAGCTTTACAACTTCATGCTTTGGTTGTTGTGTAGATTAAGTAATGACATATTGTATGTTACTAATTGGCCCTTATTGGCTCAGACTACATAAATTCAGCCCAAATGTGAAAATGTTTGTCAAATTTCAAGTGAAATGCCTGAATATGAACATCCGGGATGACAAACAGGCCTTCTGGTGGTGGCTTTTCAGCATTTAGGACACCACACAACACCCCAGCAAAAAGTCTAGCATGCCAGGTTGTTTTTTTTACCACTTTAGTTTGACATATTCTACCTCACGTTCTGTGACATCGATCAATAGGATGCAGAGTGCATCACGCATAGTGCCTCTGTAGCATGATTGGCGAGTTCTTGACCCTCCTCCCTGACGACACAGGAACTCACACACGAACATCCAATATAATTGTCATACATGTGGTGTTGCCAGTCTCCCAACAAACACAAGGCAAGAATTTATGGCACCTTTTCCCTAATCATTCCTAATCTGACGTAGTTATCACCGTGAAGGACAAATATATCATGGAGTGTGATCCGGGATTATGGGGGTGGATATGTGTTCCCAAAGTGTCAAACTAGCCATTTAAATGCCTTTTGGCTGTTTTCTGTATGACAAGTATAGAGTACTATTTTTTATACAAACATAAAACTAACTGAAACTAAAAGGATGCAAAAATCCGTTGACCCGTCTGCCATGTCTCAACTGAAGTCAGTGAGGAAAAGGTTAAATGTGATCAATCTAATTTTCTATCTCTGCTTTGTGTTTTATGTCTGTTTCCATTTGCAAAACTATTTGACAAATACCATGGATGATTGATCAATGCTCGACATCACAAGTGTTTGCAAGATACTTGAACAGTCAACAAACTACAGGCATTTCAAAAAGCACCTAGCAGACAGAAAAATAACTGTTTGATATGAACAACCATCTCCTGTTCCACCTCAACACTCACACTGGCAGTTTGCCCTGAACGTCTGGATGCATGGAGCAGGAAGCCACGTTTGAAACACGCATCAGCAGCATGACACCGTGACCCCTGCAGATGCTCACAGCTTTGAAAGCCCAGAAATCGGGAGAGGCGCATTCGAGGAGGAGCTTAAAAAGGCCACCAGTGGACCTGGGCCCACTCACATCTACATTCCAGTGAGCTTCTGAGACAGAACAGAGAGCGCTGCTACAAAGTAAACACTTGGAGTGCCTTATTTTGGAAGAATACCATTTCAGTAATCTTATGAAACTATCACATGCTGACCTTATGATACTAAATTCTTAACCTGGAGGGGGAGCAGAACAAGCTTTGAATGCGGCCTTATTTGTTAAGACTATTTAAAAAACAATGGGAGGTTCTGTTTCATAAGTACATGCACCCAATTGACACCCCGCGAGTGAGCGAGCTCTGAAGAGACCCACTGTATCTGCTCTCAAGGTGACAAAGGGACCTATCATGTTGTCCTAATTTGATTTCTACACAGAATCAACGTTCACGGTGTCAGCAGTGGCAAGAGTTTTGAGTCATTACATCAACTGTTGGGGCTGTTTACTGTTAAAGACCAGACTAATTCTATGAAATGAAATGTAAAAATACTGAAGTAAAACTCTTGGACATCTCATGCTGTACAGAAAGAAGGGTGATAAACTCTGGAGCTGTCGATACATCAATCAGTGGACTGCGGTTGCTCCCCGGGACCCATTTTGCTTCCTTTCAACTCTTTCTGCTCATGTGCCAGTGGAGAAAATGGACATGGCAAAAAAAAAAAAAAAAAAAAAAAAAAAAAAAAAAAAAATTTCAAGCCAATCACAGGTTTTCTTCAATCTTGTAGCTTCCTAGCTGTGTGACAGAATGACAGTTTTACATTTTCTTCCAGATAAAAGGTTGAACAGTGAGCCGTGCTGACGGCAAACATATGACATGAGTGTTTCAGTGACATCACAAAACAGCACAAATGCTGAATAGGGGCTGTGTGCCTTTTTTTTGTGGACTTTGTGTTTCTCATTTTCACAATATTTATGTAGCACCTCAGCCTGATTCATAATCAAAAAAGAAATGGAAATATAAATCCATTACATTATGGGACCTTTAAATAAAACATAAGAACATAATGAAAAGATAAAGTCATATTTAACAGCTGTCTGAAAATAGTTTTCAAAGTTTCTTTTCATGTAAGGGATTTGAAAGTAGGACAAAAAAAAAAGAAAAATGTTTCAGTCAATAATTCAACCCTCTTTGTACTTCTTAACATATCAGTCTCATGTATGTTAGTTAAATATGAAGCTACAGTCAGCGGCTAGTTAGCTTATCTTAACATAAAGACAAGAAACAGGAGGGAACTGCTAGTCTGGCTGTGTCCAAAGCTAGAAAATAAAACCACTAAGCTGCACATCTAAAGCTAACTAATTAACAAATTTCATTTTTTGTTGTTGTTTGTTTGTTTAAAGCATGCCTTAAAACACCTGAACTTTGCTCTAGTGGGATTCCAACTGCTACCTATGGCAGTGTGCCAGGTTTTAGTGCCATGCTCTGAGCTATAAAAGACCACTGCACATATACACATGACATCTTTGATAGACGCAGATAAGCACAGTGCATCATTTGATCCATACAGCAGCTGTAAAGACAAAGACAGCAGTACAGGCTATTGAAGGCAACTGAACGATAGCACGATAGCACTTCTACGAGTGCACAGAGGAAGACTGCTCCAATTGTGTATTAAATCAAGAGATAAACATATTAACTTTGTGCTTTCAAAGTTATATAGAACAAGAGAACATAGAACAAGAGGAAGAAAAAGGGGAAGAAGACAGAAAGTTTGATGGCCAAAAGAAAGAGAGAAAGAAAAAGAGCCAATATCAGTCTCCGTCTTCTCAGCCAGCAGAAAAAGCACAGTGGATTAATTCATCACCATGCTAAGCCTTTGCCCTCCTCTGGAATAAATTACCCAATGACTCTCAACTTAGACTAAACACACACACACACACACACACACACACACACACACACACACACACACACACACACACACACACACACACACTACTGGCCAGAGAGAGCGCACACATAATCAGTGAGAGAGAAAACTGACAAATGCAGAGGCTGCCCAGGTCAGCGCGTATCATATCTGACTACACACTCTTTCAAAGTAAGTCGTATCACATGAGGTGTTTGGTTTGGAGACTTTAAGTGAAGTGTTTCCCAGCTGACAGGGAAAAAAAAAGCAACCTTGTGTGCCACCATGTCACTTCTGGGAATGGGAGGGTTAAATGGGGGGAAGTCTGAGGTATGGCTGAGCGATTCCACCACTTATGTTAATGCATACAGAGGCTGGGAATCAGGCAGCAAGCAAGATGGCATTACTCTCTAGATACTTGTAAGCTTAGCACCTTTTATTGCTCTTTTCCATTTATACAAAGAGGTAACAGTAAAGCTGATTCTACGTTTGCTGTTCAAAGAGGGGGTGGGGGGGCACTTGATTTCCTTGAGTGGGGGCAATCAGCCTGGAAAAGTCAAGGCCAGATAAATGGTGTTGTGTTTGGCTGAGGTCTTTCTCTGTCTGTTTGGCCCTATACACACACACACACACACACACACACACACACACACACACACACACACACACACACACATACACACACACACACATACACACTATCACAGGACCTTGTACTTGAGCCTTATCATCGCCAGAACAGCCCAGATGGTAACGTACCCTTGACAAAGACTCCCATCACACTACCAAACTTCAATTGAATGTTTCTCACACTGACTGTAGATGCCTGCACATGTCCTCTCTCTCTCTCTCTCTCTCTCTCTCTCTCTGGCTTTCTCTCTCTCTCTCTCACACACTTTCTCTCTCTCTCTTTCTGTGTGTGTCTGTCTGTAAGCAAAGATACAGCAGTTTTAACATTTTCTTAATTGAGTTTCGTAACACTCTTGACTTGTGCTCTGTGCCGTAGCTATGACCAGCTGTGTGTAGATGTGGATTATTTTTATTGTCCTTTAGGAGATAAATGCATATGCTCCCTTCAGAATCACAATGATTCATGCCAGGACAAAACAAACAACAATAAGACACAAAAAGTATTTAGAATTATGTCAGTCTAATATGCTTTTTGCTAAGAGTAGAATTAATGACGTTATCTATTATTTATTAATCTGCCAATTTAATATTTAATATTTCCTCATTGTTTGGTCTACAAATGATGAAAAATCATAATTCCAATGGCAAAAAGTGTCATTTTCTACTTGTTTAGTTGGACTAACAGTCCAAAACTCCAAAGATACTTAACTTTACAATCATATCAGGCAAATCCTCACATTTAATATGTAAGAATTAGAAGAATATTTTATTGCAAAAAAATTGCTGATTCATTTTCTGTCTTCCAACTAATCGGTTAATCAACTAATCATTTCAGGTCTACTTTCTACTGTCACCTGGTACGATCTGGTGCAGCAGCTCTACAATTAAAACAGTGATATTCCTCAATAGGTCTTTATTCCAGGATATATTCTAAATGATACGTAAGAAATTAAAAAAAAATTCCCCTCGGGGATTAATAAAGTAACTACCTAACCTAACCTAAATTGTGTGTTGCAAAAGGCCTTATTAAATCTAGATGGTGCAGGCACACAATTCCACGACAATCAATGGATGTTGTTGATCACTTTTATGGGAAGAAATGAAAAGAGCAGCGGCGGCATGCATTACTGAGCCTTGAATGCATCACAGCGAGCTGATGTACACATTATGTGCACATTATTTTCAATAAGAGGAGCTTTAACACACTTTTCTATACGTTATGGTAAAATTAAATCCAGATCCTAGCGGAGGAAACCACAGAGGATGTTAAAGATGACACCTCACAGACCCGGGATTAACAATTTCCAGCTGAAGAAGATTTGTACACCATTAGTCTAACTCAATCAGGGGACTAATTCAATCAAAGGCACAGTGGGCGTCTTGACGTGGGGGCATCTGTCACACTGACTTCTCACTGCATCCTGCGGTGACATTCGGCCACAAAATTCAGCTTGACAGAGGCCCTCAAATAGCCTGCGGTGTGTCACACAAACGCACACATTCTCATAAACACACAGATACACTCGTGCGCAAGTGAATTCACAAGATAACACTTTTTTTTTTCCCTAACGGACGATTTGTGTTTGCAGACGCCCGCAGTTGTGCATCCAAACATTACCGTGCCAGCTTCCTTTGAGTTTATCATCAACGTGACTCTCCTGGAGACTTCAGCATCATTATTCTTCATCTGGAGACAGAATCACTGTTTTCCTTGATTACGGAGTTTTCTACCGAAGGGATGATGCCTTTCACCAGCACGCATAAAAATCAAGAGCTTTCCTTTTTTCTTTTCCAGCAAAAAAATACCTTTCTCACCTCCAAACACACGACTCCCTTTTAATCGGAATAATAGTAACTGTTATGTGCATGTGAAAGGTCTTACACAATATGAAAAAAAAAAAAAAAGGTCAAATAACAACAGCATCATCCTGATTAGAAACACCTAGTATTTAGCAGGCACAGCCCATTTTGTTATATTAAGTGCAATTATTTGCAGACCAATACACAAATGGGACTGTGATTTTTTTTCATCGCAATGATGTAACACACTGATGACAAACTTTTTGCTATTATGTCACAAAATCCCTTTCAACACCCGACTCCTACTTTCCATTCAAATGTCCCGGTCCAAGCTTTACATGCCTACAGTTAAATGCTTTTAAGGTTTAAGCATGAAACAAAGTTTAGGCCTAAATAGGATCCCCGAAGAGAGGACGTGCTCTTCAAAAGCAGCAGAGGTGAAGCAGAGGCCAAAGCTGTGCCAGCTGACCAGATGTCGGTGCTTTCTGCTCAGATTTTGGTTCAGTCAGAGTGAACACGTCATGCGAAGTGACTGAAAACTGCAACAAATGCTTGCTCCATCCTGAAACTACAAAGAGAGCCGGACCTCAGGTCAGTGCGAAGGGCCTGTGACCCCACGACCTTCCACTGACTGTATATCATGGCCTATTTCCTCTAAAAACTGTAGCGCACAGCATAGAAATTTGGAGGGAGTTTAAATGGAAGTAATGCAATGTATAGTGACTGTGCCTGTGCCTGTTTTAATGCCATAATAGTTTTGACCTCTTAGAGGATTTACTGTACATCTTGATATTTCTGCTGAACAACTTTGTTTTGGAGCTGTGGTTGTATAGTGTTCTCATTACAGAGACTTTTTGCAGAACAACTTAAGAGGCTTCTGCATGTAAAGCACACAAACACACACACACACACACACACACACACACACACACACACACACACACACACACACACACACACACACGTAAACCCACATTTCTCACTCACTCTCACACACATTTGCGGTGTCTGTAAATGTAATGAATGTAGATTCCCTCACCTTGCAGCTAGGGGGTTTTAGGGGTAGTCCAGAGGCAGGATTTCCTTGATGCTGAGTGGTATTAGTCTGCTGGGGTGAGTGGGAATCCTCGGACTCTTTTCCACTGTGGTAGACCACCCTATCAGAGATATGAATACTTGAAGCACAGCCCATGCTTCAACCCACTTCAGCCTTTTTGCTTTTTGCGCAAGTGCTTTACTTTGAGCCTACAAGAGTGTCATTCGCCCTCTCAAATGTGTTTTTTAAGGTCCACTCTTCCTCCTAGGGTTTCATCTTTTGATATATAAATATATATATATATATATATATATGTATCATCTAGGCCACAGCAAAGCCGGTTCTCCAATTTCTCTAACACAAGGCATGAATAATATATCTTTCTAACCCCCACCCCCCACCCCCCGACCAGGAAGCTGATTTCCTCCCTCTGTTTTTCACATGAAGTTAATTGGAGGTCTTCAATCTAAGCAGCTGTCTTGTCCTCGAAAACTTGGATTCCGTTATTCTTCAGCTGCTCAGATCCCCATGGACGATTTGTATCCCTCACTCCGGCTCCTCTTCTCGCCTTCTTCGTACCACATCACCATTTTCTCATTTTTCCTCAACTTCACTGCTATCAAGTAGGCCTAAAACACACCATGCAGTCCCCCCGCCAGCTTTCATGCAATAGTTTTATCCATTTTTTGTGGCCGGGATTTCAAGTGTAGTCGTCCTCCCCCACGTCGGAGCCATCAAAAAGGATGCCGTTTCTCTCTCTCTCTCTCTCTCTCTCTCTCTCTCTCTCTCTCTCTTTTTTTTTTTTTTTTCTTTTTTTTTTTTTAACAATCTGGTTGCCCACTTCGGTTCAAGACACGGGCCATAAACCGGTTCTCACGACACTTTGCTCCAGTCCTGAGCGGTTCATCATCAACAGGCTGAAAGATTCACACCGCACACTGTTATTCTGGCCAGTCGCTCCGATGTCAGACACCCGTCGTGAAACATAATGCCATGTAGCCCGACACAACACTCCATTTATCAGCCCAGATTCACCAATTTAGGAAGCGGGGAAATCTTGGTGGATGGCTTGCAGTCTCCATTCAGGCATACGCTGCCCGGCTGAAGATGATCCGCCTGATATAAGAGGTCCAAACCCGGGTGCAGTTGGTTTACAGCGTTACCAGGCTCGGCGATTTTTCTGTCATTCTGCCGGAAAAAGAGAAGGATGTAGAGGCTGTCAGACTGCAATGTGTGGAGGTACCACCTCTGGAGAATGCAATCGCTTGAGAGACACACAGAGGAAAAAAAAAAAAAAAAAAAAAAAAAAAATCTTTAAAAAAAAAAAGAAAAAGAGACCGCTCCGTGTCCACAAGTTTCGGATCTGGAATCGGGGACGGCAGGATTATTTAAGGTTGACGAGCGCGGAGGTAAGGCGGAATCGAGCTACATAATGCTGATTTAATGTTTGTCTTTTCTCTGCCTTTTTCTGGCGTTTGCCCTTCCAATTCTTCAGCACTGCTTGACAGCGGCACATCCAATAAAAGCACCCGCAAGGATTGACCTACAGCCTTTACTGACGTTAATGCAAATGAGCTGCGCGCAGCTAATCGGAGCGCTGCTCGGCGCGGCTGGGTGGTCCTCTGCTTTCCGTGGGAACTTTGAAAGCAGGAAGAGAGCTCTCTCAGACTAACACTGAGCTGGCTGCAGGTAGGACACTCTCTGAACTTTTGTCGGGTGTGTAGAAAGCACAGTGCAAACTGGGTGGAATGTGATTATGGAGAGTTTTTCACGGTTTTATACTGAAAAACAAGCATAATTTACAGTAGTAGTTTTTGAACATCCAGTAAAAGATGTACAAAAATAATTTTATATTATTATTATAAAATCATGTTACGTATAAAATGTTTACAAACATATAAAAAGTTTGTAAAATATACAGAAAAATAATCGAAGGGGCTTCACAATCAGAAATGATTAAACTGCATCTATTCAGCTGATTTTTTTTTAAATTATTATTGTGTTAGTTTCCTGAATTATTGGAGTAAGGCTAATTTTTAACAGGATAGCATTATTGTCATCATTTATTAATGTGAAAGTTACTTTAGCAATTGATTTATCAATAATTTTGTGATTATAAATAGTGAGAAAATTCCTCCCGAATTCCCAGAGTCCAAAGTGTTACCTTTAGAAAGCTTCTTTCATCCAAGCAGCTATCCAAAATGTTTAGTTTACTACCAATTAATATTAAGAAAAGCAACAATTTCTCACATCATGCGACCATGTGTTTGTCATATCTGTTTAGTTCTCCTTATAGATACGTTTCATAACGTCAACATTTCTGACATTGTTCATGTTCACAGTTCAACAGCTTGTTAGCAGGCTGAGTATGTGTCAGTCCTTCATTTCTTCAGCGACTCAAATTATATGGGAGGGTTGGTACACCGATTAATAATACATTGTAATGTTTAGGTATTTATTTACAGTTTGATATCCCTGAAAATAAATACTTAAAAAACACGAGTACCATCTACCAATCCTGCCACATGCAAAACAGAAAAAGTCTAGAGGAGTCAAATGGAGTTGTACCATATGTAACAACTCTGAGGTGAACATGATAACAACGGGACAGCCATTAAACTCTGACTTAGGTTTTAATCGAGATTGTGAGAGAGGTGATGACTCGAGTCTGTATGAAGCAGTTGTTTATCATCTCCTCTGTATTCAGTTACATGACATCGCATCGAGCACTTTTCCTCAGGAGAAAAGATATTACTGAAAGCAGGTATGATATAATCCAGCACATGCTGTAGTCTTCGGGCATATGGTCTACCTTGTCTTGTGTCGTGAGCTTTGACTGCAGCCCGTGTTCTCAACTTACTGTTATTGATGAGCAGCAGTCATTGTATATATGAATTGATTGTATGTATGAATGCACATAATTTAATGCTTTAGTTGCCATATGGAAAGAGGGCATGAGAAGTTACTCTCATTGGGGTGTGCCGATCGCAGAAGGAAATGTTTTTATGTGGCGCTTTTGTCACCATGTCAAGACCAAGAAGTCGGACGGTGTTGTACTTCACTGCACTGACATGTATCGATATACATGTCAGTGCAGTGAAGTACAACACTGGCAATGATGCAGATCAAGATGCTGCTGCATGTGGGCTGAAAAGAAATTGCATTTCCATTAAGCTGGTTGACTTGTGATACACAAAAACGGAAAGAAATGATCAAAATCTGAGACAGAGGCCGAATTATTCTACTTTTCCTTTAATCCAGCCAACAGCATCTTCCCACTAGATCCCCTCCTCTGTGGTAAACACCCATCTTTAAAACTCCTCTACTTTGTACAATACATACTTTCTGTTATAGAGCTCAAGTCTTCAGGGCCAAGCTAAGATAGATAGACCTGATAACAGAATCACGTGTGTTTTCTTAGACATAACCAAAGAGCCTAAGATGCAGAGTTGCTTTCCCCATCACAAGTAAACTGACCTTAAAGTGTAAAATTGGTGGAGTTCCCCTTTAACACGTGTCAGATGAAGAGAACAATGAGCTTCAGCAGACGGAGAGCTGCACAGAGCTGCAGAACTGTATGATAACGCCAGACTAACGTGTAACACTAGCAAACTTTCACATTACTGAATCAGTCTTAGTATCGCTAGTAATCGCTTTTTGGAGCTTTAAGCAACATCTCATGTGAGAGTTTCATTTCTTTTAGGCAGGAACTGAAAACAAAACCCAACTTTTAAACAACAACTTTATATAAATCTATAAATCACTTCCTCAAATGGTTTATTGCCTTCATAAAAAAAAAAAAAAAACACTGACATTTAACGCAGCATTAAATACATCGGTGTTAGCGATTTGACAGATAACAGCACAAACATGAATCCAGTGACAGGTCAAGTTCGTCATAACCTGTATAAGAAATATTTTCGGCATTATTCACGAGGACATGACATGTTTATACTGTTGTCTTCTGCACTTCTGTTCTGTCTGTGTGTTTGGCTATCAGTTGTCATGATTGTACTTTGTGCTGCTACATCTTTTTAGGCGGGCCACTGAGTAAAGTTTCATTTGTTAATTTGTTTTTGTTTAAATGTATTGTCAAACTGTATGTTTTCACTAATAAAATTGCATTTGCATTGAATAACTGTTGGTTTTAAAGCGACGATGTGCAGTTTGACTGTCTGTGCTCTGTAGTCGATATACCTATCCAAATAAAAATCACAGCATTGAATTGTTATATGTAACTTCTCAGTATATGTATTAATATATCCGCCTGCAGTAACACAACAAAGGACTTTTTTTCATTTCCTCCTAACTAATACATTTTGAAATAATCAACCCATACACTGTGATTCCTGTATTCCCATATCTTTAATCAAAATTACTTGGCTGATTTAGTAGGAGAAAGTATTCCTCACCACTCCCCCAACAATCAAATACTTCAGCTCAGAAAGTAAAAGATGATATCACCCCTTTTGTTGACAGAAACACATGGATGTAATAGTTTGATGTATACATCAACATTTCATTGCAGCATTTTATTAGCAAAAGAACACCCCAAATAATTTCAACCTTATTCTGATGTGTGATGGGATATTGAGACCTCCAACGTAATAATCCTACATATCAATTGTGTCCAAAAAAATATATATCCTCCAACAATTACTGATATAGCGCCACTTTTATTATGTTACTCCTGTCATCAATGTTAGCTTTTTAGCTTTATCCGAACAAGGCTGCTCATGCCACTGGTGGGCCGACTTTAGATCCGTTGTATTGGAAAATACAAAGAAAACTAATGTACAGTCATTACTGAAGTAATGAGATTATTATGGCCAAAGATTCATCAGTGCATGCTTCAAATTTGACCTTGTAAAAGGTCACAGACAGGCTCAATGCATAAGCAGGTAAAACATGAGATCACAGAATCTACAACAGTAGAAATCCATCCAGTTTGGGCATAAAGGTTTATTGTATCTAATTCTAATATTATTTTGTTTTATTGTGGTGCTCTTCATCACTTCCCATAAAATGAAATCTGTTGGAGCAGTGTGCGTTTCAGTGTTTTATCTGATACTTCCACAAGGGGACGCCAAAGGGATCAGTTGTACATAGTAAATGAGCTCTGTTTTTTTTGACAAAATATTTCTTAGGATGTGAAATCAGAAAAATAAATCAGAAATAAGATATTTTGTCTGGGCCTGCCTTTTATCAAGAGCAAAAAATTCGAAATTTTTAGGGATGTTCTGGTTGTCTGGAGATGTATAATTTCTTCTGTTGCTCTCTGCTGTCACCTACTGCAAAATAATGCTCCAAAAGAAAGTCAAAGTGGCTAAAAAAAAATTCTGAAGTCAGTAACACTTTTAAATTGAATCCAATTTCATGCAAATATTTCACATAAAATGATTGTTTTGGTGCTCATTCTGTAAGAATATGATAATTGGCACACAGTTTGCAAAAGTATTTCCATTTTGTCAAATTTGAACTTTAAGTTTCTACAGACCAGCCTGGAGATTATATCAGACAACAATGCGAAAAAAAAATTTGAGATACTTTATTAGTGTCTATTGAACAGTTTGAGATTTTTAAACATTCGTTTGCTGCGTCTCCAGACACAACACAGAAAACTTAATCTGTTTTTCATACTGAACTGTGCCCATGCTGCTGTATCATGTCTTGTCTGCACACGTTGTACTTGCAGGATCTTCAAGATGTGGTTCCCGGCCACAATCCTATACAATAACTCTAATTCAGGGACAACTAATTCAAAGCATCAAATTAAGGCCTGTGTGTGATTCTTTATTGACAAAAAGTTGTCAGAATGTTTTGTACTCTAGGTCAGTGACACTTTGCTGAGTGAATGCCGTGTTTTTACAGTCGTAAAACATTAATAGCTTAAATTTAATTTAATTTAATAGCTTAAATTAATTAATTATTGATCATTAATCCAAATTCAAACACAAAAACAAGATATGACTTCCTGTCATCCTTAAACCAAGTCTTCATCTAAAAAACTGAATGATTTACGTTATGGGGACTAGATTTTTTTTTTCAGCAAAAATGTAGTCCCTATAGTTTGACAAATATGTATCTCCACAACATGGGTTACACACTCAACGAATGTCTTATTTGGACATTTGGAAGCCAAACAGACACATTATAACACAAATAAAACAACTATAATTACAAAAATGTACCTCATTAACCCTTTCAGCCCTAGATTGGGGCCCAGGGACTAAACTATTATTAAAATAAGGACATATATACTGATATTTACACATCTGAACAAATCTCACAAGTGTTCCCTTTATTATTAAAAACAAATTTGTATTATTATTTTTTATTGTGGTTGCAGAGATACTCTTTTTGCAATTTTTGAGCAGAAGCCTAAAAAATAGGTGTGTTTTTAAAAGGTTAAATAACATGCTGATGTAATTGAAATGAGTTGGGCATTATACACTGGTGATAGTTCTTTAAAAAGCTTTAACTCCTTTTATATGTTACCTTGAGCCTATATTTAGACTGTAAAACCAAGGACAATCATAGAGTATTTTTTTCTCTGTTTTCTTTAAATGCAAATCATGATTTTTCTGATTTGTCAAACAAACATGTAATTGGACGTAAGTTGCCACATTAGTATGTTCTTCTTCATATCTGTTATGTAACACATTCATCGGCAGACTGCAGTCACTTTATTTTGAAAGGTACTACCTACAGCAATATTTTATTACATTATGACATTAACTGCCATGTGGAAAAGTAAATACAGAAGTTACAGTCAAGAGAGAGGGTGAAACAGGAGATTGCCTAGCCCTCTTTCAGGCTGATTATGCTCACATATTTAAGTAGGTTTAAATTTACTCTGCAAGTTTAAACCATGATCAGTACATCAAAGGAGAGTTTACAACTTGTGTGTGCTTGCTGCCACAGGACAAATTTACTAACTGCTTCAGTGGATTTGTATGTAAACCCAGTGTGTTTTCTCTTTCCTCTTGTCTTCTTCTGCCAATGTTTTATGTCATGATAGTGATGAAATACTTTGGTCTCAACAATAAATTTGCTCTACACACAAGTGTTGCTGGAGTTTAGACCTCATCAGACTTTCTCTCTTCTTCATGCACCTTGGAAGTGGGTGAAGTTTTACCTCGTGTGTTTGCTCTCTCCCCCAACATATCCGCCTATAACCACTCAGTTAAAAAGGAAAGTGCTCACCTGTATGCCATGGTAAGGCAGGTAAAACTTTAACAAATACTGTTTGTGTAGGACCACGGTGTTAGGTAGGCCAAACAAACGGGACTATAAATTAGTCACATTACTGAGTTTCACCTGTGCACTACTGTCTTGCATTATAAGACCTTGTACACATTGTTTTCTCTGCTACAAGTGCCATAACTGTACTTTCCAAACCTGCTGGTCTGCAGACACCCTTTACTCATCACCCAAATGCAATTTTTGTATTTTAACATTTTACACGAACCTCTTTGCCTCCCAAGTTTATGTGTGACTATTCCTGTCTCAATAAACTTCACAGTTGTTGTTAATGTTGGAGTAGTAATACCATGTAATACTTTTTAATTTTTTTATTGTTTCATTGATACTTCATTTTATACAGTAGTGGATGTAAAGTATTCCAACAGTTATCTGTTCTTGTACTTTACTCAGTAACTCCTCAATTTCTCTGTGTGGGAACATTTACTTCTTCATAGATGTCTTATATGGATTTTTTTTTTGGTCCAATATGGGCAAAAAAAGACATATTTCTGCTCTCCTTGGCTGTTCTGGAAATATTTTTGTACAAAGTCACTCATAGTCAGGAGGATTCGAGGAGATGACTGCTGTTTCCCTGCAGACATTGAAGCCTGATCATTACCAGATCAATTCTACTGTTTGAAGACAGTCATTGAAGCAGCTGCACAGTTGTACAATTAGACAGCTGTACAAACAAGCCATCCATCTGCACAAGACTACACAGAAGAAGAAAAACAACACAAACAACTGAGCAGCTTTGAGCAAACCTATCCTGATACACGGTCACCTTTGATGGAAAGTGATCCTGAATGTGATTCAGTAGCAGTCACAGGCTGCTGTAGCCTGATAGCGGTCACCCTGTAGGTGATTGATCTAAGACACATTGTGACAAAGATGGAGTAGTTAAGTAGGCTGCATGGTTGTCAGATGACAAATATCAAAGAGCCGTACCTACTCAAGATGTTTTTATGAGCAGGGAACGGTTTCTAATGAAGTCATCAGGTGTTACTGCGGCTTCTGAAGAAGTTAATTATATTCAGGAAATTGTCAATTCAGACAAGAACAATTAGGTGACTCATGAAGTTGTTTGTCACCAATCAAAGCTGCTTACTCAAAGGTCTTTTAAAGATCTTAAGTGTCCGGCTTTGGTCAGATTTCATACAACTCTACAGTATGTAGCCTGAGTTTAAAGATAATGCTCTCACCTGATAACAACTAACCATGAAGTTTGAAGCATTTAAAGTACAAGTATTTAGTTTGAATGTGACAGGCAAGTCTGGTCTTCTGAACAGCGGTGTGTATGTTCCACCACTAGATGGCAGCAGAGTGTTTACCATCATCAGCGGGTCACGACTTTTTTATTTCAACGCAGTTTTTCTGGTATTCGTGTCATTTTGTGATTTCTCATTCAGTTGATATCAGACGACAGATCACTACATTGATCTTGTAGCAGCATAGATTAAACTTTATTGTCCAAGGAGAAAATCAATTTGGCCAGAGGAGCCTGCAGAGGTGAATACGCCCCTACGTCCCTTAATGGGAACTTAAGAGATACTAGTGATACAACATTGTCAATGATATAACAGCACCACTGGCATGAAAATATTTATATATTGTGAATTTTAAAACTGTTAATTTGCCTTTAGTTGTAATTAATTTATCGGTGGTGATCAAATTTGAGAAAGTTATATTTGAGCACAGTAACACCTTGTTCATTATCATCGTTCATTCATCTGACTGGCTAAGAGTGAGTAAAAACTTTATAATTTATAACGCTTATACAGTATTGAAATAGAAAATAGTTCTAATTACCTGTAAATAGTGACACTGTACACAAACCCATTCATTTGACAGAATCACACATATTCCCAGAATCTGCCTTCAATTTAAAAGTAATACATACAGTAACTACAGCAGTTACTATTAATATGTTTTATATTTATGGTATTGTCACCATTTCTATTTGCAGTTGTCTGGTTTACATAATAATATGATACAACATTGCTCCCACTGACACATCAGCCTGGTTAATGTTTACAGACATAAAGGTGTTACAGTAAATGTATATCAAAAAGGTGAATGGATCCCAGATTCACAGGTTCATGTGGCTCACAGTGACCCCCCTTTATTTTAACTGTGTTATCAGCAGCAGACTGTAGGAGTGTGTACTCCAGCACTGCACTTAATTACTGTCACATATTTATTTATTTTTTCAAAAGTTTTTTTTTTCATTTTATGCTGCCTTATACATTTTACTCCAGTACATTTATTTGGCAACTTAAACAAGGGTAACACTTCAAAATAAAAGTTTCCACCAAAAATATTTATATTTATAATATTGTAATATTTATGTTATAAATAAATAGAAAATCTATATATGACATAGTGTAAAAACTAAACTTGATCATATCAAAGTTTTGCTAAAACATGAATGTCTCAAGAACAAGATAAGGTACATTGTGGTGTAGTCACATGCTGCATATGCAGACATTTATGAACACGTCCAAAGGTAGTGTTTATTTGTTGTACATCTTGCTTTCCACCAGCCTCCCTGACTGCAGTTTGGACCCAGATTCTTTATTTCTTTGGTTGTTAATTTATGGTTGATTTGATTTTTTTGTATTAAACATAGTTATTTTAACCCCTTCATTATTCCCTGTGTTTAGTTGGATTATCCAGTCAACTGGAGATAGGTTTTATTTTTTTATAAGGTAATAAAGCTCACATCTTTGTCTACAGGGAGTTTGCATGTTCTCCCTGTGCTTGCGTGGGTTCTCTCTGGGTTCTCCGGCTTCCTCCCATCATCCAAAAACAGGTTACCTCAGGTTACTCAGGTTGCTGCAGCAGCTCCCCCCTGAGAGCCCCCCTGCTGTAGTGAAGAAATTTCCCCTCGGGGATTAATAAAGTGTATAAAATCAAATCAAAATCAAATCAGTCTCAACTTCCAGTTTATTCTGGATCCTGTGGATTATCACCTGGTCACATCGACAATAACACACACACCCATGTGCATCCAATTACTGCTACCAGGTCTCCAAAAAATAACATTGCAAAACATCTCATCAAAGATTTGTTTTTCGCTCTTTTGTATTTCATTAGATTAGAAGGAACGTTTTTTTTTTTGTCATTTTTACATTTTCGAATAGATTTTTACACTTTGTTGATTTTACTCAAATAAAACGATAGCAAGACCGCCAAACAATCTAATCAAAGATTGTGATTCAGCCCTTCACTCAAGGGCTTGTGAGACAGAGGTAAGATAAATCACTCCCTGGGAAACAGGAGAGTTAAGATCGTGTCCACAGAAGCTGGTTTGGGAAAGCGTTCAGTAAAGTGTGATGAAAGGTCACTTCAACACCAATCTGTGACTAATGGTAAAAAGGACACTGGAAGGAAATGATTAGCATTACAACTACTGATAGTCTAAATGACAAAGAAGTTTTGGAAATTAAATCCCTTACTCTAAATTATATCCCTCCAATCTTACCTACAAGCATTATAAAGAATTCTGTTGCTGTTTATCACAAAAACTAAAATGTTGAAATGTTTTGACGAGCATTTTATATTATTTTTGCATATTTTGTGTTATGGCCTGGTTCTTGGCCACAGCAAAGACAAAGCACACCAGGGATTTAACAAAAAGAAATGTATTTTTATAATCAAACTTAACCAAAAGATGCATATGGGACGAGGCAGACAGGAGCTGATGACTGAACAGGTTGCAATCCAGGAAGCATGCAGAAGTGTACTCTGCATCGTGACATGTTCAGCTAACGTGTGCAATGAAGGAAAGTGATGTCTTAATGTCTCTCTCATGCTTGTGGTGACTTAATGTGGATTACTTACAAAATGTTATAATACAAAGCGACATACTGTATATTCATTACTGTCCATTTAAAGTTCAAGTACAACTGTGCAGAAGTGAAAATTTTAAACCTAATAACTGTTGAAATGTTTGCTGTTTCAGGTGTAAATCTCTGTGGTAAGGCTTTCAAGGTAAGACAATAAAAGCTAGAGACAGAAGACTTGTGGGGAGTCCAGTGAAGCTGAACTGGAAAAAGGCTGGAAAATTGAATAGCACTGTAGTTGCTAGCTCAATATGTTCCACTTGTGCTTTGACGGCTGTCATTAACTTGGTGACTTACAAAGATCTGTGTCCTCTGTGGTTGAAGGCTGACTGTCTGACACAATACCCAAAATTTTGCTAAACAGTGCTTGCATGGACATTGTTTGATTCTGGCCAGTGGATTAGATAATCAGAGACTGGGATGGTTTAAGTTTTTAGTTACCTGTTGTCATTGCGGTGCTTCGGGCGGCGACTTCATTTTGACCGTATGACTCCATTCGCTCCCTACAAAGCCGACCTACTCCACTCCAGTCTCATTGGTTCGTTTAAAAACTTTACCTCTGGGCCACGTCACCAGCGGAAGGGTAAGTGGGGCCTATGGTCAGATAATAACAAATGGTCTTTCTTCCTTTCCCTATTCCTTATTTCCCACGGTAAGTAAACAGTTACAGATTTTTCAGGTCGTAAAATACCCTAGAGCAAAGGATGATACCAAAACAAGTCCTTTTCCACGGTAATTAATCAAAGAATGCAGACCCTTGGCGCAAGTCATAAAACGGGGCGTGGCTTATGGAGTCATAAATCTTTCCTCATGTCAATAATCATCGATCTGACAGGTGGGAGGACATATCTCTCTCTCTTGTGCAAGGAACTGCTTTCACCTAAGTAAAATAAAATATATCAGTACTTTTTGTTTTTACTATGATATGGATTAAATGTTGGGATTTGAAATGCTGCAATATTTTTTCCAATAATGGCCAATAAGCAGTCACATTTATATTGATTGTAATATATAGTATAATACAATGACACACAACTCCTTTTAATTAAATTTAATAACATTGCATAATACAAAACATCACTTGCATTCCTCTGTTGAGCCACAACTTCCCTTGAATTCATTGTTTCAAAATAAATATCAAGGCAGTTTAACATGTTACATCCCAGCCTATATGCAACAAATGAATTATAAAACATACAACTTTCAAACACATCTTTCATTCTTAAGTCTTTTTTTTTCTTTTCGTTTGCACACAAAAGCAGCCAAGCAGTTGAGTGAGAATTACTAGTAGCATATAACTGGCCCAGATTTGCAATAGGAGAAAACAGCAGAGGCGAAAGGTATACAAAATCTGATATGAACCGCATACTTTTTAAGTAAATATATAAAAACACTTTGTTGGGAAATCCAATAAAGAGTATGAAAATAATATAAACAGAACTTCTTCTGCTCAATCAATTGAAATCTTTACACAATAATAAACTAGTGATAAGATGTTTCAATTTTTAGTGACCTACATAAAAGTTTTACACCTTTCTTTAAATAAAAAATATTTTGGAAAAAGACAGAGTTGTGGTTTCTGAGTTTTGATGAGGAGGTAGCTTCTCTCCTCCTGTGCCCGAGTTCGATGACATTCACATACCAAATTGTACCTTGTCCTCAAAGCTACATGGCCTCTAGATGTATGAGCCATAAACGCTTCAATTTAACAAGAGCCAGGCCAGAAATGCAGTTATTATTGAGATTACAGATTGAAGCAAAGTGATGTTCATTTTGTTTCTATTGACCATATTTACACAATTTATCTCTGAATAAAGCCGTTTGCAAAGGCAGTGATGTACAGCAATGTCAAATCAAAACAATTAATAGATGTTCATTTAGGACATAAAGACACAATCCGGAAAATTAGTGCCACCTGACATGATAAGACCTTTTTATTATTATTTGTTTCTTACAGGTGCGAGGAATATACTGTTGGTTTGACTTCGAGTTGCAGCAGGTGACACTCTTTTTTTTTTTTTTTTTTAAATGTCCATACTCTTAAAATTTGCTAATGGTAGGTTTTTGTATAGGTTAGGTTAGGTTAGGTAGTTACTTTATTAATCCCTGAGGGGAAATTTTTTCCTTATACACCATATACACCCTTCTTTAAGTGGTGCGTGCAGCTTTGATTGACTGGCTATAAAGATGCATCAATCGGATTTCCGGACTGAGGCTTTAAAATTTTCAAAGCTCAATAAAAACCGTCTATTTCTGGCAAGGTTAGTGGAAGTAGGACTGCAGGGTACCACTGCGGCGGACATCGGTTGTCCAGCAGTGGAAGCCACCACCCAGGGAGTTGGCATGGCGAATGTTCACCTTTATGGTCTTGATACCTGCATTTAAAAAAAAAAAAAAAGCATATTTATACATCATGAAACAGCACAGGGGCTTCACTGCCTCAAAACTGTGACTGCAATCCAGAGCATACATATATTCCTCATAGCCTAAATGAATAGGATAATCAAAATATCTTAATGCTTAATGTTAGGTATTTTAATCCTAAATGATGTAACAGGAAGGAATGCATGGACTCACCGAGGTTCTCAAACATTTTCTGAATTGTGGATTCATTGGCGTCGACCATGACACGCTTCTCATCCAACATGAGGACGTTCATGGACAGCCATTTGGAGGACATCCACAGTGGGTGGTCTGCACAGAAAGACCCAGAGAGAGAGTATCTTTGCTTTAGTAAAAAGGCACAATGTTTTTTTTTATTATATAAAAAATATAGGTTTAAAAACCCACCGTCAGGAATCAAAGGTGTTGGAGGTTTCACAACAGTCCAGCCGGCCTTCTTGAACATGTCAATCTGAAGTAAAGATAAAGGGCTGTGGTGAATGTTTGGCATCGTGTTGTGGTGTTTATTAAATTAAAAGATCCACAACATGGCAGCACAGCATGGACTGAGATATAAGAAGTAGCCTTTTACAGTACCTGGCGACATGGGCGATCAGGGTTTGACAGCACCAGTCCTGGCCCAATGATGTTGAAAGTGGCATCGATGTGCATGGGGTTAGGGTCCTTGAATGAGATGATGTGAATCTTGTAGTCTGGGGCCAGATGACGACGCATCCACTCAATGCCCATGTAATTTGTAACCTGCGAAAAACATCATACACCAAGAGGTTTGAGGGATTAATGTAAGCTGTATGTTCACATGTAAATTGTTAAAGCTCTACAGTGTAGCATTTCTTTTAATCCGTAGTAAATAAAAGGTTGATTTGTGTTCACACCCTTACAGAAAAATCATGGGAAACGTGGTTTTGGAACATTTTCATGGTGTGATGTATGAAGCTCATGTAGATTCCCATGTGAAAACTTTCCTAC
Organism: Embiotoca jacksoni; assembly: GCF_022577435.1. NCBI lineage: Eukaryota > Metazoa > Chordata > Actinopteri > Embiotocidae > Embiotoca > Embiotoca jacksoni. The sequence continues at coordinate 21,537,982 of NW_027185414.1, forward strand.
ATAGTTTCTTCATGTTAACATATGTTGCAACATGTAGTGAAAATGTGTCACAACATGTGATTCCCATGTGGAAAACTTTCTTTTTCTGTAAGGGAACACACAGAGACATCTATTTGTCATATTCAGCTTTAGGTAAACTGTCATTCTGCATGTTGTTTTGCTTGTGACTGATAGATGCCACAGGTTTTATAATTTGAACAGCCCTCATACCTGACTCCTCTGGACGAAAAGGTCCCTCCCAGCTCGAATAAAATCTGCAGCATCAAAGCAGGGCTCATGTTCTGTAGTCACAAACTTCCCCTGGGCAGCCAGCTTGTGTCTGTCCTCCACCGTGCGAATGGGGTAGTCCTGAATGACACGTCAAAATGATGATTTACCCCCCAGCAACTAAGCAGTAAGGTCTAATCTCTTGCCACGTGCAGTGCAATAAAAAAAAACATGGGGCAATGAGCTCATTGGTGATATGAATTATACAAATAACCCAAACCCTTCAAAAGCATTAGTGTGACACAGCTGGACACACACATGAAGCATTAAACATGTGATGCCTTGAGCTTTTACCAGCAGGTAATGATATGTCATAAGATAAGATAAGATAAGCCCTCACCTGATCGTACAGCTCATCAGCCATTGTGGGTTTAGGAGCAGTGGTCCATTTGGCACCTTTTCTGAAGTACTCCTTGATCAAAGGTCTGTAGGCTCGGTACTCAAAGAAACGAGCCCTCCAGGCCATCGGAGCCTCAATAATCTCATTTCCCACAACCATGAGGATGTCTCTGGGCATGGCAGCATACATTCCTACAACAGATTCAATACAGTGAGCTGTATTAGCACTGTTATCATATACAGATAAATGCAAGACCAGCAGTGAAAGACATACTTTGATTATTTCAGCTTTATTTCTGCATTATCTTTACCTGCTGATGAGAAGTCTGGAGTTTTGTATTCTAGGGACCAGTCGATGGGCTCTGGCCTCCTCACATTGACGCCTTCATGACGCAGAATATTACACATTTCTTCAACCTCAGCAACAGCTTTTTTCAAGTGGTCCGCAGGAAAAGCCTGGCCCCCATGCTTCTGGTAGAAGGGCCAATACTTCTCATATGTGTTAGCCTGTGGAGTAGTTTACAACATGTCAGCTGGCAGTTAATTTGGTTGCCTCACTGTTAAAATCTGTAATATTCTTTACAACATTTCCAGTCTGCATGCTTCAAACAAATCATCTTGACAGAATGACTTACTTTCACTTCCACAGTGAAGGGAGGCACATGGGCATTTTCAGCACGACCCACAATCACCTCCTCCAGAGGGTCCCATTCATTGTAGCTGCACACAGGACATTCTTGCTGAGCAGGCTCAGTAACATGTTCCTCATCAACTGCATGCTGTGGCTGTGCAGCTGCTGCACTAGAAGTGCTCTGGAAGACCCTCTGCACCCATCCAGTGACTGACCGGCCAAGCTGAGGATTGAAAAAAAATGCACTTTTAAAAACAATTTGGGGCGCGGAAACGGCTTTCAGTTTTGTGCTGCCGTAATTACAAACATGGAGAAATGCTTTTGTATAAAATGTGACAAATTGTAGCTGTAATAGACCTAAAAAATACAGTCCATACATATTAATACAGGCTGTGTATCAGCCATAAACAAACAAGCTTTATGTAATTAACATTGCTGTTTGTTTGTTCACCTCTTTTTTATTGTAGTGCAAAAAAATGAACTGAAATTATAGCCAAATAAATCAGCTGTGAAGGTTTCTCATAAACAAACAGGTTAAATCAGATACAGTAAAATGGTGTAAACTCGTAAGACAAACGGTGTCCTTCAGTGAGAAATGCCTTCAATAAGGTAGATTAGTTTGATGCTAAAGTACACATGTTAAGCCCGTTATCGCCACAGATAGGTCAGCGTGTGGCCTCTGCTGGCTGAAGACCAGCTCCAGTGTCACTGAGTTTGAGAGCGCATCTGTGCCAAACAGCTGTTCGCTGTCACTCAGGGACCACATTTTTTTTTTTTTTTTTTTTTTAAATCAAATCAATCCTTTGGTTTCTTTGACGTGTTCAGTGTACCGAATTCACGTTTAACTTAAAAACAAACTAAAATTGCTTTTTTTTTTATTTTTACATTTTCAGAAACTCAAATGCTGAATCAGCCCAACAATTAATCAATAAATCCATATGGCTGATCTAAAGTGAAGCAGCTCAGCAAAGCCTAGTGAAGGTCAGATTTTCTTTATTCACTCTGACTTACATGTGCTTTTAAACAAAAAAGTATTTTTTCCCCCTCCGTTTATAAAAAATAAAAACATAAGACATATGAAACCACCGTAATACCAACCATGGCTCCGATCAGATGGGCAGCCTCGGCCCCCCTGCTACCTCCTCTCAGACATCTTACTCGCAGCATTGTCCAATGTAATAGTCAGTGTGTCAGTGAAATAAAACGGCAGCGCAGGATCCACCTCTCGATTTGCTCATGAATGAGGACGCCTCAGCGCACAGCCAACTTTATAGGAGTGTGAATACGTGCCTCTTAAAACCATTGGTCGCCTTCGTGTTGGGGGGCAACGTGACTTGAGAAAAAGCATTTCTGAAACACAATCCCTTATGCCAGCAAATTCTTATCAACCGGAATAGTAGCTTTGAAAGTTCCCAAGGACGGTTAGAAAATGCATCGACAATTATTTCCATTGCAAAGAATATTAAAGCAGCCACTCGGGAACTGTGTTTTTTTTCTCAATAAATGAATAAAACAAAACAAACTGTATAACAGTGAAAAACTATTGCGGAATGTCTTAGCATTTCTAAATAAAAGTTTTGAACACAGGTTTCTGGAGAAAATCTTTGCTTTTGCACAAAAAGGCCAAAACACACAAAATTGAGCCTTTTAGTGATTTATTTGAGTTATTCAGCTATTAAAAAATAAAGATTGTCTAAAAGTTTTTTTTTGTTTGTTTTTTTTTCAAAATCTCTGACAAATCTATTGTGTCAGTCACAAAAAAAGACCACTGATAAATTTAATTTTAATAAAGAAGCAAATTGAAGCTGCTACATAACGGGCAGCTCAAGACAGTCACTGTATACTGTCTGTGACTGCGTGTCAGAATCCAGCTGGTCCTGCTTGCTTACTCGACAAGTTTGACTCCAGTATGTAGGCTATTAACATTAACTTATAAAATGACTCGCTTTGTTAGGGACCATTGCCAAACAAGAGCACAGAAAAGGGTGAAAAAGGAGATAACATAATCAAAAAGATAGACCGGCTTGTGACACCACATGCTTTGCTGGACTGTGCTCACAAGAGTTTCACAACCCACACACTCCAGTGACCGCTGATATTACCTCCCCCTCTGAAAAAAACCTCTGGCTGATGCCCAAGGTTGAAAGAATATGCAAAGAGGGTACCTTCAGCTCCCAGTAGCATCTTCTACCAGCCCAACAGTCACAGAGAGCACTTTATGGAATCAATGTATTTTTATTCTAACTTGTATTTATCAAATCATGGTCACTAGGTGGTAGAAAATCATCTAAACAAGCAGATGAACAGCGCAGGGACCTCCTGGAGTCTCATGGTTATAGCTGCCTGGAAACTGACAAAACTTCAAGAAGGAAACTGTCCGGCACATAAACACTCTGGAAACCATGTGTCCTATTTACACTTTATTTTTAAATAATACTAATATTTTTTTTTTTTAATTCACATGTTAATCAGTGATCTTTAGAGTTAGTATTGTTAGTTGACTTCTACTACCACAACAGGCTAGCTGTTTCCCCTTTTTTCCGGTCTTCATGCAAGCGAAGGTAATGAGTTACCAGCTTTAGCTTTATTTCCTTGACTACTGTGCAAACGGTGCCAAACCTTTTATGTTATGCTAGGGAAGGAAGAAAATTTGGATATTTTTCAAAACGTTGACTCGTTACTTTAAGGCTCTTATCATGATGTTGTGATATATTTCACGTTACCAAGTATTTTGAAACATGTCAAATAGCAGACCATAAAAATGAAATGTTGAGCTGAAAAAGCTGCAGAGTTTTGTGTTCATTTTTGGCACCAGCCACTATATCACATAACAGAGTTCCTTAAATTAAGATGAACATCAAAATACTAATCAATTTCAGTTAGCTTGTAACAAGTGGGAAACTTTACCAATTTCAAGTTTGTCTGACTTGAAGGGTTGAAGGGTTCACATAAATGAACGTGGTTATTGCATAAAAGCAAACCTCACAGTGAGGAAGAATACACATTTAACCAAGACATACATATCGATGAAGCGGACACATTATTTGTCTTCCAGGCTACAGTGTCTTATATCAGTTGTTTGCACTGCATGTTTTACTTCGCACGCTGCCTGCTTTCATTCTGGTTTTGTTTACTTTTTCTTGTAGAATATCTTGAAATGTTGTTTTATTGTTGTTTTAATTCCTAATTTGAAATGTGTCTGAAGGACAACACTTGAAAATCAGCCACTGGCTACCAATGGCACAGTAATGTTGATGAATGAGCGTTGTTCATAAAAATGCCAGACCCCTCGATCTCATCACCATCTGTCCCGCTAAACTGTCCACCAGACCCTAACACCTACATGCAAACCGACCCCTTGTCAATATTCTGGGTCAGTTTACCTTCCCAGGCTGTAAGCTCACTGTATACCAGTAGCCTAACAAACATCCCAGTACAGTGGACGTCGGACAGCAGGTATTGAGTTGGACACCTGCTGCATGTTCTGCAGAGAAAAGTTGCATACTGCAATCTACTTGTCCTTTTTATACAACTTAAGGGCTTCAGAAATCTAGCCACCGTTCTGTCTTAACCCTGATGCTAATATGGCGTCAACAGGAATTTAGAAATTGACATCTCAGTGCAGATGTTGTGGCAAAGAAGAACTGACCCTTCAAAGTCCATCAAATTGAGATGGTTGGAAAACAGATCGGGCTCCTGTCAGCCTGACTGAACATTGATCAAGTTTTATTTTACAACAAATAATATGGAGACTTTAAACACATTATTCAACTATGTTAACTAAACAACACAGAATATCATGTTTTTATGTTAGAAAAGCTCTGTTTTAAATGACTCTACACTGCATGTGCTGATCCTGAAACTGATGCGCTGACTGTCACAGAGCCCACTGACGCAGAAAAATTATACATTTCCTTGTCCTAGCAAGTTAAACACAAAAATTAGCTTTACCTATTTGACCATGTTTTTAAAAGAAAAAGTGTAATGCAGCAAAATAAGTGTTTTTCAAAACCACAGAACATTATCTAAAATTTCAAAGGAGATCCCAACGTTGATGATGCTTAATATGTTAGCCCAAATTTGATCATTTTAAACAGGATGCTGGTTTGTGTTTAATAAACAGTGATGAGCTTCATCAGCAACAATTGTCTGGTTGAAGTGACTAAAAGTGGAGCACAAACAAAGAAAAGAGTGCCACCTGCAGGAATTCAAAACTGCTTCAAAACAACATTCAGAGAGGAGACAGTTCTTCTGGTGTCAACAAACACTAAAACTCAGACTGATTCTGTCCGAGTATTGAACTTTTCAACTTTTTAATTTGTGTGTTTGTTTCTGAGCCTGTGAGTGTATCTATATGTATATAAAGCCAGCAGGATTTTTCAATCCATAATCCAGACATGCTTGTCTCATTGCCACCTACTCAATATAACTAGAAATATTTTCTAAATTTATTGTACTACGAAGTATAACTTTGAAGTGCTTATAAGCCACTTACTGTTTTGACTATACCATACTTTAGACTAGTGTCTTTTTTTTTTTTTTTTACATCCATTTGACAGTTACTAATTAGATTAATATTTTACATGATAAACTCATAATATACAACAGTGTTGTATAAAACCAGTGGTTTACAACCTACAAGGATCAGTGAATCGAGCCCTTTTCCATTTTCCAGTCATTAGCAGGTCCACCAAAGTGACATTTCATCTGTAAACAGCACCTGATAGTTTACTTTAAAACCCTGTTAGAGGTCGAATGAGGTATATATATATATAAAGGAGCAAGCTTCAGTACACTTAGACTGTATAAAAACAGCAAAACAGCTAGTCCAGCCCTATTTTAAACGGCACCAGCTGACCCCAGACAAGCTGCAGTGTTGTTTACACCTTAAAACCTCTAGTAGCTTTTTCCAGACCAACTGACCTCCAACGTGACAGATTTGCAGAACCTATTTTCTGTATGCTTTAACTTTGTCTTTGAGTGTCAAATAAAGTTTGAAGAACACTTTCTGCTCCCCCAGCCCCCTCCTTTTTTTTTTTTTAGTTTTTTTGCAATAACAAAGCTGCAGCTGAAAAGCATTCCTCTCAGCGGTCCAAATATTTTGCCTCTTCCATGAATTTAACATACTTTGGGAAAACGCCCCGCCCCACTGAGCAAAATCCCACAACATCCCCCATTTTACAGAAGCAGGAGCTACACTTTTTTTTTTTTTTTTTTTTTTACAGGCTTTGAACGAGGGGATCGCGATGGAGATTTATTTACTTTCAGTCATTTTAGCAAGTATCCTCGTCATACCATTCGCCCTGAAAACGTTTTCCCCTTATGTTTGGAAGGATATTCAGTACTTCGGGGACCTGGTGAGGATTTTAGTGAAGTTTGTTTTGAGGCGAAGAAGGAGACCCTTTTTCTTCGTTTTGGACCGTTTCCTGGAGCAGACCGCAGCGCATCCGCACAAGCTCTTCATTGTGTTTGAAAAGGAAAGCTACACATACGCGCACACAGATAAAAGGAGCAACAAAATTGCCAACGCGCTCCAGGCTCACCGCGGGTACAGAGCCGGGGACAGCGTCGCGCTTTTCATGGGGAATGAACCTGCCTTCGTGTTCACCTGGCTGGCCCTGGCCAAACTGGGCTCCCCTGTGGCTCTGCTCAATCACAACATACGCACCAAGTCCCTGCTGCACTGCTTCAACTGCTGCAAGGCTAAAGTGTTGATAGCAGCCTCAGGTATGCGTCCGTGTGCTTCCTTTTAAAGTGGCTACTTTCACTTTACACATAAAGTTGAGGCACCCTTACAGAAAAAAAACAAACAAACACATGAACTTCTCGTGTTTTCAACACGGGGCACATATGATCACATGTATGACACATGTTTACCACAAGTTACAACTTGGGTGCCAAACTCATCATTTTACAGGTACAGGTTATAGGTTTGGCATTGGGCATGCGAAGGACTAAACAAATATATTTTTATTTGAATACGATTTTCTAAACCCCCACACTAAGTAAACGCAATGAGCATAAAAGGCACTCGAATTGGAAATCATCTTTCATCAGATTGTAGAAAAGCTTCTGTCCTGTAGTGGTGACTTTTTAAAAGTAGAGCCAATAAAAATGTGGGACAAAGGGGCAAGCCATAAAAATGCTGTGCAGTCCCACATCAAGTGAGACACCTGGTCACCCTTGTTGAAAAATATGATAACAGGGGGAAAATATGTGAAGTATTCACATGGCCTTCTCATTATACTATGAAGATGTTCCAAAATCATGTTTCCCATGTGGGCAAAATACATGTTTCACATGTGCACAATCACGTGATCTAATGAATTTTTGCACAAATTCATGTGTTTTTTCTATAAGGGAGTGAAAAGACACTTTTAGCTTTTGACCTATGGGGGACACAAATTATGAAATCCGTTACAATATCAGAAGTGCATTGATAAAAGTATGCTGTGCAGAATTAATTACACTATTGCTGAGTTGCAGTGAACTATGGAGATTGCTCTCACATGGCTTTATAATCTAATCTAAGACTTGTATTTAATGCATGTACTTTATGTCCCTTTCCAGAGTTGAAGGAGGCGGTGGAGGACGTGCTGCCCTCGCTGACAGAGCATGGCGTCACCGTCCTCCTGATGACCAAACACTGTGACACACCTGGAATCGAGGGCTTCTCTGAGAAGGTGGACGAGGCATCAGATGCCGCGCTGCCTCGATCCCTCAGATCCGACATCACATTCAAAAGTGCTGCAGTGTATATTTACACCTCTGGAACGACAGGTATCAGAGTGGCTGCATTCATCTTTTTGTTTGCCAGTGTTGTGTGATGATCTGTTTCAACGACAGCAACAAGAACATATCAAATGCCTTCAGTATACTGTTGTATTCCAGGTCTCCCCAAGGCAGCTGTGGTCAACCAGAACCGCCTTTTAACAGCTCTGGCTGTTTTATCTTCAAACGGTGTGAATCCCAGTGATGTCATCTACGTCAATCTGCCTCTGTACCATACAGCTGGATTTATTATTGGCTTTATTGGCTCCATTGAGACAGGTGAGATGACCGAGGGGTTTCTACGATGGCCCTGTGTGTTCTCAGAAGTAACAAAGAGCAGAATACTGGCAGTCACTAAATTAATAAATAAAAAGAAGTCGAAAATCTGTATCCACACTGGCAATATGTGAGGATAACTAGAAAATTCAATAATAAAGATTAAAAAAAAAAACCATAGCAGGGACAAACAGCATATAAAAGAGACTATAATACAAGCTATTAAGTAAATAAACTTACAAAAAAGTTAATGGGAGCAAATAGCATCGGAAGAGCAATGACCATATTAACTGATTTTGGAATTAATGTTTTCGAAAAGTAATGTAGAAACTTGTCATAAATAAGTACAGACAAGTCCTCCAACAGTTATAGAAAATATCCCAACAAAAGTTACGTCTTTTTGGACTCTGTCTGTAGTGTGTGTTGCTTCGCTCTGTGATAAAAATCTCTCATTGAAGGGTGTACAACTTCACTGAACTGGAATCTAAGAGAACATACATCGTCAGCCCACTGGGGATTTTTCATCTTTGTTTCTTATGGTGCTTTTGCCAGTTCCTGGCCTACTTCTAGCAAAAATTGGAAGGTCTTGGCCCATTGTTCTTCCTGTGATTTGCCCCTATCAATGTTTTATGAGACCCCCTTTTATCCAACGGGGCAGGTCATTCTCAGGTAGACTCAGTTATGTTGTTACGTGTATTATTTCCGTATGTTGTGACAATGCTAATGATGGCTTAAGACTGAAATGCGTCCACAATTTTTTTTATTTATTGATATGCGAGTGCCGGTATTTGGCTCCGTTTTGATTTAACCTACAACCATGCACTTGTAATCGCTCTAGATCTGTCAATTGTGCGAGCTATTTTTCTTTATATTTCTACCTGAGTAAAAACAAAATACGACTTTGTGAGGTCTGTGTGAGATTCCTCACAGATGGATGAATCCTTTACTGAGCTAACAAGGAGTTGTGATTTTGTTCTTACATTTCAGACTATGTTAAATAACTGAAAGATTTACTGTGTACAGTGCTACCACCACTGTTGACCGCGGTAGACATGAGTCAGCTGTGTTGTGACTTTAGAATCATTGTATTTCAGGCCAAACTGTTGTACATTTAAATTCAAGTTGCAGAGCAGCAGTGCCAGGTTGAGCCGTTGTCACACATTACTGGCATTATATAGTGTCTTAAAATGTGATAATTTTGACATCTTTAGATCAACTGATGGATTAAGAGTTTCTTTGTGTTGTTAAGATAAAAAACAACAACATGAAAACCTTTCTGGATTAGATGAAAAACGCATCGTCACAAAGTTTAAAACAAAGCTGTTAGCCATTAACTCGTTAGGATGTCAAAATATCATAAAATCATAATTATTGACTTTGATATCTGACCACTTAAATCTGTACAGTGTTTCCCTTTTTATCAAGCTTCATCAGAGCATGCAGGGAAAGGCAGGTAAAAGGAACTTCCAGAATTACTGACCTTGTAACATGCAGGATGCAATAACTCAAGTAATGCACCAACTGCACGTACTGAAGTTCATGCAGATTCATGACGGCCAGTTGCAACACCTTCAGGTTCACACATGACCTAAATATGAGGCTGCTGCTGCAAAACTATAAACTAAGTTCAAAGTATTTTCTATGGCATGTGACACAGAAGTGATCCCCCTGCTCCTCCTCTTCCTCGGGTTATCCTGTGCCCTGGTGGAGTCCAAGAGAAAGAGTCTTTTGTCACCTTGAACCAGTAATCTGAACAGATCCTTTTAAGCTGCTTTTTTTTGTTTCCCTTCTAAATAGTGTAACACCACTGTTGTATGTCTGGATAAGCAGCCTGAGTAACACACTTATTAGAAGATATTCAATACTGGCCAGAACATTCAAGGTTATGTTTTGCAACACAAAAAGTGAATTTTTTTTGTCTTCAATTCAGTCAATTCAAAGTGTACAGTAAATGTCATGTAAACTTACTTGGATTAGTGTAGTTAATACAATAATGGCATTTGCAGATCAGTTCACAAAAACAATTAAAGTATAATCCATTATTCTTTTTTCCTGTCTTATTTTGAAGGGTCAACTATTATTCTGAAGAGGAAGTTTTCTGCTTCACAGTTTTGGGACGACTGCAGGAAATACAACGTGACGGTTGTCCAGTACATAGGAGAGGTGATGCGTTACCTCTGCAGTACACCAAAGGTAAGTAAATATTCCTCGTAAACTGTTTATTTGTTGAGTTTCTACCTTTAATTTTGAAAGATCTCGACCTCACTATTTCAAGTGAGATTATGAAATTAGCATTATATAAATAAACAAGATAAAGTAGTAAACTAAATTAGAATAATTCTCACTGGTCTCACTGGTTTCACTGGCAGGATAACAATATTTCAATGCCATGTCAATAATATTTTGCTGATTTGAAGACAATGGCTGTGTCTCAATTTACATACTTACAAACTTACACCTGACAGTGTGTATGTTTATTGTGTGCATGAAACAGAGGACACAAAAACATATTCATTTTTAAGTAAAATAACCAAATAATGCCAGCAGACATGTTGGCAAGTGAAGCATTCAAATTTTAGGGTCATTTCCAGTAGGTGCAGTGTTCAATTTGAGGTGACAAAACCCCGTTGAAATTCATGCAGGACACAAGTGTAGTGACACAAATGTTTAAGTGTACTAACAGAAGTAAGCAAATTGCGACACAGTTCATATTTTTTTTCACCAATTTTAAGTATCTTTTACTTCCCTTTAAAATCACTTGTGTAAAAGCCTCTGCAGCCGTGTCCTGATCATGTGACAGTTAAATCTCTCAACTGAAACCCAACCAGTGGTGATCTATAATGGTTGGCAGGGGGTTAAAGTTCATGCTCCCTCTTACTCAGGAGGCAGAGGAACCCGAATAGACTGCACAGACTGTAACTGGACTGTAACTAAAAAGAAAAATGTAATTACAGTGAAGTTGTGAAGGAGCTGTCATGACGTTATAAGTAAAGTGTTGTGTGACAGCTCATTCAAAAATATTGGTCCAACGTGTTGACATATATGTTGATATAGATATATTTTTCCAGCCCTGTTTAAGGATCGTTATTTGTTTAATGCCAGTTTTTCATTAACTTGAGATGGTTTAACTCAGACAAGTTCCCACGGGGTTCTTGGCATGGCCCTGTGGGCCTCTCCTCTGCCGTCTTAACTACTACAAAACTTATTCTTGGAGACAGCTGCAGAGGCAGAGCACCCTGAACCGGCTCCAGCAGGCTGCCATTGGGACAGAACTAGTCAGAGATAACTTTCCAAATCTGTACATTCCCACAGCACAGCACAGCACAGCTGGCTTACCAAAATAGAAATCGTTAAATCTCAAATATCGGGTTCCAGCTTTCTGCGGGGATTTCTGTGGGGATTTTAAGCAGCAAAAAAATTAATCAGACATTTTTAAAGTCCCAGAATGAGTGCATGCCTCTAGATTTCTGTGCATCCTCCTAGTTAGGAGCACTGTAAACATTCTTTCTTCATATATGCCATTCAGAGTATCTAATTACATCACATGAAGTGCAGTCTCAATTTACTGCGTGACCCTCCACGAGTCAGAGGCGGTGGTTTGTCTTTATCTGGTCACCTCTAGGAATAGATGCTGGCCTTTACTTTGGAAGACCATATTAAGTAACTTGGCAACCAAATCTTCTTGTACTAGTTGATAACTTTAGGGTCAATTTCATCACAGTAAATGGTATTTCTTATGTATTATTTGTGCTGTATGTAAAGAGCTGAGTATTCTGAAGTCAAACTGAAGTAGTGACAACTGGTTTCTGGTGTCAGATTCTTACATATAGACAGCGCTTAATCAGAAAGGCACACAATTATAAATTATAGCCTAATTAGATGGCTGTCTGTTTGTTGTAAAGCATAGGAGTTAACATTTGTGTTTGTGTAAAAGTGAGTATTATCACATTTTACTACCCCCTTTTAAAATGCTGACACATGGTTTTTGGTCCCATTACCACTATTTATTCTGTACTGCTGCAACATTGACTGGCGACCTGTCCATAGTGTACGCTGCCTCTCATATTAATGCTGCTTTGACTATTTCAGTTTGTTTGATATGGAAGCATTTATTTCTGTACTTGCAAAATGTTTGATCTGTTCATTTCTGATTTTTTTCTGTGAAAATTGCAGAAAGACAAAGACAAGGACCACAAAGTAAGACTGGCAATTGGCAATGGAATCAGAGCTGAAATATGGAGAGAGTTTCTCAATCGCTTTGGGGACATTCAGATAAGAGAGTTTTATGCCTCCACTGAGGGAAATGTGGGTTTTGTCAACTATGCGGGGAAAATTGGAGCGATTGGACGAGTCAACTTTTTTCATCGGGTAAGTGAGATCATCCAAAATCATGAACTTTTTTAGATTTTCAGGTTGTGTCTAAATTAGCTCAACTCAACTTAATAGCTTTTTCTGAACTTTCAGTGGCATCCCTCATTGATCCATTGATCCATGGTTCAACTGCTGAAGATGGTCTTATTCTATTTGCTGATTGTAGTAGAGGACCGTCAGCTTTGAAAAAGCTCACAAATGGACCTTAAATCGAGATTATTTTGACCACATGCTTAAACATTTATTGTGGCTTAGATCGTTTTCTTAAGTTTAAAATTGTTTATTCAGCATTATGATTGTATATTGTAGTGTGCTGTGTCACGGTCCGGTTCAAAAACCATGACTAAACTGAGGACACGCAGGTTGAAGGCCAAGCAAAACTACTTTATTCAAACTTGAACAATGTTAAACCCAAAAGAACAAAGGAAAACACATGATGTGTGGCAGTCAGTTAAGTCAGTAATGGGATGGACGTCTGTCTGTCTGTCTGTCCGTCCCCGATCCGTCTGATGGTCGGCTCCAGCCTCCTGCAACACAGAGCTGGAGCGTATAGATCAAGAACAGGCAGGCCATCACAGTAGACAACGGTGGCTTATTCTGTCGGTATAAATTATAGTGTGCACATATCTTTACTTCCTCCTGCAGAGGCTGTTTCCCTATACTCTAGTCAAGTATGACACGGAGCAAGATGAACCGATTCGAGATGCTAATGGCCTCTGCATGGAGGCGCCCAAAGGTGAACAATGACTGCAGTTATTTACGTGAATGACACAGCTGTACAAATCATTTAAAATCTTATCTCTGAGAGTTTCAAGCTTAGCTTGGCTTTTTCTTTTCTTTTAAGGTGAGACAGGACTGTTGGTGTCAAAAATCACAGACATTGCTCCTTTTGTCGGCTACGCCCAAAATGAAGAGCAGACGGAGAGGAAAAGACTGCGTGATGTTTTCAAGAAAGGAGATCTTTACTTCAACACTGGAGACCTCATGAGGATCGATCAGGACAACTTCATTTACTTTCAGGATCGTGTAGGTGACACATACAGGTACAGAGCTCCTGTGCACTGAGTTAATTAATTGTTTCATACTGCAATTTCAGCCATATTATTCAACCACAAATGAGACTCGTTTTTCTAGACCACTAATAGAATTTTTTTCCTTGTCTTTATTCCCCATCTTTTTATTGATTTTAAGCTGCTAATATGTTCACAACACATTTACAACCTGTACAGTAACGACTGAAGGGAGTTTTCCAAACCCACTGAAATACAATAATAATACAGTTAATACCTTTCCTTTTGACCATCTTCGGAAAAGGCTTTGAAAAACTGGGCATTCTTGTATTAGTTATCCAGACTTTTATTGTACAAAGAGAGGATGTGTTTTTCTCCCACATTCATGGACTTGTAAATTGTACTTTTGCCTTCGGTGTAAAAACAAAAGTTGTAACTTGTTTGAGTCAACAGGTGGAAAGGTGAGAATGTGGCCACAACTGAGGTGTCTGACATCCTGACGATCAGTGAATGTCTCAAGGAAGCCAACGTTTATGGAGTCCAAGTGCCAGGTGATGGTCATATCCTCCGGACATTTTACTTAACAGTGTGTTTAATAGAAATATGAATTCTAGATGGCAGAACACATTAGACGGACATTGATTTGGTAATGAATTATCTAATCTTTTTCTATTTTGTGTGGTAATGTAGGGCATGAGGGGCGGATAGGGATGGCAGCGGTCACCGTCAACAAAAATGCCCAGTTTGATGGAAGTAAAATATACAACCATGTGGTCAGCTACCTGCCCTCATATGCACGACCTCGATTTATAAGGATACAGGTAATTTTATTACACACTTAAGTGCATTGCACTTTTGTTATATTTTGATATTTAAAAATCAAACGTTGTTCAAAATAATGTAAATAACAAAGTCTGTGATCAATGTTCATCCCATGAGTGAGTGTACTTTCCTTCTGTCTAGAATGCTGTGGAAGTGACAGGGACCTTCAAGCAGATGAAGGTGAAGCTGGTGGAGGAGAATTTTGATCCAGGACGTATCCAGGACCCTCTTTACATCCTAGATGATAGTGCGAAGAGCTACGTGCCGCTGACAACTCTGGTCTACAGCTCCATCATATCAGGAAACATTAAACTATGAGCAGGCTCCAACTGTGCAGTCTGGCTGCATCGGTACTTTTAATAATTAACTTCCAGCTCAGGGACACAACAGATTATTTTAATAATACTAATGCCAATGTTTGTGTAGTATTTTTTTTATTTAAGCAGTACATGGAAATCAGTTTCATATAAGGGTTTATATTATAGGGGCTGGAGTCAAACTGCAACAGCAGCTGTTTAATTTTATAAACGATATATTTACTCTGACGTAATGATATAAATAGTATATTTACTAGAATGATTTCAGATTTCTAGTATGAGGACTCCTGTTACTTAGTGTAATATTGGTGTTGAGATGTGTTTAGGGATGTTGTCTTCCAGTGCAGTAAATACACAATATGGAAAAACAGTGTCAGTCTTCATAAAGAACTAACTGTAAGTTAGTGGCTTTCGGACTTTCCCTTATTTATAAAGGAATTCAGTTTTCAGAGATGTGAGTAGCAAGTGATGGTTTATGAATTACAAAAATATATAGAAAGAGGCCTAATATGAATTTTATGTGCTACATAATGTAAATATACATTTCTAAAAATTAAAGTGATTCTTACAATTAAACCAGAGCCAGTTTTCACATTTATGCGTGTTTGTATTTCACTCATTATAGTATAAGAATTCAAGGAGGAATTTCACATGTGATTGGCTTGGAAAAGTCACAAGGTGGAGACAAATACTCATGCTACCAGAGCCTCTGTCCCCAATGTGGTTGTAGTATAGAGTATCATATACATGCCATCATAAATGTTGTAAAAATGTTGTGTAAATCAGTGCTAGCAACTAGAAATAACAGAAATGTGTTCAAATTCATGTGCATTAATCTGCTTCTATAACAGTCCCCACAGCCCCTGGAAATGTTTTCCATATGACTGGAACCTGGATTTGCTCACATTCAGCCAGCAGATCACTGGTTAGGTCCAACACTGATGTTTCACAGTAAGTCCTGGCTCGCTCACAGTTAGTGTTCCAGTTCATCCCCAAGTAAAACTACTCTTGTATGCCGAAGCACTAACGTGTAATAGAAGGGCCCGAACCTTAAAAGAGAGTACCAGACTGATAATAATGGGCTCTACATACCTTTTAAAATGCACAGTTTTGTGTTTATTTTGTACTGACAGTGAAAACCTATATCTGTTCACTGCCCTATAAACTGCTGCAGGTACAACTTGTACACTGTCAAGTTCAGTTAGCTCTAATCAGGCTAGTTCAAAAGTCACTTTTTCACTGTAAACAAAGGTAAAATCATCTAGGCACAGGAAACCAGACTAAACACACAATAATAGCCTTAAAAATAACCTAAGAACAATGATTTGACCCCTGCCCTCTGGAACCTTTGAAACCATCTCAGCCATTGCATTGTTGGTGGGTGTAATTATCGTGCAATATAGCCTATGTCTGAGATGGTTTTATTCTTTTATAATCTGTTTTCTGCTTTAGATGAAAAAAGTCTCACAGGAACTCAGTCTTTGATTTAAAAGCTGTAAACGTTAACAAGCCTTTTTACAATTATACTGCCTCAGCTAAACGGCCACAAAGCAATAACCTCAGACTGTACGTCATTCTGATGTTTTAAAAGTAGGCCTATAATTTGCTTAATGTTACAAATGGTTACATGACAGTCGAAGTAAGTGAAATGATAGTTATGACAAATGTGTTGCAGTAAGTGTACAGCACCCCTATTCTTTGTAAGGTCTTTTAATGTGTCTCAAGTGCAACAACAACAAAAGCATTATACGCAAGTCCTTTTCATAGTTTTTGTACTTTTTCTCAAATTTTTGTTTTTTGGTGAGATATTGGATCATTTATTGAACTGAAATCATTTGAGAAAGTTTAGGAAACAGAATCACTATTTAATGGAGCTGTTAACAACTCAGGCATTTGATGTGACTCCTTCGACACAATGCATTTTGTAACACGTCAGAACCACTGGTTTAATCTTTAACAATCTTGTTCCATTGTGTCAAATCTTAATCTTAATCTGTAAAACAAATTGAGTGGAGTAGATACTGTGATATTCCCCTCTGAAATGTAGTGGAGCGGAAATATGAAGAAGCATAAAATGGAAATACTCAAGTAAAGTACAATTTGCCTACCTCAAAATTATAGGTATGCAGTAGCCTACATGACAACATGTATTTGGCTACTTTCCACCATTGGTCTCTTTGTAGTTGTTTTAAGACCTTTTGCATCTGTTTATCATTGTTTTGTGCCTCTTTGTGGTGGTTTGTTAGGAAAAACAAGAAATGTTAACAGTCATTAACATATATATTTTTTGGGTTAATCTGGACTCTGATTATCTGGACTTTGAGTCTGTAATACTAAGAAAGTTTTGAGTTTTATGGCACTTTAAACAGAGCCTCTTGACCAGTTTTTATACACCTTAGCAATATTTTCTTTCCTAGGAAGAAACCCGCCTTCCCGCCTTACTCTGCCTCTGATTGGCTGACCTTGATATCGTTATCCTAACTCTAAACCAATCCTTACTTTTCATGCCTTAACGTTGTCAACCTAAACACCGACGGCAACGAGTACTAGCCAATCAGAGGCAGAGGAAGGAGGGTCATAGCTTCACCATTCAAAGAAAAGTTGGTTGCCCAAATCCCGTTCAGTGGTTCATCATGTTTATTTACTACAAATTAAAGTAAATCACTCAGACAGGAGTGAGGCGAGCTCCACCCCGCATACCTTTGCTCCTCTGCCAATCAGTGAGCAGACAACCGAAAACCACCAGGTGGGACTTCTTACAAAAGGCATTAGCTGCTGTCGAAAACATCTGCAACCTCTTTTGTTTCACCCGCAGAGGAGGAACTCGTTCAAAGTTCAAGAGGCGTAAACGGGATAGGTTTACATATAGCTGTTATTCGCTGCAGAAAGTTGAACCTTTTAACACCAGCTGCAGGAGGGAGACTTTTTTTCCCCCTGGTTATAATGATTGCATATATTCTATTCACCTGTTTGGCAATTTTGCCATTACTGGTTTACTTGCAAAACCCTTATTTTTTGAACGATTGTGGTTACGCAATCACTGGATTTAAAATCGGCAAACGCCTGGCCAAAATCAAGAAGAAGTTTTCCAGTATTTTGGATAGTTTTCTGGACCATGTGGCGACGCATCCTCATAAGACGTTTATCATTTTCGAGGACAGCTCCTACACTTACAGCCAAGCAGACAAAGAAAGCAGCAAAGTGGCCAGAGCTCTGTCGAGGCATGCCCACCTGAAGCAGGGCGACACGGTGGCACTCTTCATGGCCAACGAGCCGCAGTTCGTGTTTATGTGGCTGGGCCTGGCCAAGCTGGGATGCACAGTTTCTCTTCTCAACCACAACATCAGATCTAAATCCCTGCTGCACTGCTTCTCCTGCTGTGAAGCGAAGTTCCTCATCACCGGTGCAGGTAAGATAGGAAACTCAAAGTGAGACAGACTTATCTGTGATATGTTTATGAAAAGAATTTCAGGTTTTCTGCTGTATTTAGTAGCGGTGCATAACGGGACTTCCCTTTCTAAGTCATTCATATTTCGACCAAAAAAAAAAACAGCATTTCATTTCATATAATTTAATTAACACTTGTCCAACATACAGGAGTCTGGTGCGGGAAGGAAATTATTGCTCTTTGACAAATTATCAATGATGTTTAATTGTTTTTCCCTGCAAAAATTAAGATTTTAGCTGCAGGGTGTTTAAAGTTTAGCCTGACTGAGGCCAAGGCTGATATTGATATTTAGGAGTTTGTATATAATCTGATAATTAGTCAAATCATCTAATACTATACATTTTGTGGTTTAAAATGTGGACAAATATGGAGACACTGTTTCTAAAATACCTCAAACTAGGAAGTTCAGATATGACACATGCACCAATACCAGTATTTATGGGCTGAGCTCTGAACTAGGGGTTACTGAAAGCATGAGTCAAAATCTTTTTTTTTTTTCATTTTGTGCTGACGTAGTATGTTAAACTTGAAGCTTTGCTTTGCTTCAGTCCCATGATTCCCCACATCCTTTTGGATTATTTTTTCCTTCTTATTGTCCTGTACTGTCCTCCTCAAAGGCTTCACTAGCTCTCTTTTGCTTCTCTCCTTCTCAGACCTACAAGGGCCCATCGAGGAGGTGTTGCCCACCTTGAAGCAGGATGGCATCCGTGTGTTCATCCTCAGCGAGCGCTGTGATGTGGACGGCATCGAAACCCTCTCTGATAAAATTCAGCAGGCCTCAGACGAGCCTCTGTCGCCCGAGCTGAGGGCCAACATCACCCTAAAGAGTCCTGCGCTGTACATCTACACCTCAGGAACAACAGGTAATCTGACGGGTTTATCTGACCTTGGCTCTCTAATCTGTGTTTGTGTTTCTAGTGTGTGGGGGCCTTGTGTGACAGAAGTGTGACAATAGAAATATACTACATCTGCTTCTAACAGCTGCATTATCTTTCAGGGCTTCCCAAGGCAGCGGTAGTTAGCCATGACAGGATGTGGAGGGCAGGTTTTCTTCAGCGTTTTGCTGGTGTGCGCTCCGACGACACCCTCTACTTATACCTGCCTCTCTACCACACCGCTGGTTTTATCATGGGGCTTTGTGGAGCCATAGACCACGGTAATGCATGAAACACCACTTACAAATGATACTACAAGTACAGATTCCCATCCTGCATGCTAATAATACCAGAGTTTATTCAAGGTTAAACCAAGAGGTATACGACCTTAAAAAACAGGCCGCTTGGCTCTGATTTTTACTGTTTGTGTTTCAAAGTCCTAAAGTTCAGATTACAAAGTTTACGGCACTGAGTTGAAATCTGTGTCTCTTCATTTCTAGGCCTGACTATTCTTTTAAGACGCAAGTTTTCTGCCTCCAACTTCTGGAATGACTGCAGAAAGCACAACGTGACTGTCGTTCAGTACATCGGGGAGGTTATGCGCTACCTCTGCAACGCACCAAAGGTAAACATCAGTGTAATATCAAATTTTTATTTCTAACAATACTCTCATATCTTTCTTTGCATTTTAAATCATTTTATTGACATTTGCACGACCAGCTAGCACCAACTTCAGTCAGATATTTTGCCGTTAAAGGTCAACCTGATTTTTTAATTTTTTTTATCCTTGTCTCACCTCTCCCTCGCATCCCTCCCCCCCTTCCTCCATCCCTCCTTTTTTAGAGAGACAATGATAAGGATCATAAGGTCCGGTTGGCTCTGGGGAACGGGATCAGGGCGGAGACCTGGGTTGAATTTTTGGAGCGATTTGGGGACATTTGTATCTGTGAATGCTACGGAGCAACTGAGGGAAACGTTGGCTTCATCAACTACGTCGGTAAAGTTGGAGCAATCGGCAGAGAGAATTTTTTCTACAAAGTAAGTGGAATAGATCCTGTTTATTTGTTTAATGTTTCAAAATTTAACACCATCGTCATGTTGGTTAAGTTGGAATTCTTTGTCCATTTGCATAATTACAATGTCCTGTAAATAGTATATATACACAGCAAGATTCTTTATAGAACTAATTACAATTTTTTTTCTAAATTGTTTTCAGAGGGCGTGTCCATATGCCTTCATAAGGTACGACACAGAGAAAGAGGAGCCAGTCAGAGACTCCAGAGGATTTTGCATTGAAGTCCCAAAAGGTGAGCCCAGAAAACTAAAGCCCCCTCCTTACCTTTTAAGCTCTTTTACTAAAACGGTTTGTCGCTTTCACGTACAGGAGAGACTGGTTTGTTTGTGGGAAAAATTGGAGCGCAGACTCCTTTCAGCGGCTACGCCAAGAACAAGCAGCAGACGGAGAAGAAGAAGCTAAGAGACGTGTTTGAGAAGGGAGACCTCTACTTTAACAGCGGTGACCTTCTGAGGGTCGACAACGAGGGATTCATCTACTTTCAGGACCGCATTGGAGACACTTTCAGGTCTGTGGGTGACTGAAAACATTTCTTATTGTAGGTCAAATTGTGCTAAAGGCAGAACATGACCTGGATGAGTGGTTCCCGTCAGTGGGTGAATGCTATTTGAATGCTTTTGAATTTTTGAAAGTGAAATGGGTGGAAAATAATGTGTATTTCATCTCTGGTAGCTGAAGTTAGAATGAATAACAAAACATTATATTTGAATGACCTTGAATTTATGTGGCAAGATTTCAAACAGACACGCTGGTTGTGGTTACTCTTTCTTTCCTTGTAGTTAAAATGTAATGTAATCATCTCAGCATTTTTTTTTTCACTGTTGTCCCTGATTGATTGTATTTAAATGACAACAAACTGTCTCAGTTATTAAACAGTTATGCATTTACTCTGTTTGGTCATCGAATACAGGTGGAAAGGAGAAAACGTGGCAACCACTGAGGTGGCCGATCATTTGATCACAGTGGACTTCATTGAGGAGGCTAATGTCTACGGTGTGAAGGTGCCAGGTAATAATAACATAATTAGTAATTATTTCAGATTTATTAAGGACATATTCCTTAGAGAAAAGGTATCGGATTATTTCATGACCATTAGGGTTGTTTAAAGGTTTAATAAGGCTTCCTGGACCTTTACAACCTTCCACATGCACATTCATCTTTTATCAATGTAATCATCCTGCAAATACAGTTAAAATCACAAATGTAAGCGGTAATCATGTCCTTGAAACTGCCTACCTGTTTTGCTGTAGCATGACACACATAAAGAGCTGCTTATACTCGCATCTTGAGATGAGTTCCCTTTTTACTTTGACCTTGACTGATTAGGACACGAGGGAAGAATTGGAATGGCAGCCCTGAAACTGAAAGAAAACATGGACTTTGACAGCAAAGCTGCATATCAGCATGTCAAACACTACCTACCCAGCTATGCAAGACCACGCTTCATTCGCATACAGGTGAGCAAAATCCTGCTGAATTCAACTGCAAAATTATAACACAAGCAACCCTTAAATAAGCATTGATTTTTCTCCGGCAGGATGCACTGGCAGTGACCGGGACCTTTAAGCAAATGAAGGTGAAACTAGCAGAGGACGGCTTCAACCCCGACGTCATCACAGATCCTTTATTCTACCTGGAGGACAATAAGGGCTACATACCTATGACCAAGGAGATATTCAACTCCGTCACAGAGGGAACACTCAGGCTCTGAATGTGTTTATTGTTGGATTGTCAACCTCCAAAAGTGGATTTAATTTTTAGGAGATACAAGAAGAAAAATAATGATAAAGAAACTGTACATTGAGCATGCATATATATACACAGCACATATCATGAGCTACTTTAGATTCCGAGTGGAAGGTTGTATACAGAAATTTGTGATTGAAATACTTTTTATGTTTACTAATTTCATTAAAAAAAACCATGATTGTAAATAAACAAAGCAATCCCATATCATTGACACTGTTAATTGGTGACATTGCATTATGCTGGCTCAGCACGAATACAGCCCCCCCCAGAAGCAATGACTTGATTATCAACAGCGGGTGTAAACTACCGTGCATTGTTTTCAGGATCACTACAGGAGCGTGGGTGCAGTGGCAGTTTCCAGTGGGGGAGGAGAGGGAGCCACAGGAGATGACGGCATACAGTTCATTCTCCTGCAGGTGGAGGACAGGTGTTTTTGAGTTGCCTGTGAAACCTTCAGAGGGCAGCAGAGCTGGTGCCGACCACACTGCACCCACTGGTTGCAGAAACTGGGCACGCTGTAGAACTTGGTCAGCTTTTTCAGGACCTGTTTGCCCAGAAGATTTGAGGGCATCTCTGTGATCTTAAACATAGGAGCTGATCCTGTTGTTGATGACACGGGGTGGCCACCTGCAGCATCTTTGAGACCAGGCCTCGTTTCAAAGTCGTAGCCAGGCTGCGGCCCGATGCAAGAATAAGGCAGAGGCTCGCTGTTGCAGCTAAGAGAGCGCATTGGTCTCCTGGAATGATTCCAAGTCTTGTCGATCCACAGCTCCACTTGAGCTTTCTCCAGTCTGGCAGCAGCATCCTCGTTCTCATCAGACCTGGTGTCTAAGTTGAGGTCTTGTTCAGCTCCTATTACTTCATCTTCCCCTGATTTTGTCTGGCCAGCATTATTCAAAGCCTGCATCTCATCCAAGAGAGTGGAGGCTATTTTAGAGATATTACCCCAGTCCTTAAGGATGTCATCTGCAGTAGTGAACTGTGAGGTCACTGTAAATCGGATGATGTGCTTGTTGTGAATCTCTGCAGGAATGAGGTACATGGGGCCTGACCGGGTCAGTCTCCTCAGGAGCTCCTCGGTCAAAGCATTTCCTGCCTAAAGGAAGAAAATATCCTTAAATGACACAAAACATTCTCAAATGTTTCGGGGCCAAAAAACTTCCAATCAAAACTAAAAGCATTTTCTGCAGCCTCAAGTCAAAGTCTCCACTCTTTTTTAATGAATATAAATATTGTTCTGATTTTCACCTCTGCTTCATAAAACTAGCTGAACTGAACGAAAGACACTCACCTTTGAACATGGTGCAACTTGGATGTTTGTACATCTCAATAATGATAAGCCAGTGCAAGAGGTGTTGCATAACAAAGATAAAACTTAATTCAACATGAACATCTTTATAGTTTACTGCTTGGTGCAAAATCCATGAAACATACTTTCAGACAGAAGACCACCAGGCCGAGATGCCTCTCGGCAGGAACCTCAAAATTTGGGTCACTCTTTATGCGAGACTCCAGGAGCTTTGCCATCTCGATCCCCTAAAAACAACAGGAAAAAAAAATAATTCTAAAATCTTACAGAGCCTCACGTTAAACACACTTTGTTCAATGGAAGGCATTTTATATTATTTGACATTTATGGCTGAAATTGTTTCAAGAAACAAGATGAATGCCACTTACATGTCTGATATGAGCCTGCAGGTTTTTCAGTCCAAAGGAGCGCATGACAAACCAGAGTTTGAGAGAACGGAAACGTCGGCTCAGGGGAATTTGCCAATGCTTACCAACAGAGAAAGCAGTTAAGTTTAGTTAATGCATGACATTGCACTAAGATAGTTAAATCTGTTATTTGGTTAAGACCCAAGATATCATACCATAAAGTCAGTGGCAGCCTGTGAGTTTTCATGTCGGAGATAAAGGG
Source organism: Embiotoca jacksoni (assembly GCF_022577435.1). Classification (NCBI taxonomy): domain Eukaryota; kingdom Metazoa; phylum Chordata; class Actinopteri; family Embiotocidae; genus Embiotoca; species Embiotoca jacksoni. Next base: position 21,561,851 of record NW_027185414.1, read on the forward strand.
CATCCACGCCGAAAGTCTGTATGAGCTTAAATTTATCTTTAACCCTGAAGAAATAAAGTTAAACCAGCTAAGAATTCTTCACGTTGACATCAGTTTAATCAGTTTTTAATCCTACTTCAACTTTAAGATGTAGACATGGATCTTGTTGAGGAAGAGGTGAAATAAGGTGTTATTGTTCTGACTCACCAGAAAGCTGTGCAGTCAAAATGGACCATCATCCACTTGGAAGGGTTAAAAACAAATGAGTGTGCAAATTCAATTCCCTCCAGGGACCAGCGCAGCTCAGGGCAGAGGTACGCTGAGCCGGCATACGCAGCATCAACATGGAGCCACAGTCCCTCTTCTTCACCTAGGAAAAAAAAAAAGAAGTTTATATGCAAGTGATGTGCTTCTAATGCATATCAATGGAACAACTCAATCTCTGACCTTCAAACTATGTTAAAAAAAAAAACAGACATAATTTTGGAAGTAAAAATTGAAGACGCACACACTGGTCCCAGTTCAGAGAGCTTGTCGAAGGCACACACTCCTGTCGTTCCCAAAGTTGAACACAGCTGAACAGGAGAGAAATCAAAATCCCCAATGAGATGTAACATTTAATGTCAGTATTGTACTGTGTATATAATTACTTTTAAAACCATATACCACTATTTCCTCACGTTTTGGCACTATAAATAGTAAATAATCATTTTTTTTCAGTGTTATAGACTATTTACCACACTGACACACAAAGATTACTTTTCCATATTTTCTTCCAATCTTTGCTTTTTTTTTTGAAAATACTAGAATACTAGATAGTTTTTCTTTTCATAAAATAATCTCATCAATAAGTTTGGGAAAGAAATTTCTCTTTTAACAGTGACAAACAGCCCCTAACTATATAATGCTTTTATTAAACAAGTCAAAAGCCAAAAATGTTGGCGCTGGATTAATTTGATCTTTTGTCGTATTTTCTAACTTTCCCTTTAACATTAATAGGTCATTACATCTTTATGAAGATAGGATAAGTGAAGTGTAGTAAAAAGTACAATACTGCCTTCTGAAATGTTGTGGAGTACAAGTACAACGTAACATGAACATTTAATCATTTAAACATTTAAACATTTAAATCTTCAAAGTACAAAGAAGTATAGCACTTGAGTAAATGTACCGAGTTACTTTATGTAACTTTTTTTTGTAAAGTCTGAAGCAAGAGCAGGTTTAAAGGTCGGCTGGGTGAAAGCGCTGTAAAAGTTCAGATTGATGGGAGAGCCATATCTTTCATAATCTCCTGCAATGAGGAAATTGTCACCCCAAAGAAGTGAAATAATTTTGCTTGTCCACTGCAGTGGATTGCTTAAGTACTGCTTTGTAAATTGCAGCACTCTGTATGATCAGTCATGACCTTACATTTCATACTACAACAGTGTATGCCTTTAAAAAAAATGGTAAATAGTGTGAATCCTACTGCACACTATGTGATGTCAGCTAAAACCTAGAAAACACTGGTGTGATTCTCAAATTCTCCACACAAACACCCCTGTTAAGCCATAATGTCCACCGATCACTAAGTGTCAAATACATACCATGAAAGGGACCAGTCCCCTCCTCGTGTCTTCTTGAATGGCTTTTTTCAAAGTGTCTCCTCTCAGAGACAGCTGCTCATCAGTGGGCAGAAACCTGATCTTCACCAGAGAGATCAGACCGGCCTTCTCAACCGAGGAATGAGCCTAGAAAAGCAGTTGTACGTCAAATCAAGTTTCTTAGTTTATTTCCTTTGACTAATGGGAAGTTGTTGTACAAGAAGTGGCGACAATAACCTGATCAGAAGCGTAGGCCACCAGTCTTGAATTTAGGACCGAGTCATCCACTTCCTGGTCAAGTTCGGCCCGTAGCTGCAGAATTTTGTCTTTCCTTGCTGCCAACAGTGCAACCAGCGTGCTCTCACTGACTGTGCTCTAACAGGCAGGTCAGGAAGAAGAGAAGGACAATGAGCTCCCGGTAACCACAGAGACTACTCTATAAAGGTTTTGGGTTTGAAGATAAACAAATTGAGGTGTTGCAAACCTGCAGTATACCTCCACCTCTGCTGTCTGGATGATGATGCAGGAAGAAGGAAGGGAGCCCAAGAGCTTTACACAACCAGTCCATGACATGCATTTCCAGTTCTGTACATGCTGGGCTGGAGGCCTGTTTACAACCAGTAGAAATAATCAGGATGGTACTTCATTGTTGTGATGTCTTTGATTGTTTTCTGGTAAACTGCGGTGTGTGTTGTCCCCTTACCCAGGTGAATCCAACACAGTTGATGGCATCGGCCAGCATATCCCCGAGCATAGAGGGCCATGAAGTCAGACAGGGGTAGTAGGCATGCATGTGAGGGCTCTGCCAGTGAACCACCTGGCAAAAAGATGAGAACGTATTTACTTCCTTGCCATTAACTGCATTTCAAAAATGATTTTAGTGAAATTAACAGATAGAATTCATTCAAAATAGAATTTCCTGCTATGATAGGTGAGAGTAGGAACTTACGCCCGGCATGATGACTTTCTCAATGTCACTGAAGATATTGTCCCAGTCCTCCGGCTCTGCAGGTGCAGCGTCAGGAACAAGCTCCTTCATGTAACCTGGTTTCACATCTGGAATGACCCTCCTCTCCCTGATGGAGGCCATGTACAGTGTGATATAGTCCACCAGCTCCTTACCTGATCAATAATAGACACTGTAACAGCTGGGATAATATTCAAGTTACACGTATTATATATACGGATCTGACCCGTTGTCATTATTTGCAGCGAAATGTAACATTAACAGAGTCAAAATGAGTCAGTGTAGGAAAAGGATCGTGTGATTACCTCTGCGATTGTATTCCTCTGCCTGCATCTCTGGAGATGACACCTCTTCAAGTTAATTTTTTTTGTGTGCAACAGGTGGCAGCAGTGATGCTGTATGTATTCAGCAGCAGAGATCACAGAACTATATACACTCTGTGGTGAGGAACACACCCTAGTTCTGTGACGTATTTGAAGCACCAAACAAATGGCCCCTATGTTCTTGTCATCACCCATTTATTCCACATTTGTACTGAATATTTACCCTGCTCTCTTGGCGATGATGTATTAATTTAAAACCTCTGTGAAATGATTTTGGATTTAGTGGAACAATATTTTCAACAGTATAACAGGAACCAGGCAGTATTTTAAAAGGGGACGCCAAAACCAACCATGTTAAAAATCCAAAGACTTACAACATGTGCTTGGATAGCACAAATGTCAAGGAGTTAACGAAGCTACTACCAGGTACGCTCTTGACTTGTCCAAGAAGTCTGAGGGTTATCATCCACACAGGGTCTTTTGGCATCCTGCGAAAGAGAACAGGCTCTGAGACTCTGAAAAAAGATTTCACACCGCTGCTGAAAACACTGAGTGTCACAAGATGTGTTTATTTCCGAACCAATTCCTACTTGCAAGAAAGGAAGTGAATCATTCAGTAGACTCCTGATCCTGAATACATGGCTGACATCAACATGTCTCAGTATGGGATACGTTTTATTGACAGTTTTAACACTTTCTGGAACTGTAAGGAGCGCCTTCAACCTGTGAACTCATGTGAACTTCACTGGATCCAGACTTCTCTGCGCCAACGTCAGGCCACTGGAGTGCCCTATCAAAACATGATAAGGGCAAAGGCAAGGGATCTCTCCCCCCACGCAGCACACACAGGACAGAGCAACAAACATGGCAGTGCACACCAATTCAAATGACATGGTTGATTCAATAACACTCGGTCGTCTGTTTTGAATACTGTCGCTCCTTTGAAGGTCAGAAACAAGTTGACTGTTCGAGTCTCCCCGTGGTTAAACAATAACAAGGTGAAAGAGAACAAGAGAAGTTGTTGGGCAGCTGAAAGAAAGTGGCGGAAAACTGGACTCCAGTTTCACTGTGATAGATACAAGGAAGACATGACTTCCCTCAAGAATATTGTTCTCCACTATTGAGCAGCTACTCAACACCCCCCCCCCTCCCACCCCCGTCCCGCAGGTCTCGGCATCAAAATGTGAAGAATTGGGACCGTTCTTCAGAAACAAAGCCACTTCAATTAGAACCAGTATTCCTGCTGATGTAAACACTACGAACTCCAAAAATTGTGTAACACAGATACAACCATGGACAAATGTACTTGCATCACATTAACTGAGCTTTGTAAGACTGTCACTGGGTGTAACCCCTCCACTTCCAGTATTGACCCGATACCAACAGTATTTTTTAAGCAGGTATTCAACAGCATTTCAAGTCATGCCCTCCAGATTATAAACACATCTCTTCAAACAGGCATTTTCCCAGATGCCTTCAAAACAGGGATAAAATCAGAGGTAACAAGTCTGGGTGTAATCTTGGACTCAGATTTAAGTTTCAAAACCCACATTAACAAGGTGACGAAAACTTATTTTTTTCTATCTAAGGAACATCGCCCGGTGCGGCCGTTTATAAATCAGACAGATGCTGAAAAGTTGATTCATGTCTTCATTTCTAGCCAACTAGACTACTGTAATGCACTTTTTATTGGCCTATTAAAGAAAACAACAGAGACTTCAGCTCATCCAAAACTCTGCAGCTCGAGTGTTAACCAGAACCAAGAGGAGAGAACACATCAGTCCAGTTTTAGCTGCTCTGCACTGTTTACCTGTAACACAGGTTTGACTTTAAGCTCCTCCTCCTCACATACAAAGCTCTTAATGGGGTCGGACCCGAGTTACATGGCTAACTCTCTGGTTCACTATGTGCCTTCACGAACACCGAGATCCTCTGCTGCTGGCTTATTGGAGCCAAAAGAAAATTGATTCAGCTTTTGTCAGCTACGCTCCAAAGCTGTGGAACAAACTACCTGTTAGATATCAGGGAAGCTGCTCAGTTAATACTTTTAAAAGAACAAAATGTATCACTTTACATCAGCCTTTAACTAGCTACTCTTTAAGTTCTCTTGCACTTGAACTACTACGCCTTTAAAATGCATATTTCTTATTTTATTTTTGAACTCTATTTTTGTTCAATTTTATGCATTTTATCTGTTTCTTATGGATCTAATTTATTTTCTATATTTTTAAATGTTCCTTTATATCTGGTTTTATGTGAAACACTGCACGTCATTTCTCGCTGTAAAATACTTTCTTTCTTGAGCTGCATTTCTTGTCTGAAAGGTGCTATACAAATCAAGCTTATTATTATTTTGGGAAATATTGTATAATATTCCCTTTCTCTCCTAATACCACAGTTAGGCCTGAGTCTGGAGTCAGCAGTCATTTATCTGAGCTTAGCAGAACAACTGGAAACATTGGGAAACAAGAAGCTTGGCTCTGTCCAAAGTTAACAAAATTTCCAGACTACAACCTCTAAAGATCAACAATTAACTAATCTCTTTTGCAATTGGTATATGATTGCCGTTTTAATCACTGGACTGTACTTGACTTGGAGCCGTAGCAAACAGACTCCTGAAACTCACCGGTCCGGGCCAAGAGCATTAAGCATACATTTTCCTGCAGTGCGTGTTGTGTTTAGCTGAGCTAAAAGTGAATGATATAAACTTTATTACACCATGAACGTCTTGGTAAAAAAAAAAAAAATTTGATACAATTAACATTCATGGCTATTTCCTCGTCTCATGTTTCATGAATGCATTACAGAAGTTTACTGTGAGAGCAAAAGCAATATTTGTATTTGATGACGACTTCACAAACCAATTGAAAGGTGAAATACTGAGGACATTGTGATGTGGAAAAACATAAAGCCACGAATGAACACACAGTAGAAGGTCAAAAAAACATATCATGAGCGCATTGATGTCACAGCTTATCGCTGCCTTTCTAAACGATGACAAAAGCTTGAGCAGCACCTGGACTGTTCACACACTGTGCTGTTTACTCTGTTTTGTGCTCGACATGTGACAGCGCTCATGTGGATCGTTGGGGAAACCAAAAGTTGGATCAAAACAAAACCACAATTCAAGCGCAGAGAGAATATGATGAGAGGGAAACAATTTTCTGAAAGTAATAATGCACAACAGGATGTTTATCTAGGCTTTTGAAACAGAGCCCACGTGAAAAAGATCTGCATGAAATTATATATGATGTAAAATGTTGTGAATGGTTTCTTTAATACCTGATTATGGCCCTTAAAATTAAGTTGTTTACTTTAATAAACATATGATGTTGGGCTATGAAAGGAATGATAAACATGTAATAAAACAAACACAAAATATAAACACACACACAAGCCGGGCACTGGCTCATAGGAAAGCCAGATTTACTCAGTAAATGTTGAGGACAAATAAATCAGTGACCATTAACACAACATCACTCACAATTTAGGGGATAATCTGACAGCGAACAAACACAAACATTATGTTATGATTACCAGATTTACAAGATATCTTGAAAAGAGCATCAACCACTGACAAAGAATTGTCAAGCAAAGCAAAAGCATCATTAAACTAACAGCTAATATATGGTTAGTGTGGATTTGGGTCAACTGCAAGGTGGCATCCAATACATATTTTACTTCCTTATTTATTCATTTTGTTTATTTTATTTGTTGTGTTTTTATTGTTTATATCCATTCAACCCTTTCCTCTGTCCAGTCCTCTGTCTGCTTATTTAAAACCTGTTGCTAGAAACTTGGGAGTAATGTTTGACTCTCAGTCAAGCTTTGAAACACAGATACAAAAAAATGGTTCAGTCCTGCTTCCTTCAATTAAGAACCATCTCCAGAATCAAACCCGTACTGTCACACTCTGACCTGGAAAAAGTAATTCATGCACTCATTTTCTCTCGACTCGACTACTGCAACTCCCTCCTTTCTGGCATAAACCAAAAATTGATCTCCCGCCTCCAACTAGTCCAGAATGCAGCAGCTCGGCTTCTTACTGGTCTTAACAGACGACATCACATTACTCCAGTTCTGGCCTCTCTCCACCGGCTCCCGGTTGGCTTTAGAATTGATTTGAAGATTTTGTTGTTCATCTTTAAGGCCTGCCTGGGTCTGGCCCTGAGCTACATTATTGAAATGTTAGCCCCATATGAGCCAACTTGCAGCCTTAGATCCTCCGGTGGAGCCCTTCTGGCCTTCTGTTTTCCTAAATGTGTACCGGTATTGACGTTATGTTTGACTATGCTTTGCTTCTCTGTAGAGCACTTTGTAAACTCTGTTTTTAAAGGTGCTATATAAACAAAGTTAATATTATTATTATTATTATTACCGGCAAACCGCTCGCTGAAGAACTTGTCTGTCATCGTGTGAGCGGCAGGTACTCCGGTCTTAATTAAGAAATCTGAAATTAGCTTTTGTGTCGCCATTTCGTTTAGGTGTGCCCTTGTTTGTGGTCACATAACCCCGACCTTCGACCTGTCTTGTCTGACCTTAAACGTCATTTCCGGTCGTACTAAAAATGCGATTCTAAAAATTCCCTATTAACTATTTACTGAAGTGAAAATATCAGTATAGAATGAACATAACCAAAGAATATAATGTATACGTTTTTTATTAAAAAAAAAAAAAAAAAAAAAAAGTAGTTATGGCGTGCATCTCCTCTATCTTCCGCTAGGGGGTGCTGCAGCACACTGCGCCCCCTTCTTCCCTGTTTGAAACCTTTCACCTGGTTATTATTAAAACTGCAGAGTTAAACAGAGTTTCACTTAGATGTTGGAAGGAATTTGTATAGAAGTAGGGTCTGGACCGTTGTTCTGCACAGTACAGGTGCATCATTCATAAACACTGAATACAGGTGATACATCGCACACACTCTTCAAATTAAGTTTTCAGTTCAGCACCTGCAAAGATTTGGGGTGTGCATGCTAGTTTTAACCTTTTTACCCAGCAGTGTCAGTTTAAATGTTAATATTCTTTCCTGTCATTTGTTTCCGTGTATTTCTTGTTCTGGATTGAAACAGCCAATAATGTAAAAATTACCATGTAAGTTGCAGTTTACATCCATGTCTGTCCAGACTCATGATATATATAATGAAGACTTTGAAGGAATTTGGCCAAAAAAAAAACTGATTCATGACAGCTGAAAATTCTTCAAGTATGGATGATGCTGCAAAAACAGGTAAAATTTTTTTTCTCAAAGCTCGATTCCTCACACACATCTTCAACCCGACAGCAAAGAAGATCTATTCGGTCACCACAGTTTTGAGGTGGACACCCAAGATTAGTGTCACCAATTCAGAATCCAACTTCATGTGAAATATTTCTCCTTCTCTTGAGTTATGGTTTTGACTAATGGCCAGAAAAGGGTTTTTGCAGACCATTATGACGTTAGTAAAGTTGACCTTTCACGTTTTGGAAGAAATGTCATCACTTCATCATTTTAACCTATTAGAGATTTGGGTCAAATTTTGTTGGTTTTTGTGAGGTCACAGCAACCTTTGATTTTGCCCACCAAATTTCAATCAGTTTATCCTTGAGTCCAAGTGAACATTTGTGCATTTTGAAGGAATTCCTTCAGATGTTCCTGAGATATCGCCTTCGCGAGAATGAGAAGGACACAGGACAGACAACCTGAAAACATAGTGCCTCCTGCCAAGGATGTTGCCGGTGGAGACAGTTTCTCTTTTTCCAACACATTGCACACATAATATCTGCTTTGGACTATTACATGTGTTGAGGTCAGGTTTGCTTATAAAGTAGCCAAACAAGTTCTTTCAATCTGAGCAATAACATGGGACAGAGACTTTTGATCCCACTGAAGGCCGGACGTTGTATGTAATGACTAACGGTGGGAGTGGGTGTGGTACAATGAACAGAAATAAGTGTTATGTGATATGGAGCTGAGCTTCGCACACTGTGACTATTGTGCTCGCGGTGTGCATTTTACATCTGACAGTCTGAGCCAGATGAAAGCGGGTTTAACCATGATTGTACAAATGAGGCTTGATCTCTGTGACATCAAAGTCAAAAGTGCTGCTTGTTGGGTTTTATTCTGAGGCTTTTATTCAAATAACGTGAAAATATTGACGTGACATCAGAGCCATCATACAGAAAACAGTGGGATTGATAATTCAAACCAAAAGTCAAAGGCAATTCACAGGAAGAGGATTTGGCCACTTAGTTCGATGTGAGTAGAGGCAGAACAAACACACCGACTGATGGGACTGTCTGTGAATGAAGGTGAAAAAAAGAGGAGACAGGAACTGAGCCTGTATATTGAAATGTTCCTTAATGGTGGCAGCAATTATACCAGTAGGTGATAATACTCCAAATAAAATATTGTGCAAAAATATTAAAGCATTTAATAGCAATAATAATATGTTTTGCTTATATGTGCTTTTTATTTTCCTTTTCTTTATCATTCTTATTTCCCAACTTGGACTGGAGGGTTGATTTATTAACTGTCAGTTTGAAACCTGAAACTGGACGGTGGGAAGAGCAGCAATAGTCCTGCTGTGTGTGTGTGTGCGTGTGTGGGCAGAAAATAACCACCGGAAGGCGGCAGTAGTGCAACATTAAGGATGCCGGCTGCCGCTAAAAAAAAAAAAAAACCTCATGAAGAAGAGAAAGAGAGAAAGCGGAAGCGGAAGAAGAAATCACGAATCAGCTGTCAAAAAAAAAAAAAAGAAAAAAAAAAGTAGCTAAAGTGTAAGCAACGGATCAGAAGGAGGTAGGTGTAAAAATAACAACACCTCATCAAACAATCGACCTCGATATATGCGTTGGCATCATTACTGGAGGACATATCGTTACTGTTGACCGTGATTATATCCGTGACGACCTGCTCCTGTTTGTCAAATAGCTCAGCCAGCTAACTGCGTGCTCACATCTCACGCAGTTAGCTGGCTGAGCAGGTGGGTAACAGAGCTAAAGTTCACACGTGACCCGCTAAACTGTGTTTATATTAAGTTGATGGTCGGTATATGTAGCCAGGACACTATTTCACGTCGTCGTTGATGTTGATGTTGACGTGTCCTGCACCGGCTAACTATTGTTGGCTGACGGAGAGAGCAGCAGCATAATGCGATAAACTACAAGTGAGTTATCGACATGTCATCTTTATATCTTTATATCTTTATATCTTTATATCTGCATTCTCACCATGTTTGTGCTCCGCGACAGCTGACCGTCTCTGAAACTCATTAATTCAGCCGTCATGTTGCAGATAACATTGTGAGCTAACAGTCCCTTTAACTGGATCTGGTTTTTTTTTTTTTTTTTTTTACTTTGGTTCATTTACTTTCACTTTCGTCACGATCTGTGCTGATGAACTGGGTGTTTAGGTGCTTTAAAATACATCTTAAAAGACCAGGAGATGGAGTCGTTTTGGTGTCCAAGCTTGGACTGATGTGGTTGGCTTGTATTGCATTTATGTTCTTTTGGGATGTTATAGATTTTAAATTATATTTGTCTTGTTTATATCTGTGGAACTTGTTCTTAATTCGTGCTGCTGCCTGTCTTTTCCCTGTTAAATAAAGGTTAAAAACAATTTCCTGTCATGAATATTTTTCCAGAGATGTCCAGTGCTTGTGTGCAGCACTGACTGGTTGTCTGCCTGCGAGCTCTGACTGAACACATCCGCAAAGATGCCTGCAGTATCCACCGGGGTCAAGGAGCTGTATTTGTCCACATCTCTGGGTGACCTCAATAAAAAGGCAGAAATTAAGCCAGACAAGACGAGCACCAGAAGGTAACGTTAGGTTTCATGTTTACTAGAATCAGTCCAGTGTGATATATTTAATTAGATTCTCTGTAAAAGACACGACCTACACAAGGGAGCTGTACACTTTAATCTGCCTTTCTAATAACTGCAAGTGAGGGGAGAGAGATGGGGATAACATGCAACAGAGGTCCCCTGTCAAACTTGAACCAAGCACACTGCAATCATCATGGCGGTGAAAGTATTTTCTTCTATTTGCTGTGTTGCAGCTATGTTCAGAGTGCCTGCAAAATCTTCAAGGCGGCTGAGGAGTTTCGTCTGGACAGAGATGAGGAGAAAGCTTATGTTCTCTACATGAAGTATTTAACAGTGTATGACATCATCAAGAAAAGACCAGACTTCAAGAACCAACCGGTATATTTAATAATTGTAAATTTGTAACTTTTTACAATGTTTTTATTGTTAAACTAAAGGTGTAGGAGTTTTAATGTGAAGGCTTGTTGACCAGTGACTATTTATAAGGAATTACAGTTAGTTATTCCTGAGTAAGTCTTCTCTTTTCCAATGTACGTAGGAGTATTACATGACGATGCTTGGGCCAACCAGCTTTAAGAAAGCCATCGAAGAAGCTGAGAAGCTGTCTGAAAGCCTTAAACTCAGGTTGGTTGTCTCAGATTCTGTCATCCTAGCATATTTCTTTCTGTTTGTCTCTGCTAATCTTTATACTTCTAACAGGTACGAGGAAGTTGAGGTTCGAAAAAAACTTGAGGAGAAGGAGAGGCAAGAGGAGAAGAAGAGGAGGGAGGAAATAACGGAGAAAGAAAGTCGAGGTTCTCCAAAGGCATCATCGGCAAACAGGAAGGACAGCAAAAAGGTAGAGATGGCAAGAATGAAATATACTCCCGACGTGTCTCCTTATTAAGACAGTGAGACTTACTCTAGTCTATCAAATCAAAGCCAAGTACAGTGACTAACCTGCTTTTTCAATTAAGGTGTAGTTAATAAAGTGCATAAATAAATCACTCCCACAAAAAAACTGAACTACACTGAGTACAAAAGTTTTGTAAGTGGATGTTTAGGTTGCAGTTATTGGATAAAAGGGATTTAAAAAAAAAAAAAGGTAGATTTTAAATTAAATCAATTTTTTTATCTTTGCAATTAGACATAAAATGCACCTTACAATATTAATGGACATGATGGGTTCCATTTGAAATCACAATCACTAAATTCACTCAGCTTGAAGTCTATCGGTCACATCATACCAGTAATAACACCATCAGCTTCATCAGTTTAAAATTATGGTATTTTTATTTCACTTACTTATTTCAAGTAAAGTTTATTTTTATAGCAAGGTTCCACAGCCAAAACAAATCAAAAAGACTTGAAAACAAATGAGCGATTTAAAACAAATTAAGCGATAAAACAATTGAACATTAAAGGAATTAAGAACAACATCAAGCACCTAATATTTTGGCCTTGATATTTATATAACCCAAGGAAAAAAAAAAAATCATTTTTAATGTATTAATGAGATGATTGTTATTGTGTATGTGTGCCAGGTAAAAGGAGAGCAGAATGAACTGAAGAATGTAATCTCAAAAGGTAATAATAACCTTGATAACCCATATGTCTGATAAACGTGTAGTTCTTTCTGACATATTTGTAAAGTCCTTCTATAAATTTGCTGCCATTACCTTTGTTTTTGTTTTTTAATAAATACAGTTTGTACAGCTGTTTTGCCTGTGCTGATTTTATGACTTTGTCTGACAGCTGCGCTCCCAGCCGGTGGGATCACGGCAGAGAAACTTTTCCACATGATGAAGGACCAGACGATTACAATAATTGTCATGGATGCCCGCAGCTACAGAGACTATGAGGAGTCTCACATTCAGGTGCCTGCTCAGAGCTGTGTCAGCGTGCCTGAGGAAGCCATTAGTCCAGGGTGAGAGACACGGCCTCATACCTGACTGTTTGTTTTTATCTTACACTGCATGTTTAGTTTATAATCATTTTTTTCTTTTTTTAACAATAAAATGAATGAAATTATCATTTTATTTCCTTTTAACTTGTTTTTGTATTCCCTCTATCGCTGTCATTAACTGTTGAACACTAAAAGAAATAAGTCTACTTCTTAACCGGACCCTCTGAACTCATGAATTTCAGAATCACTGTGAATCAGATCGAGGCGAAGCTCCCTGATGAGTCCAAAGAGCAGTGGAGGCGGCGGGGATTGGTGGATTATATTGTCCTGCTGGACTGGTTTAGTTCTATCACTGACCTTAAACTGGGCACCACCTTGCAGAGCCTCAAAGATGCCCTCTTTAAGGTAACTGTGTTGGGGGGGGGGATTGGCATTTGTGCACTGGATGGTTTAAAAAAAAATAACAACAGCACAATTTTCCTGTGAAGTACAATAATGTGTTTGCATGCTGCACAGTGGGACAGCATCACCATCCTGCGTAGTGAGCCGTTGGTGCTGGAAGGAGGCTACGACAACTGGTTGTTGTTTTATCCCATGTACACGACCAACGCTAAAGTTCGACCCCCGAGACAGACTATCATGAACACTCTCCCACAATGTGAGTATCCCCAGCACAGCTTGCACCTCACAGCTTTAGCTCTTTTTATTTACCAGGACCTGGGCTTTCATTATTTTATTGTCAGAAATAATTCAAGCATATGAATAGAGGAGTAAAATAAAGTGGAGTTAATTCTGTCTCAGATTTGATCAAGATGTCATAGACTCAGATTTTACATTCATCATACCCTAAAATACACAATCCACCAATCAAATCTCTTAATGTAATAAGTACATACACTATTTTCCAAAGCACATTTTTGTCATAATTAATTATGATGAATGCTGGTACATCGCACATCATGATGAGTTATTCCAGCTCAGAACCGGCATTTTTCACCAGCAGCACTGTAAACTCTTGTGGTGAAGTACAGTGAGATAAGATGACAATAAAGCCAGAGCATAGTTTTAGAAACTTTTAATCTTGTATTACTTATAAAGTTTTGTCGTACTCTCTCTTACGTGTTCATTATCTCGGATGTTTTAAACAGTGAACTTTAGCTACCCATCTCTCGAGGAACCAAAGCCTCCAACCGCTCCTCAACGAGAGCCTGAGGTTCCACCCGAGCCTCAGGAACCTTCAGCTCCTGTGCTGCTCAATGGCGTCGCACCAGCAGAACCCCCCACATCCAAAACTTCCATGGTTGCTGACAGGTTGCCAGATTCCATTGATTCCCCTGCCACAGGCTCTACAAATACTGGGCTAGAGCTTAGTAAGATGGGCCCTGCAGCAGGTGCATCCAGCCAGGGACCCGCAACAGCCAAGGCCTTCCCACAGGTATTGAATCGACCCAGACTGTTAAACCTCTGGAGAAAGCACAACATTAAGGACCCCAAGTGTGTCTAAACATGACTTTTCTTCTGTCCCAGTTTGACCGTGCCAAGAAACCGTCTGGCCGGGTGTCGGATGAACCCAACCCTGGCCAGAACGGGTCAGCGAAGGACTCCACCCAGAACGGCCCAGTTGTCCCCGATCGCTCAGTCAAACCTTCTTTCCCCTCCAACTCTGCTCTGTCGAAAGAAGAACAAAGTCAGATCCACTCCGAAGCCGTGGCAGTGATGGAGAAGGCGAGGCAGGAGCAGGAAAAACGCATCCAGGAGCGTCGCTTAGATGAGGAGAGGCGGGAGAAGGAGCAGAAAGAGGAGTTAAAAGAGAGGCAAGAAAGGGAGGAAAGTGAGAAGAGGAAGGAGGAGGAGAAAAGACATCAGGAGAAAAAGAGACTAGGAAGGCAGAAGGCAGAAGAAGAAGAAGAAGAAGAAGAAGACAAAGGCAACGTGGCATGGGACGAGAAGGAGAGGAGGGGAAAGGAGCAGAGCTCTGACGCACCTTCGAAGAGCATGTCTCTGGATTCGCCTGCTCCCAACCATATTGTTAATGAAATTAAGGTGAGTCCTTCTTTCTGTCAGTGCTTCAGTTTCATGTTCCATTTCAACACTGTGCCCATGAAACTCCCAAAAGAAAACTTTTTAAAGATAAAACATTTAGTGTTATAGCTGTTCTATGATGTTGGTCTTCAGAATGCATATTTTATCCAGATTTGACTCAGACTGCTGCTCATCTGCAGCTTTGGGTCCCCACACTTCTTCTAAACTATATAATTACACAGAATTACATTACAGAAATACCAAGTAGAGTTAAGTTTCCCTTTCAGTTCTCTTTGCACGCTTTCTCTCTCTCGCTCACCCACTGGCTCATATTGTCCACATCTTTTTCTTCTTCTCTGTCGCACGCTCTCCTGTGAGTCAGTTTTACCTTTGTCACTGTCAATCCAAGTGGAGCATATGACAGCCCCAAATCATTAATTATTTATGTAATGGTTGCATTTTACTAACAAATTGTTAAAGTCTGTTCATTGTTGTATTTGAAAAAAAAAAAAAAACTAGCGACACAAGTTAGTGTTTTAGGAATTCTCAAATTTGCTGCTTTTTATCAGAAAGATTAGAAGTCCTAAGCTAAATTTACATTTCTTAAAAAGTGTGTTTATTTTACAGAGGGAGCCCCTGACCAGAGCACGGAGTGAGGAGATGGGTAGGAGTGTGCCAGGGCTTCCAGATGGCTGGATGAAGGTACAAGATGTTTTAACCTGAAATATGCCGAGTCATTGGAGTTACTCAATATGACAGTGAAATGAAATGACACCTCATGCTTTTCCTGTTCTCCCGCATGTTTGTCTAGTTCCTTGACACGGTGACGGGGACCTACCGATACTACCATTCCCCGACCAATCGTGTCCACCTGTACCCTCCTGAGGTCACCGTTCCCCAGACCCCTCCCTCCACACCACCAACACTCAAACAGAAATCGCCACAACCGGCTGAGTCAGACACCAACCGCGAACGGGAGCGGGAACAGTCCAAACTGAAACGCTCCTACTCCTCCCCCGACATCAGTCAGGACCTGAGAGAGGAGGCCCAGAAGAAGGCCGCTGCCCCGACCACGGCTGCTGTCATACCCACCATCAACAGAGAAACCAAGTAAGACACACATTTTATAATATTTGTTTTGTATGTACCTGGTATGATTTGTTTTGGTCCACCAGTCCCATTCACTGAGCCACCAAAAACTCTCTGTATATTATAAATGATCATCTCTTCAGAAACATACCTGGTATTCTCTGATGGTGCCCCTCTCTCCTCCAGACCTCCCAGTGCTAAAGTCTATTCTAAAGTGGAGATCGTGCGGCCTTCAGCAGCCAAAATCCGCAACCTGAATCCTACATTCGGAGGTCAGGGTGCGTCGCTGACGGGCCTTCGTAACCTCGGCAACACATGCTACATGAACTCCATCTTACAGTGTCTTTGCAACACTACTGCCATGGCCGATTACTTCAACAACAATTACTACCTGGAGGACATCAACAGGTCAGGTCCCAGATGAGTTGAATTACTTTCCATAAAGGATCTGGGAGGAGGGAAATTTATAACGACTCGTATTTGTTCTTTTCCTCTGCCAGGTACAACATTCTTGGCCATAAAGGGGATGTGGCGGAGGAGTTTGGTGTGATCATGAAGGCCTTGTGGGCCGGTCTGTACAAGTTCATCAGCCCACGGGACTTTAAGATCACCATCGGCAAGATCAACGAGCAGTTTGCCTGCTACGACCAGCAGGACTCCCAGGAGCTGCTGCTGTTCCTCATGGACGGACTCCACGAGGACCTCAACAAGGTAGTGCGCGGACTTTTATTCAAGGCTGCTACGTAACCACCAGTGTGGTATACGTGAAGTCTTATAACGGTTTCAGCAAAACGAAATCCATTTACATCTAAATATGCTCACTCTGAGTTAAATATTGTGTAAATAAGCATTACGTAATGCAGCCTTTTAAAGCATGGCTTTCTAAGGCTTGCTTTCTAGTACCCCTGTATGTTGTTGCACATGTTTGCCTGTTAACAACAAAAACTTAGTCTGTTTGATCATTTTCCTTCTTTCTGTTTTTTCACTGGGTTTCATTTTGATGGCAAATTAGAGAGTAAGTAAATAGCTGTGTGTCCTTGGTCCTCCTGCAGCAGTGTGAGTGTGGTGTGTCTGCATCTGTCTGGTCTGATGCTCCCGTCAGAACCTCTGCATGTAGACCCAAGACATGCTCATTGCCTGTATCGACTTATTTCTACTGGCTTCATGTGCATTTGAATGGGGGAAAGGACTAGATGAATTGGTACAAATACAAAAAAAAAAAAACACGGCATAACATTTTTTTTTTTTAGCTTAACTTTTATGTTTTTAAAGTTGAGCTGTCAGAAAAGATAGTTTTTAAGGACAGCTAAGAGAGACTGTCAAATGTCTCCACCTGGGGTTGAGTTGTAGTAGTACACCACACACGCACACACACACACACACACACACACACACACACACACACACACACACACACACACCTTTACTTTATCCATTCTTTCAAATGAAGAGTACAGGGTGCAGATTAGACTGTAGCAGCTGGTGACTTGCATTTCTCATGACTCACTCTCCATCTCATCACGTCCCTTTTGTGTGATGTTCAGCCCTGTCTGCCATCCAGCCGGCCCAGTCCCCTTTCTCTCGAGGGTAATCGATAATTCAGTCACTCTAATTTAATGAGATGTGAATTAGCAAGTGTTGACCTGCCACTCATATCTTCCTGCCTATCATTCTGAGAGTGAACTGCATGCTGATGAAGCTGAACGATATTAGATAGGTTGAATACAAAGAATTTCCCTTTCGGTCTGGAGTTCAGTTTTTCTGCAGTATTATACTTATGGCTAATATATTCTGTATCTGCCATGAGTTATGAAGGAAGGTTTTGCTAACCTAAAGTTGCAGCGGTGCCAGTGTACGATCATGTATATTTTCCACCTCTCTCGTCAGGCGGACAACAGGAAGCGGTACAAGGAGGAGGAAAATGACCACATGGACGATCAGGCGGCAGCCGACCTGGCCTGGAGCAAACACAAGCTGCTGAACGAGTCCATCATCGTAGCGCTGTTCCAGGGCCAGTTCAAGTCCACCGTGCAGTGTCTGACCTGCCATCGCAAGTCACGGACATTTGAAACCTTTATGTACCTGTCGCTGCCTCTGGCCTCCACCAGCAAGTGCTCCCTGCAGGTCAGTCAGATATTAAACATGTCAGGAGTTTCAAACGGTTTCTGATAACCTTGTCAGCAGCTTGACCCTTTATTGATGCATGTAGGTGGTTAAAGTGGTTTGAAAACATGTCAATTGAGTCTTCAGTTTCCTTTGCATTCATCAGATTTGTTGTTGAGGGGAGGAAGAAATGCTTTGATGTCGTAGTAAAAGTGAACATTTGTAAACCATCTTCACCTCAGACTGTATACTGGAAAACCATTAAAATGGTTAGCCCATAAACCGCTCTGACGGATGATTATAATGTTCATGAGTTTGACTGTAAATACAAAAGAAGTCTCAGAAAAATTATGAAAACCAGAACTAATTAAAAAAAAAAAAAAAAAAAAAAAAAAAAAAAAAACTAGGTTATGTAACTTGTAGTAGTTATTTGTTTTGTAATAAATAATTGAAATGTGTGCTGCTTTCTGGCAGGATTGTCTGAGGCTGTTCTCCAAAGAGGAGCGGCTGACCGACAACAACAAGGTGTTCTGCAGACACTGCAAGGCCCACAGAGACTCCACCAAGAAACTGGAGATCTGGAAGGTCCCACCCATCGTCCTGGTGCACTTAAAACGGTCTGTAGTGACAGATGCATTTAACATGATGTCGACCAAAGTTGTGATGAACTATTTTTAATTCATTTTTTGACACTTTAAAATATTTCCGAAAATGTAAACTGTACTGTAATATTGACGTTCACGATCTTTTCTTTAATTCTGCAGGTTCTCCTACGAGGGGAGGTGGAAGCAAAAGCTGCAGACATCTGTAGACTTCCCGCTAGACAGCCTGGACCTGGCTCAGTACGTCATTGGACCCAAACAGACCCTGAGGAGATACAACCTTTATGGAGTCTCTGTAAGTAGGAATGAACGTTTTTATATAATAAGAATCATGATGCTTAGAATTCAGATCACAATTCTCTCATCTTATTTCCGGATACAAGTTTCTGGCCGTTTTACCTAGTACAGCAGGAAACATGAAAACATAAAACGAATATGATGGTGCCTGATGTAAGACCGGCACATAAACTTTGGACAACAGAAAGGGAACGCTCTTGTTTTTAGCTTGAATACAACAGCTTCATCGAACTGACACTGAAAATGAAACAATCCACTTCAGTCTCTTGTTTCTTTCTTTCTTTATGCCACCTTTGAATGAGTACTTTTTCTGTGCGTTTCTGCTGCTCTGCATCAAGTTTTGTAACACCACGTTGTCATGTGTTGAGGGAGAACATTGGAGCGCTTGTTTCGAGGCAGCTGATGACCCGAATGAAAACGCAGCAGAATCATTGTCATTTAGAAATGAGATCGCACAGAGGTGTGAATCAAGATCTCGAGTTTAGGCAAATACAATCCAGGTCCAATATGTGAAACCAATAAATATGCCAACAAGAAATTTGTTCACAAGTACACCATCATTTTTGGCCTTAAGACTGCAATTTCCTAAGTAACACTTAATTATGTCCACGTAGCCGTTAAGACGAGTTTAACTTTCTTCTTCTCCACTACCAGAACCACTATGGAGGTTTAGACGGCGGCCATTACACAGCCTACTGTAAGAACGCCCTCAAACAGCGCTGGTACAAGTTCGATGACCACGAGGTGTCCGAAATCTCCACCTCCTCCGTCAAGTCCTCTGCAGCCTACATCCTGTTTTACTCCACCCTGTGATGGTGCTGCGGGACATGAAGAGGAAACATTACACCAGGGCAGCAATGCTCAAAGCCTAGAGGTTGTTTTTTTTTTTCCCCCCTTTTAAAATCACAGCTCTAAGGACCTGATGCACGTAGTTGCGGGTTAACCTAGTCGTGTACGTGCACGGTAGGACGCACCCGAGCGAGTGGCCGTGAGATCCCGTCTTGTCCCGGACCGGAGAACGGTGCAGGTACACTGCAATGCTTCAGCTACTAGAGGACATTATAGCTGTTAAAAACATGCCGTCTGTTCATATTACTGATCATCTAGAGACTAAACGGAGGCTTCTTTTAATCTGACTCTTATGCCTATGGTTGTTTTGGGGCTGACAGCAGGTTCAGACGCTCTTCGCTCTCATTTCTCGGTGTGGAAGGCAGTATCGCAGAACTGATCTTCAGCTTTCCTGCACCGTGTACACGCAGGATTAACAGTTAGATGGCTAGTACATACTTACCAATGCTGTTGTTGCACATTCAAAAATGTAAATAGTCGAGGGCAAGGTGTCTGTTAAGTGACCAAACTTTTTTTCTTTTTTGAAAGTAGCAGCCATCACAATATCACCATATTCATAAAGACAAACCATGTGTTTTAGGGGTTTAGCCTTCTGATGTTTAATATGATACGTGGGATGAAAGAGACTGGGTGATTTTTTTGTTAATTTTTTTTTCCCTGAGGAGAGGAGGGACTTGAGATTGTTGCTTGTTCATATTAGCCACATACTTGCACTTATACAATATGCAATCAGTTTAAGTTGTTTGTGTACAACACATCGTTTATCTGGAGACATTAATACTCGGAATGCGTTAAAACGATACTGATGCTGAGATCTTATCCGTCTTGCTCAGTCCAGCCGGTGACAGAAAACTGCTTCTATAATGTTTATTCTCTGTTAAACATACTTAACTCTTACATTATAATAATCAAACACAAACACTATTTAGAGGAAGAATTAACAGGGTGGGTTGACATCCTCCTTCGCTTGGTTTTGTTTTTAGGAGGTTTGAAATGTGATTTCATTTTTGTGAAGAGTTCTGAGCTGGAGAGACATGAGAACTTGGCATTCACTTACATAAGTGCATCAGTGTCAACATTTGCTGCCTCACTGACTGACCAACAGACTGACAAGAGCAAGCACAAAGTAAAACCTGGTATTTTTTCTGAATGGACCAGAGATCTGAAGTGGCAGGATTTGACACTCTACTTCCTGATTACCAGTTTTATTGCCTAGCATGAGATCATAATCGTTTCACTTGTACATGTTGATTTTATTTCTTAATGCTCAAAAGAAATTTGTTTCAGATATAACGATTATATTAACCTCAAACAACTCGTATGACTATTTATTAAAACTGCTTCAAATTAGTGTTTTTTGTGCGTGAATCGGCGAACGTGTCCAGTGGTGCCGCGATGGACCGATCTATCATCCTTTATCTTCTTGTCCCCTCATTCCTGAAGTTGGAAGACAATACTGTGGACAAAAACTGCACACAAACATGGATATATTACTAGGGCACAAGTCGGTACTAGATCTGCCAATTTATTTTGAATAGGTATGGAGGAACACGAGCACCAGAGATGTTATCTGAATGCAAGTCAACTGATGAGGAGCAGACTCAGCGACAAAGTTCAAATCTGCATTATTTGAGGATTTGCAGTTGATCTCAGATGAGAGTTCAGAGTCCTTGGATCTTTGGTTTTTGGAAAGGCTTGCAGCTGTAGAGCAGCATGTAGGCGTTGGGAGATTGCACAAGGCTGTCCCGGACCTCTCTGACAGTCGAGTCGTCAAAACAGTGCCAGGCCCGGGCCAGGGCGTTGTGGCACAGAGCCGTGTAGTGACCCATGTTCAGGTGACCCGTGTGGTTCTAAAGAAGGAAACGGATGCTTTGCATTATTTTCATTATTCCTTGGTTGAATTCCTTCTTAGTTTGGCCGTTTGTGCAACTATTATATATAAAAAAAAAAAAAAAAAAAAAAAAAAAAAAATCTGATTAAGACCATTGTCGCAATCTAATTTTAAAGCACATCATTTGGAAAGCTTCGACTAGGATTCAGCCTCCGCAAAACATTTCCTTACTCCGAGAGAATACATGAAAAAACGTAGAATAATGTACTGCATCGAAAACAACCCCCCTTCCTCCCCCCAAAAAAACAAAAAAAACCAAATGTTAACTCTTGAAGATGAACAACAAAACCATTGATGACAAATCAGTGAGATTTCGGTCAGTTTTTATGTGTAATTGTCTCCAAGGGATTTTCCAACAGTGCACAAAAAAAATTAGAAAACTTCTAATTACACCTTCAACAACCAACAATTAATTTACCAAGTTGTAATACATGTCTGTGTCTTCACTCACCACAACAGCATACAGGTGGTATGAAGAATATGAGGCGGACTGTACTGAGCTGGATACAAACGGGGTGAGATCGAGCTTCATGGAGAAAATGACGTTAGTCCTCAGTTTCACCTGGTTCTTTCCTTTACAGCCAAACCTGCAGAGGAGATAAAGGTTCATACTGATTTTATAAGATTTACAGGTAACGGCACCCACAGCGTCAGCTCTGCTGTATCTCCAGAGTATTTGGACGAAGTAGCGTTACATAATAGAATACATAACTCGCGTAAGAGTATAAATTAAGCACGACTCTCCATAGTGACCTTCTGTTACTCTGTGTTAAAACGTGCTCAAGGCACAGGTCATTTCTTGTGCTTGACATTTAAAGGGCCGTCACTTGAAGTAACAGTCAAGGCATCTGTGAATTCAAATGTCATCAAGTTAGCTTTTTAACAGCTTCCATATCAGCTCATTCTCTCTCATTAACAAGAGGGATTTAACCTGCAGTATCTCCAGTATTATCATGATACTCATCACGATGGTAGGAGCACAAAAGCTTGTAATTTCATTGGTGAATGCATACATCACCATCAAATCCCCAAGATGAATTAGAAGAAAATGGATATTAATCATTTATAAGAACAGACCAAAATCTCTGTGCTGAAAGAGACAATTCTTTTAATGGTCTTGATTGAGCTGACACTGATCGAAGCAAATTTGGTGACATGTTATTGATCCTAAGACTTCACTGCAAGTCGTACATTAAATGATGAACACGAGAAAGTATTGTGAACTCGTGCTCTGAAGTTTAAGGGTGAATTCTGTTATAAACTTTCAAGCCAAAGTAAATTGAAAGTCCTTAAATCTTTTTCAAAGATGTACATTTACAAATGTAAATTTCTGTGGTACCTTGGCAAACGTTCATCTGTCAGAAGATCATGTGATAAGACTGAAAGCTCCAGACCAGCTACTGCACTAAGTGGATTTAGGTAAGATTCCTCTGTCGATGATGCTTGTAGTATGAAATTGTAAATGTCCCGTATTCATTCATAACAACTAAAGATTCATCAATTAAACATGCAGCTTTTCGGCAAAGTTTTACCTTAACAGGTGATGATGATGTGTTTCTACCCACCGTTTCAGGTGCAACATGAGGATCTCGGGAGGTTTTTCCAAACAAGTGAGGACTGTTGTTTCTCTCTTCAGCCCACACACTGAACACAGCACCTGCTCTCCTCCGGTCAGGAGAGTTTGCTCGAAGAACTGCGACAGGCAATCCTGCACAACGTAGAGAAAATGAAGGTGAGGAAGCACAGAACAACGAGGTCAAGGACACTGAGATCTAAAATGTGTACAGTCTGGGAGACGTTTTCCTGCAGCTGTTTAAAGCTACCTGGATGGAGCACTTGATGATGTCTGTAGGAATCGGCAGTGACAGCACAGTGAAGGTTTGTGTGCTGTGTGCCTGGTGATCGCAATGCATGCAGATGGTCATGTAGCTTAGCTGGCCCTCAAACAGATGTGAGACAATGGTGAACTCGGAGGCACACTTTCTATTCTGCTCTCGTCTCGTTTGTCGTGTTGAGGAGCGCATCTGGCGCTTTGCAACCTTGGAAACATACAAACACGTAGTTATTCTTTTATCTAGGTTCAGTTTGCCGCGGGGGGAGAGGGGGGGGGGTGAAGGCTACGCGGTGGTGTAGGCAGGGGTCGATGAGGCCGCACCTTCTTCAGGTCATCGTGGAGTGTATTGAGGAGAAAGAGCAGCAGTTCGTGGGCGTCCTGCTGCGAGTAGTTGTCGAACTGGGGGAGGACGGAGCCGAGCACGGACCTGGCCTCCACGGGGGCACAGCTGGAGTTACTTCCCAGCCACATCTCCTTCAGCAGACGGACAAACACCTCGGCGACCCGGCACTTAGACCTGCAAGAATGGAGGTTAATCCTCAACATTCACGCGAGTCGGTAAAAGAGACAGTGGGTGGTCTTACTTTGCCAGCTCTTTCTGCGTGTCCTGATTAAGGAGGTGCTCCACCAGAGGCACGGTGGAGCACAGACACTGTAACACAGCATTTAAGTAGCAGGAGTTGCCAGAATTGTCCAAACCACACACTCCTGGTCCGTTGCATCTGGTCTGCGACCTCACTGCAGAGCTGCAGCTGTGTTTCTCTTTTTCAATCACCTGTCCGCAGCTGTTCATGTTTGTCCCGCAAGAGACAGAAAAGACAGAAGTGAAAACCATCCTCATTTCTGTACAGTGTTGCACATATTATGATTGAATATGGTCAGAGCATTAAAACCCCTAAATATGTTTTCAATAGTTTAAACAATCAGTTTAGCACAAAGTTTACTCATAAAAAAATCTCATAAAATGCCAACATGAATTATAAGGTAACCAGAGACAGAAATAACAATTAAAGTACAAGAACAATAAATTAAAAAAAAAAAAATGGCAAGATGAAAACAGGCTGCTCAAATTGAATCAGTACATGCTCTCAAATTAAAGTATATTTCTAGAAGAGACTTAAACGACTGACTGACTCAGACATTTAGGAATAGTGATTTATCAAGCACAGATGTCTGATATCTGATGGCAGAATACTGGAGATTGATAGCACTTGCTTTACTTCCTGTGCAACTGTCTTCTAATTAAATGGCCCAAGTGAACACTTTCCTGAGAAAATATAATTCCACATTTCATTTGCTGTAGATGAATTTGAATCATGATGATAAATTGAAATCAGCTGAATTTAATTTAATATAACAGAGACCTCCACTGTTGGTCTGATAGGCTACAAACATTTATAGAGCTAAAAAAAAAAAAAAAAAAAAAAAAAGAAAGTCTTCAGTGTACCGTTGCCTTGGTTTACCTTTTTGGTTCTTTTCCGTATACTTTCATACATCAAATATTGTGACAGCTCGTATTAGCTTGAGTTGAAGTGTTGTATAAAACAAGAAAAACTAACCTTTGCTTGGAAAGATTTGTCAAACTCGTCTCTTGGTATGAACAGCTGTTCAGTCGTGGTAGAAGCGGCACCGTGACGCTGCTGTCTGCAGCCAGCTGAGAGACCAGAGTCCTGGTGAACTCTGTCAGGTGGACCTGCCTGCCCGAGCCCTGGCTCTGCAGAGTGTGGAGCACAAACGTGTTGATGCAGATCACGTGTAGCGTCACCCAGAGGCCCGGGAGAAACACGTCCACCACTGATCCTTTAAGGTCCGACAGAGCAGACAGAGCAGGTCCGGTCCAGCCCTGCAGGTGGGCTACGAGATGAGACATCGAGTCCTCAGGTGTTCGGTGGTGCTGATGTGGCATGACGGGTGGAGAGGAAGAGGATGTTGGGCTCATGTCTGGCCTTGGAACAGTTGGAACAAAATGAATATCGACCCCTAATCCAGAGAAGACGTCTGTAAGTCTGCCGTCCATCCAGGCCGAGCTGTCCAGCTGAACCAGGTGTCTGTGGCTGCAGAAAGGTCTCAGCAGGTGTTTGACCACCTGCTCCACGACAGGTTTCCGACTCTGCCTCTGGAGCTGCTCTGGACAGTACAGATGCATGTTACAGATGAAGCCCGAGCTCATGTCACAGAGGAGGGCAAGATGGAGGGAGCAAGGACTGTGCTGGTAGGAAAGTGCGTATTTCTTCACAGCCAGGTTGGGCCCAGGTGTGTGTAGGGCCTGGTAGCGCCTGGTCACGTGGCCACAGAAAGCAGAGAGGGCTTCCATCTTGTCTCCATCCTGCAGCCTGGTCAGAGACAGGAGGTTGGTCTGGAGGCTGTTTCTCTTCAGGAAACCCTGCCATCCTTCAAGTTTTAGAATCAGCTCGGAGCTAAAGCTGCAGTTCTCCCCTACAGACAGGCCGCTTTGCAGAACTATGGAAAACCACGTTAATGACTCGGCATACTCCTCCTCTGAGAGATCCGTGCTCTGCTCTCTGCTCTGGCTGTGTGACGGTCGGGTAGCTCCTACCTTCACACCAGCAGCTCTCCTGATCAGCTCCCGGACGGCCTCTCTGTCCAACACCTCCAGCAGTAGCTCTCTGGCCGTATAGTGAACCTGGTAGGTGGGGCTGGTCTGAGTCTTGGTGAGCGGCTTCACTTTCCTGAACCTGAAGATATTTGGTAAACAGAGGTTGTCCTTCTGCATATCTTCATGCGCCTCGTCCACTAGGTGGCACTCCTCTGACATCCAGGTGCACTCCTTCACTGACAAAGCCCTGGCCTTCATCTTATGCTCAGTCAAAGAAAAACCCATCCCAAGGTAGAGACCTCAGATCTCAAACCACTCTGAAAGTGAGTCACAAAAAAACAGCACTGCTGAGCGCTTGAACTTCATCTCTGTTTGATAAAAGCAGAAGATAACCAGAACGGAGTGCACTCGAGGTGCTTCTTTTATCCTATTGGGTGTCTGACAAACTGAGTGTACTGAGCATGTATGTATGAGCGTATGTATGAGCGTGTCCATGCTCTCCCAGGTGAAACACTCATGAGAATCTGGTGTTGAGGTTAATAACAGGAGCCAGACAACAGTGTCCTGGCAACGTACAAACACAACACTTTAATCACAGAGAAACTCTCATGACATGTTTTTGTCCTCTTGTGTATTGAATTCAGGGTTTGATATCTAGCAAATCATTTACAAGCTAAGGGAAAGCTTTACAGTGTCAATCTTTCATTGTTTCTTGTTTTTTCTTTTTTCTTTTAAATGCACAGTCAAGTACATTTGATTTAAATAAGCAATATCATAAATTTAAAACTCTCTTCCACTCAAAAAAACTTAGACCAGAGTAAAAGTGGAAGGAACCTCAGTGAGAGCATCAGAGGAGAGATCCTTCGTTTCAAATGAAATCAGTTTAAAGTCCAGCAAAATGCTAAAATAGACAAATTATTGAGTTTTATGTATAGATATACCTGTATTTAAACTTTCTTTGTGGGGTCTTGCAGTATTAGAAAGAAGTGTGGTGGAGCTTTGTGTTGGTGTGGCAAACAACAAAAACTCCCCCTTCATAAAAAAAACTAACAAAACAAAAATAAATATTTCAAAGTGGATAGTAAGTATAGTGTTTTACTTTGGCACAACCAAAAGAGATAATTTACTACTTAAAAAAAAGTCATGAGTCCTATAATTCAGCAGCTTCTGTTTTCCTCTTCCACACATCTAACGTTCCTGTCTTTGTTTTTATCTTCCTTGGCAGCCAATAGAAACTGATCTGGAAGCTGCACAATGCAACCACGGCCACATCTGTTGACCAGTGAGCCGCGTAAATGAAGCTGGATAAGGCCTTGCTCAAAGGCGGCAACGTGCATCAAGCCACAGGACAGACTAAGGTAATACAAGACGTAGCAACACCACTTTAGACCTGCGGATTTAAGGGAGATAATGTCACCTCCTGCAGGCAAAGAAAATTATAGCTATCACACTTTACAGCAAAAATATTTTTAATCTAGTAATAAATATGAATTGGTCTTCCGCACTGTAAATAGCCAACAGCCAAATCTACACATACAAATCCTGGCAATTCATTAAAAAAGTTTCACACTTTGCATGAATGATAAACTATAAAGTCTGCAGGAATTAATGTTAGTAAATAATAAAAAGAAAAGAGTCATAGATTCTTCAATTTAAAATGAGCCATCAAGCTATGCACCTTGTAGATGTTTAGGGAGGGCCCCACATCCTCTCCTCTCCAAACTGACCAGGGCGAGAGTCGCGTCTGTGTTCGACCTGCTTTCAGTTGAATATATTTGCAGGTTTAAAATTGAACATGTAAATCCCCAAACAGTTACATACACAAATAATAACAAGAAAGGAACCGCACTGCACACTCATTGCACTCAGCTGTTACTTTGTTCGCCTGTCCCCAAACTTTTCAGACTGCGTACCGCTATGTATTAAACCAAATTTCCCAATAACTGGATTTCTCCCTGCACATAGCAAAGTTTTTTTTTTTTTTTTTAATACATTGATATTCACTGATTTATCCTTAGACTAAATAAGGCTAAATAACAACATGAGGCTCCTGTTTTAACATCAAACATTACATTCAGTAATCGGAGCACGCAGAAAAATCACTCAAAATCAGCAGGAAAAGGCACATAGAAACCACCAACTGTAGAAAAACAACTGCTTGCAGTTTCATTGCAGTCACTTAAAAATGTCCCTTATTCTGCTAAAATCAGCAACTGAAGAGTCTGAACCTCTGACTGTGTCAAGCTAAAAATAGCATTATTGTCTGGCACACTTGACATGACATCAACCTAATTTTCTTTTTCTTTCTATATAATAACTGTTGTCTGGAATATAATGAAATTAAATGACAATTTCAAATGACTTTTACGTTCCAGCAATGTTACACGTACCACAGTTTGGGGATCAAAGGTCTAAACTGTTGCGACTGCTACTTTTCTTAGCAGTAGGTGGTGCAGGTTGGAGTAGAACTGCAGATCCAGAGTTGCAGGTGTGAACCCACGAGTTCCAATTTTCTGGTTTAAAAGTACTTCGGCATCAATGGTAGTGGTGTTGTTGTTTCACAGAGCTTCTTTCATCAGCATCGATCATTTCAGCCAAATTATTCTGCCAACATTCTGTTTTGACAAAACATGTATTTGGCTTCTGCAGATTTGATCCGACACTCACAATTTGTAAACAGAAGTATCTGCCTGAGGCTTTTTTTTTTTTTTTTTATCACGGATGATTTTCCAAGCTTATCTGGCTGTGAGACGCAGATAATTTGGCAATGAGGACAAAAAGAGGCGTTTCATCATGATGTAAATTGCAAAAGTAGTATCCAAAGTAACCATGATCATTTTAGAGCAATCCTGCTGTTGTCATACATTTTAAATTCACCTGGTATCTTACCTGTACCTTCCAAAAGCTTTTTGTTTTATTTTTTTGAAAACTGTCATCCATTGTAAGCAAAAGTTTAAAAACTATTCAAAACATCACTGCAGAATCATGTGATGCCAACGCTGCGTATGTCTTCTGTACAAAAATAAAACTAAACAAGTGGATGAACGAACAAACATTAACAGCATCTCGGTGGCAGTCTCTTTTTTTTTCCACAGTAAACATCCTGTTTGTGCTGCAGCACCGGCGTGTCGCCATTAAGTCTCTGCCCACCATCATTGGGGGTGGAAGAATCACACAATCACCTTGAGGGCTCTGGAAGCTTCTCTTGCATAAATCAGATCCACTTTTAAGATTAAAATATGTTAATCCATTAATATCAAAAGGCATCGTCTCTCCTTCGGTGTAATTTCTAATCTAAGAGTCTATTCATTTACTCAAAGAAACATTACAGAGTATCCACTGTTCCAGGGTGTGCTTTAGTCTGAAGTGGCCAGTTCATGTCACCCACACAATGAGCGAGAAACACACCACGGTGATGATTTTACTTCATGTAGGAGTCGAAAGTAATAAATATGTAGGCACTAATTAGCAGAACAATGCCTTTCAAATTATCTTCGACAAGCGTTTTTCCACCGCTTGAGCTGTGTTTCTCTTTTGATGCCTTGTTAGTGAAACTAATTTTGATGTAAGAGTTAGAAAAGGTGGCCACAGAAACAACATTTTGGTTTCTGTTAAAAACAAAAGAAGCTCTTTAAAAGCTGCTGCGGGTGGAACAAACGCACACAATGCCAATCCATGCAAAACATTTACCAAATGTAGATTTAGTAACAGATTTTTAGTTTTCTTTTACTGAAGTCTTGTCTTGAAAAACAGCGCAGTAAAAGAAGTAAAGTAAAGATGGGATCTTGTAATTTCTCGTATGAAAAAGTTAAATCGTTTTAGCAAGTAAAATCTTTCGGACATCTGAACATTGTTTTAAGGGGGAAAAAAATTGGGTAGTTACTAGATTATAGTGGATTAGAAAGCACAAAAGATCTATTAGTAGAAGTATAAAGTAGCATCAAATGGAAATTATTAAGATGTCTGTGTTAGTAAAACAGTTCCTGACACTCCCTCATTTGTTTTTCTCATAACCTGTGAAACATCACATTAAATCATCTGACTAACAAACCACGGGGACGTCTTGTAATGACGTCTCGTCACGCTCTGTCTCATCTCGGCCACATTGTGACGGGTCCGGATCAGCCTACAACCACTGATTATCTGCATTTGGCACACAGGTTGGTTATTTGTGTTCTTGGCGCTTTTAAATTTGTTATGAAGAATCGGCAAAAGAACACCGAGTCACTGAATTGTGCTGTACGACATAAGTGCTGATGCTGTACTCTGGTAGGTTTAGTCGCACACGCACACAGAGAGAGACACAAACACATGTTCTTTTATGAGGAACAAATTCTCTTCCCCTCTCTTCAGCTGTACTCTTGAACCAGGATATTTATGAGCACTGCAAAGGTATAGGAATGAAAAGGCAAAGTACAACAGCGTGAACAGAACTGTGTGAAACTGCATGTCTAATTATATCTGTGGTGTCTCTTGGGAGATCTGTGGAAAATACATGAAACTACGCCTCTGCCAGAAAATACACAGGACCGTACATGGTATCTGGATGTGTGCCTTCGTCGTACACTGACATGTCTGTGTACAATGAGGGACATCCTGCAGTGGAAAGGACTGAAACCTGAAGCGGCTCTGTTTTGGAAAACACAAAGAACTCTTGTTGTGGGAGGAATGTATGCAGGTTTTCTTGTCAGCAGTGCTTAAAAACTGTACACAATGTTGAAAATGACGACTGATCATTTTTTATTTCTTCAGGTCGGTCAGCCAAACACCGTCAGACCTGAAGCCATTTCCTCATAACTATGTGAGTACAGTAAAGTGATCTCAAATGTTATCCAACTGTGTTGTTAGTGGAGAACCCTGGAACCCCTCAAAGATGATAATGTTGTAAATCAGGTGGAATAATTCAATTAATATTTCACCAAAAAAAAAACACGATTGAGTCACAGCCAAAAGGCACCAGACAGACTTCCAGACAATGTCATATAAAGTAAAGAATTCAATATTTCCAATACACTAAAGATTTTATCCTGAAATAACCAACACCTGTAACTTAATGCTACTCTCTCTTCTAATGAAGAGAAATCACACAGTCTCTTCAGGAAAAAAATACACACAAAGAAAAGCCTTAAGCTTACTAAAAGCTCCGTCTTCTGTGAAATCATGACCTCAGATTGTATAATCAATCATGAATGAGGTCAATTGACACGGTCTAAATCTGTCGCTTTTCCGTTGCCTAAGCCCTTCTGTCCGACACACTCTGTCAGAGCGAGCTGCACAGTCGGGAGGAAAATCTGATTAATTTATAATAACTCAACCTTGTTACTACAAGATTGAGAGCTTAAGCAAAATGTAATCATTTGATTGCACAAGACAGCAAAATGTCATATTTTGTGTCTTCCATTTATTATGCTCACAAATGAAAAACTGTTTTATTATGGAACCTCTTCAGCTAAATTGCATGTCTCTGCATAATGAATGTTATTCACCAGGAACAGCTGCTGCTACTTCGCAGACAGAGGGAACATTGTGTTATGAAGACATGGTGAATATTGAAAAGCTTTTATGATTTTCTTTGAATGAGGGTACAAATTATTGTTGGCCACTGTTGTTTATCACGTCAGCTCCAAAGTACTTCAGCCTAATTGAGTCAAGTCAAAATGTATTTATATTGCACATTTAAAACACAACCAAAGAGCATTCGACCCAGCCTCCTCTTGTAAATGATGTTTCTGCAGTCACAGTGAACTTTGTAGTACCCAGTTTGTCTTAAAGATGCATTGTGTAGATTTAAGCCCTATCTTGTAATACCACTTTGTATGTTTAGAGGCGACAGTGAGTCGCTGTAACAATCAGTCTGCCCTGAGTGTGCCACTCCAATTTTGCGTATTCTTGTTCAGCCGTTTGTTAGCAGTCGATCGTTGTTGATCGTCGGTCGACTGACGAACGTGGCGATTGGTTAAGCCTTTAGTTTACGTTACTGCTATCTTATTCCTTAGCAAGACCATAATAGCAAGTAAACGGCCACAGCAAAACCAAATATCAATGTACTGCCATTGTGTTGTCGTCAGCGGCACTAAAGATCTGTTTTGAATGGTACAAACGGGGTCGGTACTGCTGGCGTGTTTGCTGCATAAGATTGCCTCCGTTTGGTAGTTAGCTGGATGACGAGCTCATCGAGTGAGTCACACAAACAGCCGTTACAACTGCTCTGAACCACCAAGCAACGAACGGCGAACTTGGCAAACACATTAATACAGTACTGCCTTATAACCTTTATGAGTTATCGCTACATCGTCTACGCCAGCATTAACCGCTGCCTACTCGCTAGAAGAAATGTTGTGAGTTCGGCGTTAAACTTTGTTCCTTTACTCGCCAAGAGCCGTCGCCAGCGGTGGAGAGCAACACCAACGCGGACTGGTTTTGCTTCTATTCAACCAGGAGTTTCATTTCTCCCTCTGATGTTGGACCGAGTGCAGACCAGACACTGTAGTGACTCACTATCGCCTCTTGAGGCGGGGGGAGGGGGGGCTGGTATTACGAGATGGGACGGGCTGGAGCCAGCTGCACGCTAACTTCAGTGGACATCTCTGCAACACAATACATCGTCTTATACATAAAATGTCAAAACTGCTTTTTCCTTCACATTCTAGTTGAGCCGAAAATCTTATTACGCCTTTTAAAGAAACGTTCACCTGCCAAATACGTCAACTTAAAGACCGGTTTTCATTCCTTTTGTCTACACTGGTTGTGTACAGATCCTCTGATCTCCATTGAGGAATCTCTAAAGCAGTGGCTCTCAAACTTGTATCTGTCATGCACACCGACTGCAGGTCATTCCCCCCTTCGCAAGCCAAAAATGTTTGATGCCCCCCCCACCACCACCACCACCACACAATAACATCACTGGAAGAGCAACTATTGAATGTAGCCGAGCTGAATTTTATTAAAGTAAAGTAAATGATTCAAGTCAGCACGATAGCCTTCTCAATTTTTTTTTTTAAATTTATTTTCCCTACATAAATCATAATCATTCACTCCATATTTTATCCCCGAAGCGACATGTCTCCCACTTTGAGAAGCGTTTTTTTTTTTTTTTTTTTTCTAAAGAAAGCAGGGTTTGTAAGTTTGATGCCAAAACGCTCGTCGCTCCCAGGTTTCATGAGGTGAAAAGTATAAGGTCAGGACACTGCAACTTTGACAGGAGTTTCAGACTGCAAGTCCCTGAGAGGTGATGTCTATTTATGAAAGCACTTTGTGTTCTAACTATAGTATCCTGTGCAACTCTGGTCTGAATATGGACATACATTTTGACACTGAGGAGCCAGAATGAGCAGCCTCAAGTTGGAGCAGATAACTACCGGGGGGGGGGGGCTCGTACTTTGTCTCCCAAGTTCCTTCAAGTGCACTGTTAGACTGCTGGAAGCAGGTCATCACATCTGAACACGTTATTTCAGTGCTTTCTATTACAGGAAACACTGTAAATGCTTACTCCAGCGCCTGGTCTGTGCAAAAAAAAAAAAATCGTGTGTTTTAATTGGTCTCCCAGGAAAGAGAATAGCATTCATGACCTTGAATTAGGAGGTGATGCGTGAAGCTACCATCAGCTGATGGGTGGCGAGTTGAGCTGCTTAGCTTGGTACGGCTGGATTTTTTATTTTTAACCTTACAACACCTGACGGGCCCGGGGCATGGGGAAGACCTCATAGGGTGAGGCATGAGCGGCAGTTAGGAGAGCGGCAGGAGGTAACGTGAGAAAGTGAGACATGTAGGTGTCAGACCGAGGAAAACGACACAAAACTGTCTGCAATTGGCAGAAGAAGGTGTGTAATGAGGGGGAAGATGGAGGCGTTGGTCTCGTGACGGGGCTGACGGAGCTAACCCTAACCCTAACCCTGGTGCTGAAGCGAGTGTTGAATGAAATCAAAAACAAACGCGTGCTTCTGCGGAGGAGAGAATAGAAATGTGGAGCGAAAGAGAAAGCTTTGAAACGAGCTGGAGAGGGAAGACGTGCGGACGGAAGAGAAAATAGCTCGTATCTGTCCTGCGTTTGGCTTTTAGGCACTCTTCCTCCTCCTCCTCCTCTTCTTCTATCACTTGACGCACATCAGGTGCCTCCGGTTTGATCCGAGTATTCCAGCAGGGTTCATCGCTGAGGCTGAGGATTGTGTTGTTACCAGGAAAGCAGAATAACAACACGGAGCTGACCTAATCTTTCCCCAGCAGGAAGTAGCAGCGAGAACACCGAGCCCAGCTGTAGCCGATTACTGAGACAACCAGTTCCAACCTTTGTACTACAATTTCTTCACCCCCCCCGAGGTCGGATTTGTTTAAAGTACAGGCTCAGAGAATTATACATAAAAGAGTTTGTCTGGTGTGGTCAAACATTTATCTATTAGGTTACAGGAAGAGTATTTAATGCACACGTAAATACATGTTGGTACGGAAGCAATTGATGTCACCTAAAGATTATGTTGATTATCTTGTGCACAAAATATATGAACAACTAAAATATGATGTGTTGTTATAGATCACAGCAGCCCAATTTGGGGAACCTTCTTTGTTTTGGCCCACAGAGACATTTGACAAGCTTGTGCTTATTCTTCACTGCTGTAAAATCCTTAGTTGTGTCTGTAAATTGTGAATTTTCTGCAGCTAAAAGTACTTCATTAGTTTTACACCAATGCATTAAATTCCATTGACACACAGACTAGAGGAAATGTAAAAGAAATTGGCCAAATGACTGCTTTGGATAATAATTTCTGCAAAAGAACAAAATTGCTATTATGCAGATTAGAGAGTAGTCTTTTAATTATTTTTATATTTTATTTTACATTTAAAATATTAGTTTATCTATAAATATCACGTATAATGAACGTAATTTAACATGACAAACATATTCTTGGCCACGGTCATCCATCCACATTTATTTTTGGCTCCTCGGGAAAGAATTTGGCCACTTCTGTTATTGAATAAACACCCCACCAGTGTAGTTAAAATTGGCCGCATCTCTTATTTGGAGTTACTAATAATATGTGAGCCAAAACGGAGTAGTTTTTCTCATTGATTGCTACTTATTGCACCCCCGGAAACCACGTTTGGGTAAATTCTCAACAATCCTGTGTTCTTGATCCCAAAGTTGATTGTCAGGGTGACTTTGATAAATGTCACAACCCTACAAGATCCCATTATGTCCACATCATCGGATATCATTCAGTTCTCACGCGAGAGAAGTTTTGAAATTCAGTTACGCAGTCTGTGATGGGGCCTTAAAAAGGAGCCAAGCTTTGTTTCTGCATCCGTTCAGCTGACGAGAGAAAGACGTCGGATCTGCGGAAGAGGCAAAATGTTGCAGCCGTGAAAGTTAAATGTAAATGTGTTACGTAACGCAGCCCGTTTCTCTGCCGTGTTTAATACCCAAAGCAGGTGGAAATGTGTGTGCCGAGTTAACAGCTCTGATATACGGCGCTCTCAGGCAGAGAGCCACATTTAGCTGCTGATTCAAAGCTTGTGTTCCCGACACGCGCTGTGAAATCCAGTCTGCCTTCGACATTAAAAGCAGAATGTAAACGTGTCAGCACTGTCGTCAGCACTTCTCCCCCAACGGGGATGTCGTCGCTGTTGCCGTCATACAAACGGAGTGACAAAAACGCCAGTAAACTGGGTGCGAGGTCAGAGAGCCATTCCCGATCACAAATAAAGAGAAGCAGACCCAAACTCTTTGCCAGTAATTTTTATTTTGAGATATTTTGTAGAACAGGGGAACCAATGATTACAAAAAAAGTCCAGAAGTGTTCTACATGCTACACCTTAACCTAATTCAACATGCTTGCCTGGAAAAAGTACATAGAAATTTAACAAAAAAATGTACAATTAAAACTGACGTACATTATACTCACCATTAACTTTACTTTGAATGTACCTTTCTCTTTCCTCCATGCGCGCAATTTTTTTTTTTTACATTTAGATAAAAAAAATTAAGACTTTTAGGCGCTTCTTTAAACCATAAAAAGTTTTTCTACTAGACAGAACGCACCTATAAATAAAAAATGAGGAAAAAGAATGATATCCATTAGAACAATATTGATGGAAAATGGAAAGCCTCAAGTTGTTTTTAGAACATAAACACATGAATTTGCATCCTACCTTAAAACAAAAGGAACACACTTGCACGCCCGTACGGTGCCGAAATGAAACTGGAAGTCTGTCCAACTCCTCAATCTTCAATAATCACATTGAAATAACACATTTTTGATAAAATAAATATCGCACATCTGCTAGAAATAAATAATGATTACCGAAACACCTCACTAGGTTAAATGCTAAAGTGAGACAGATTTCATCTACGCGACCACTTCATGTCATGGTATGAGGATGGTCATGTGTGTAAAGCACTAGTGCGGCTTCGAGTGTCTCTCGCGGCTGTTACCTTGAGGTAGATAACACATTTACATTAACGCCTACGATAATGGTTGCTGCTGGCATCATGTGTCAGATTTACAGTATGAGAGGGTTATTAAGGAAGCGTTCTTTTTTTTGGGGGGGGGGGGAGGGGGGGGGGGGGAGAGAAATGTCACAAAGTCGGAAAATAAAACTTAAAAAATGAAAAAGGACACCCCATCCCATTTTTCTTGTATGCATCCCAGGAAAGGCTGTTTGAAAGCACTTTGAAAGCCCACGGCGATGTTGGCCTCTGCCATCCTTCCTTACGTCGCACCAAAAACAACCAAACTTCCTCTCATAAATCCTCTCTTTTCAGTTGATCTTCCTTCTTGCCACCTCTCTGCTACTCTTTCATCTACAGTACTTAAGTGTGCGAGTGACCTGCCAGTTAGCAATGAGGGCGTAGACATTAACCCATGAAGGCCTGGTAATAAAGGCTCAAAATTATGACTCTTTAAATATAATGATAATAACCACCCCTCTCAAATCTTAAAAAACAAAACAAAACGAGTAATAATTAAAAGTAACCATAATAATAAAAAAAAAAAAGGTATGAAATGATTCAAGTACAATAATATACCATATTATTATTTTTTTTTTAAAAAACCAACTGCCTAACTTTTGCACTGTGAGGGAGGATATATATATTTCTTCTTTAATTAAGATGCTTGAAGATGCTGCTGTACGTTTTGTGGGCAATTTGTGGCGAGCATTTGACAGCGCAGGGGGTGAGGGACGCCTGGATGGATTTCAGAGGCAAGTCATCGGTGCCGTCAAAGCCAGGCAGGGCCAGAGAGTCCAGCTGCATATTGAGCACAATCTCTGTGTTGGTATCGAGGAAGCTCTCGTCCAGCTCTCTCACCACCGAGGGCTCCACCTCCGGACCGGCCACGGTTTCTGCGACCCCGTCTTCCTTCCGGCTGAACAAGCGGTCCAGGTAGCTGGTGTAGGTGCTCTCCTTCTGGAGGTGGTCCTCTTTGTGAACGTCCCAGCATGCTTCGTCGATTAAACAGCCGTTCTCCCCGACTCTCTCCCCGGAGCCGAAGCTCTCCCAAGGGTGAGCAGGCCAGACGCATTCCCCGCCGACACCGACGCCCAACCCTCCTCCTCCACCACCTCCCAACTGGGCGAGGTTCACCAGGCACTTCTCTTCCTTCTCCTGACTTATGGACTTGGACATCGAGTTTGAGCGTGGCGTCTCCAGCTGGGAGACGGAAGAGTTGAGCTCGTTCAGGAGGCCCACCTCGTTGAGCAGGGTCACCTCCTGACAGGGCTCCGGCTGCAGGCTCAGTTTGATGGTGCTGGCAATGAAGGAGTCAAAGTCGAAGCCCTGGGTCTGCTGGCTCTGAGGCTTCTCGGTCTGGTGTTTCTCCTGCGCTTTGTCCTTCTCCACCGGACTCTGGGTCTTCTCTGCCTCCTGAAGTGCTATCTGGGCCTTCACCAGCCCGTTCTTCTCACACTTGCTCTTGGCCTTGCGGTCTGCCTTCTCCTTGCTCTGCTGCTCCTTCCAGTTGGAGAGGTCGATGATGAGCTTGGGTTCGTAGTAGTGGTTGACTTCACTGTCTCTCCAGATGAGGTTGTCCAGGTAAGAGGGTGACACGGCCTTGTAGTTACAGGTGTGGCTGCATTGCAAGTCACAGTATTTGTTCTCGTGGTGGTCGTCCTGCCAAGATCGCTCTGGTGGGAACAGAGATGAGTAGTCGAAGGACGGCTCATCCAGGAACTTCTCCCGATCTCCATCAGTGTATTTACGAGGGTCCACCTGAAAATAAACAAGACGCATTTCAGCATCCGCTCATACATTTTAATACATTATGCATTCAAAATGCATTTTGCAAATAGACAAAAATAAATACAGAAACTCGTTGTTTTAACGGGAGTGTGGAGATGTCCGTCTAAACTCACCTGCACCTCCTCCTCGTCTGTTACATCAGAGAGTGCCCTTGGGTCAACCTGAACTTCGTCTGGGTCGTGGGTGCTGTGCAAATGCCAGTCAGCCTCTGAGAGTTGACTCTCGTGATACCTGATAGAGAATAAAAAAAAATGTGACTTCAGTACGCAGAACTACAAAAAAATAATTTAAAAAAAACTCGAGTATAAAGTGCAACTTTGCAAACAAACTATCAAACTAGTCCAGAAAACAGAGAAACACGCTCTTTGTCTTGTCGGGTATTTGCTGGACCATATTATTACTGCTGAGTTTGCAAAGAGCGAAGCAAACTATTCTCCACTGAAGCTCACAAGAGAACTGTGTGGGGTATCATAACTTTAGGTCACAGAGAGCAGGTGTACGAGAGTGAATAAGTGAGCGAGCGCACCTGTCCCAGGTGTGGCTGTGGCTCTGGTCCATGAGCAAGATGTCATCTACTTCGTCCTCAATGTGGAAGGGATGCAGCGAGACGGGCTCGTCCAGGGGGAAGGAGTAGTCAGCCATATAGGGGTGGGCCAGCGCCTCCTCTGCAGTCAGACGATCCATGGGGTTAAAGGTCAGGATCTTCTCAAGGAAATCGAGGGCTGCAGAGAGAGAGAGAGAGAGAGAGAGGGAACAACGAGATTGTCAAGTAAGAAACGGGACACGTGATGTATGAGGGATCTGACCATAACGCCGTCCCTGGCTTCTGAATGTAGAGCGTGGCACTCACCCTGCGGGCTGACGTCAGGCAGCAGCTTGGCCAGTGGTGTTTGAGGCTTGGACATGTCATTGCGGATGAAGACGGGGATGACGCTGTGGAGCTCCTGTCTGTCTTCCTCTCGCAACACGGGGATGGATTCCAGGATCAGCTGCATCTGCTCCAGTTCGTGGGCTCCTGAAACCAGGTGGACAAACATTGGGTACTTTCATAGCAGTTATACAACAATCGACATCTGCGCGTTTGAGCCAGGCTGAGCGAGGCGGATCACGAGAACATATTTGCCTTGTGCTCAGCTCGAGGCTGTTTTATCAAACACAAGCAGCCAGTCTCTCCCGGCTCCAGCTGGATTTACAAAGTGGAGCAATAAGGATGATGAAAGCAGATGACTCTGGGCCTATACCCTGTCTGTTCTAAACAGACACTTTGACAAGAAAGATAGACGCATGCCGTATCAGACCTCCACATTTACCTCAGAGTCACCCGAACTGCTTCAAAGACTGCTTGCTGGTATGTTCGTTCAAGAAGCGCTAAAGTGAGTCACGCATAAGAAACGGAGTCAACATTTACCTGCAAACAGGGTTTTCCCTGTGAGCATCTCGGCAAAGATGCAGCCGGCAGCCCACATGTCGATGGCTTTGGTGTAGTTGTTTGGAGAAAGCAGCAGGCGAGGAGATCTGTACCACTTAGTGACGAGACCTTCAGAGAGATGGCCCTGTGATAGCGAGAGACGACACATGAATAACTCCGAGCGCAGGAAAGTGTGACTTCCACACATTTTTTTTTTCTTCTTTTTTTTTTTTTTTTTCCAAAAGCTGCCTCGTTTTCCTGAATGAGCATTCATAAACAGATCCGTCCTCATTCACAGCGCCGATGCTCATAAGTCTGCTGTGGCCCCGAGTCAGTTATGTGACTACCATCACTTCATGTAGCGCCATGTTTGCAGTACACCACTGCTCTTACTGAGAGACCCCCGCCCCACCCCACCCCCACCAGCCCTGCGCTCCTTGAAAGACCTGCTCTCGTTGGTCACGTACGCAACGCAGCACGGAGACAAAGACCCCAGAGAGAAGAGAGGGCGATCAGACACGTGTAGACCTCGTCAGCAGTCTGAGAGAACAGGATAATCCCCTGCTGCCACACCAGCGACACCAACCTGCACGCCACTCTCAAACCGTGCCGGACTAGTCACCGGGACCGGAGGACACTGAACACAAAGGAAACTGACCTCTCTCTCTCTGTGTGTGTGTGTGTGTGTGTGTGTGTGTGTGTGTGTGTGTGTGTCGGGAGTGGGGGAGGGGAAGTGGTAAAACAACACCATTGCTGCTCCCCCCCACTCTCGAGACCCCCCCCCCACACCCACACACACACACCCCACACCCACACACACACACACACACACACTGGTAGTTTGTGGTGAGACCAAGATGGTCTGCTCACGGCCGAGTGAGGCTCCTGTTTCTGCACCCAATTTAGCGGCAAATACTTGATGTCACACTATCCTGAAGTGTTTTAGTGTTCTGCCAGCCCTTGTTTACGATGGACCTATAAATGACACACAGACGGTGGATATAACTCCGTCGCCCAGGTAGCCAGCTGCCAGGTCGAGGGAAATTAGAAAGTAGTATTATTGCGCACGGACGGGTCACACACACTTGCAAAGGCTGTCCGGCGCCCCTTCTGAGAAGCAGCTAAGCAAAGCGGATTGTGGTCATGGTGGAAAAACATATGCAACCAGCTTAGAAGAGCAACGCAACAGGGATGTAAATTAGGTTAGCTCTAAAGAGCATTGGGTCGTTGCGTAAGGAGAATTATGTGCGCTGTGGACTCTGAACCGAAAGGAGCAGCTTAAAGTTACCAGTTGAGGGCATAAAGTGCATTAGGTGAACGGGCCAGCTCGCCTCTTTTACTGATTTCTAAGCGGGCCACTCACAACAAAACCAGACACGCAGGAACCAAAGCAACAACCATCTCAATAACTCCGGCAGCAGTTGGTGAATAACTTAACCACCCGATGTAGATCGTATTGGGCTGACATTTAATGACTCATAACAGGCTCTCAGTGCACCGGGCTGCAGTTAGTCACAGAAACCCGAAGCAGGTCTGAGCAGAAGTCAGTAAAGGTGATTGTTGTGGAATCAAAAGATCATCACCAGCCCAGCTTCCATTTCCACGATAAAGCTGGTGACTGACGACAAAAGAACAATAGATTTTTCTAGCTGACACTGAATGTATTTTAGTCTTAAGCCACCAAACATGAATCCTTTCACTGCTCAACAAATGGACTGTAAGCAGGGGATAAGCACAGCTTTGCTGCAGTCCCACAACACACTCGACATATGGACCGAATTAGTAGATAAACTAATTTATTTCAATCTATGGCACGACACTATAATCGAGTACACTTTTGGTTGTTGCAGATTAAACGACTATCGGTTTCAACAAAGTGCAGGATCTCCTCAAACATGGGAACATAAGTGAAACCACCGCTCTGAAATACATTAAGCCTAAAGTCGACTCCCCGGCCTTTTTTCCCTTCGATTCTGTAAAGCCTGGTGCCAGACAGGCTTGTTGCTGGCTTCACAACTGGGTCAAATATGTGTGTGTGTTTCTGTAGTTGTGGTGCGCACGCTTGTGTGG
The DNA here is from genome assembly GCF_022577435.1 of Embiotoca jacksoni. Classification (NCBI taxonomy): domain Eukaryota; kingdom Metazoa; phylum Chordata; class Actinopteri; family Embiotocidae; genus Embiotoca; species Embiotoca jacksoni. The sequence continues at coordinate 21,603,346 of NW_027185414.1, forward strand.
CAGAAAGAACCTCTGTGAACTCTTCTTCTTACGACATTCCTGAAAACGTTGCAGTTATTATTTCTGCAGCATCTCAAATTACTGAATTTTACAACAAGCCGCAGGCGAGTACAAGATCCTACATTCAAGTTTACATTAATGCAACTACACTGACTTTCAGCAGCATGCAAATAAACCAATATCTACAGCAGTAAATGATCTGCGTGTACCTGAAAAGTTTGTCTTTCTAGTCCGATGCGTTGTTACTTTGTGAAGCAGTTCGTGGCCTTGGGTATTCTTGTTTAAAACTAAAACAGCATGTTTAAGCCCAACCAATACTGCTGGTCTTATATCCACTATGGTTTTTCTTTCTCCTGTGGAAGGGTGGGCCACAACTGGAAATGAACACAGGCTTTGGATCAGCTTCAGATAAGGCCCTGAGCAAAGCCCTCATAACAAGACAAAGAGCTGGCTGGGAAAAGGAGGGGAAATCAGGGGTGGAAAAGCTGGAGGAGTGCACGTGAATTCCTGTCATTCTTGAGACTGAGCCACCACGAGGTCCGACCTCAAAGTTCACACAGGCAGAAACAGCATGACTTTTCAAAACAGTGATAGTACGGACACACGGTTACCTCTTAATACAATACTTAAAACAAAGCCGTGCTGGATTAATGAAAGCCCAGTGGGAACCATGAGGTGTTGTGTGTTCTTTATTAACTCAAGCATTATTTAAAAAAGTAAGAATGTGGGTGGAAAAGGTGAAACAAATGACTTGAGCCTCCATCAGTCGCGCATAAACCCATATACCACGTCACTGAAACTATGCCAGAAACTGAGGTTCACTGGGAAAGCGTCACTGAAACTATGCCAGAAATTGAGGTTCACTGGGAAAGCACGCTTCTTTATTTAGAAACGACGTTATTCAAATAACATGCACTCAGCCACCCAGCTGCTCCGTCTCACTCTGCTTGCTAGAAGTAGAGTTTGGTTGTGAAAGCATATTTGCCCCCGGTGATTCTGCCATCATGTCCAGCCAACACTGAAACCAACAGTTTTTTCTAACGCCTCCACACTCCACCGGGCACCACAGGGTTGATGGGTTCATGGGTTCATATTTAAACAAGCCTCACTTGGTTTGAGACACCAGACACACACATCAGTGGCATGAAAAGGTGGTTAGTCAACATGCCTGTTCTACCTCCCTATGGCTGGGTATCATTCAAAAATGCTTAATCCCATTACAGACACCTTGGCTTCAAAACAGGTTCTTGAAGGATACCTTTTTCAATGCCAATTTGATCAAATTACGTTACACGCTACAGTAGAAATAAAGTTATTTCTATAGCTACAATTTACAGGTTCTACCTGAATGCTTCACGCACCGTCTCTTGGTAAACGCAACAATTTACCAGCGTTTCCCAGATGCGGGCTAGCTGGTTCAGTTACGGTGATGAAATTCTTGCGTAGACAGAGGGAAACTTGTGTTATATAATCAAAACGTATTAGAATAAATGTAGCCCAGGTATAAAAATGTTGCACCAAATGACCAAGCATTTTTTTGGTCCTACATGGTGTCAAAGCAATTCCTTCGAAGTCACAGAAGAATCGAAGTTCGATGTCCAGCGATAGACCCCGCTCTCCTCCCCCCACCAGTGTTAACAAAGTACAGACAAACCAAACGGACCAACATTGCTCACTACGGGGAGATTAAAGCCTGTTAAAGTCAGCCTGACTACAGGGTTTTGTATCCTTGACAAAAACTCAGCAGCAGTGGTGTGTTGCAGTACTGCTGCAGACAATAGTCAAACACAGGAGCGCTGACACCAGGCAAGCAGCCTTTCAATACCCACTCACATGCATGTTTGCCATCAGAAAGAGGTACTTGTACAGAGGGAAAACACCCACATGGCAAACCCAGATACAAGAAGGGTGGCTGACACTCCCTGAACTGTGAGAAACTCTCACGTCTTCCCGGCAACTATGAGCCTTCTTCTTCCTGTTGCACAGTGACCTCATGTCTCCACCGAAGAAATGACTCATGTGAGAAAACAGAAGTCAGAGCTGAAAATGTGTCCAGACTACCGACGTGTACTAGTGGTGGTGTGCTTGAAATAAACAGGTATGGTAAACAAGTGTGTGTGTGTGTCTCTGTCTGAGAGTAACAGATGATGTGGCAGGAGCCCGGCTGCGTCGGGGATATGAATGAGGCTGTCCCAGCCTGAGGGATCGTATCACGTGAGCCCACTTCAAGACCCTCCGATGACTAATCTGAGACACGTGTAAGCATCTGACTGCCTCTGCAAGATCCAGCGACTACAGAGCGAGAGACAGAGGGAGGGATTGATTTGCCAACCTAGATTTCCTCACATCACACCACCATATGGCCATCGACTAGAGTTTCCTCATCCCTTTATGAAAGGAGAGGGACAACACAGGCCTTCCACCTGGCTACAATTAGACAGGCCGATCCATTATTCTCTCATGCTGAAGACCTACTTTATTGCTGCCATTACGCTGCTTCACTGAACAAAATACAGGTTTTATAGAGAGCCTTAAAATGTGTGCAATCGACATTTGGTGTGTCAACATCTGGCTTTCAATGCCCTGGTTTATAATATGCTTCTTTCTAACGAGAAAAAAAGGGAAAACCCTGTAACACAAAGAGAGCAGCCATTTCTGAGACCTACTTTTCTTGATTCTACGATACGCACGTATGTGTGAAAATGGAATAATGACCTCCTGTGAATGGAACCGAAGGTAAACATGCACTCTGGTATATAAATAAACCTTTATACATCTCAATGCAGCATGTCTGTAACAGATCTGCCTCAAGCCCCAAACATCATCATTACAAGCTCATGTTGGCTCAAGCTGAACTGCGTCTGCTTGCTTTGCTCACGCCATTTTCACATCTATCGCGTTTCATTCAAAAGAGCCATGTTTTCATACAGCCACTCATTCATACCTAAGTTTAGGAAACAAGCCAGTTTTCTATTGTAATTATATACACTTTGATACCGTGGAAGAAATAGTTCCTGTGGTTTCCCGAGAAGGGAAACAGAGGCGTTATCTCAAGGAACTACATCCTGCGTTGTTTACTTCCTGCTGTGAAAAACTGCCTCATCCGTCAGCATTACCGAGCAATAAACATCTAGCGGCAGAGCAACAGAGCCAACATCTTTGGACAGAAAGTGTACGAACGCTGCTCCGTTTGCTCTTCTTAGAACTACAGTCTATGTATGCAGAGTTGTAACCACTCATCATGAAATCCTTTTCTAAATGCTCCACAAACACAAGACCGACTGGTGCGGCTGCTCAGAGACGGGTCCCACCTTGTGAGAGTAGTGGGGGTCCATGATGCGGGCCAGCCCAAAGTCCCCGATCTTGAGTACCAGGTCCTCGGTGTTGACAAACAGGTTGGCAGGCTTGAGGTCACGGTGCAGCACATTGGCAGAGTGGATGTACTTAAGGCCCCGGAGGAGCTGGTACATGAAGAGCCGGGCATGACCCTCGGACAGAAGGCCCCTCTCCAGCAACTGACACAAGTCTGTCTCCATGTACTCTTGCACAATGTAGACCGAGTTGACTTCGGTCAAGGACACCACATCCTCCGTCAGCCTGCGACCGCTGGGGCCCAATGTCTCAAACACCTGGGGGGGGTAAAGAAAGAAAGAAAGAAAGAAAGAAAGAAAGAAAGAAAGAAAGGGTCACTCAAATTGAACATAAGATCGCCCTATTTTCTTTCAGATAACATGAAAAAGTATTCGTTGCTATTTTGAGCCTTGCAGCTTACTTTGACAATGTTGTCGTGGTCAAGGCGCCTGATGATCTTGATCTCCCGCAGGGCGTGCTTCACACTCTGCGGGTCGGTCAAGATAATCTTCTTCACAGCAACCCGCTTGTCACAGTCGGTGTCGACTGCGGAGAACACCAAGCCGTTCCCTCCGTAGCCCAGAGGCTTCAAGTCCATGTAGCGAGAACCCAGGTCGAAGCCGTGGATGTTCATCAGTGACTCAAATTTCTCTGCCATGACGACTGCTTTTAGGCTTTTACACCTGTTCTCTGGTCCAACTTTAACACCAACAGAGGAATTTATCGGACAATTCCTCCTCTCTGCGCTAACCGACCCCTGCACAGATGACTACCGAGTCCCCCCCGTCTAGCCGTCACTGTCAGATGCGGGGCACTAATGTGTTGTCATACTTTCTTTCCATCTTGAAGTCTGTGTGTGGATATATTGAACTGAACAGCTCTTAATAAACTAGTGTTTCCAGACTGCAATGGAATGGACTTTGAGACCAATTAAAAAGCACTGAGACTAAGTTAAACTATAAAAGCACGTAGTTGCATCCTCACAGTGCAGATACATTCAGTGTATGACTGGTCCTGAGCAGCTTCATGTGAAATGTGCCTAAATGCACTGGTTATTTTTTTTTTAAATTTATTTTTATTTATTTTTATTGTATCTATATGTTTGTCTAAATTTCCTGGCAAGTCACCTGATCTATAAAGTTGAAATGAGTCTGGCCTTGAAGTCTTCAAAGGAAACTTTCACCCTCAGTGATCAGGTGGCTCAAGCTCGCCACAGTCGCAATCAAAACTATCCTCCATTTTACTTGGGTATAACCTGAAAGACAAGAGAAAAAGAGCAAACAAACAAAAAAGAAAAAGGGTGAGAAATGACCTATATAGTACCAACATGGAAAGGAGTTTTGACGTCCATAAATGTAAAAAAAAAAAAAAAAAAAAAAAAAAAAAGAGGTTCTTTCCATGTTTTGTGGAAATACAGTCATACCGCCCTCCCCCTTGTTAAGGCTCAGATATGTTGGGGGATTTCACCGACAACCGCGTTGTTCACCGGCTTTAGTTGAACCGCGGAGTCATGGAGAGAAACGAACCCTTCCCCCGCCCGGCTCAGCCGCCTGCTAGTCCGGTTTCTGGGTATCGTTCAAATTACGAGATAGCCCACGGGGGTTCATTTAAAAAAAAAAAAAAAAAAGGTACATCTGTATGGGTGTATACACAGCACACATTAAAAAGACAAATAAGACTTTATTCTGGGTTCATATCGGCCTTCAGCGGGTCTGTCACTGACTGACGGACGGACGGGGGAGAGGAAAAAAAAAAAAAAAAAAAAAAGCCACGAATGGAGGCATAACGGTGGCAAAGACCTCCTCCGTCGACTTGGTTTTAATTCACAACCTTAGCCACCCGGAAAACATACACAGAAACCACATTATATTAAACGGAAAACAAGAATTTCAACACAGCGTTTATTTCATGAATACGAAGCAGAAGAGGAGTCCGCCGGCGGTGCGAACAAAGGAGCCGTTGTTGGCGGAGGCTCCTGACTACGTGGTACAAGCTTCCCTCACAAAGCCGACGTCGGTTTAAACCGCTCGATTTCGACAGCGAATCCGCAGCGAAATAGCACATACTTTAAAAAAATAACAGCGAAGCAAATCGACATCTAACGCACTACTTACAGTCCGTATTCGTCGCATCGGTTCGGTGATATTTAATGTCAAACCCGGACGAGGTTTGAGTGCGCTCCGCAGCTTGAGCTCTGCGGATCTGTTGCAATCGCCATTTAGCCTGGGCGGAGCTATGGAAAAAAAAAAAAAAAGGCAGCCATGACGTCGGAAGGCTACGTTCAGGGGTTGTCGGGAAATACTCGACGACGGCGAGAGCCCTTCACAGATGAGACGTGAAGATGGCTATTTGCAGTAATGGGGGAAGTGATTTTTGGCCTATTACGAATACGTTTATCAATTTCATTTGAAATTACCAACAACTCGCTATTGCTGAGAGTTGAGTTAAAGTTTTGGCAAGTTACGTACAATAATCACTACCTATGAAGAATATTCTGAAGCCTCTCTGGGGTTCATTGAGTTCATTATTCAGATTATTAAAAAAAAAAAAAAAAGTGCTAGTTTAGATGCCGTAACCTTGTAAAAGTTTTCCATATTTTGTCATGATCCCAGAAATATGATACACCAGTCACTGTTGAATCCGTCTTGTAATTCTTTTGCCAATTTTTCAAATAGTTTTAGAGGGATAATATAAATGTAACCCAAGTACAGTCGGCTATGCAGTTGATATGCCAACAACTGATTGAAGTTGTGTTTTCTTTTAATTGCATATATAATTAAAGTCTAACACAAAAGCCACAAAAGATGCATTCAACACATCAGACAATTGCATACTGTAACACTGTATTTGAGAAACTGTACTGTTGTCTCAGGACAGAAAACACTGCGGAGCCAGTCGTGGATCTTGGAGCTTCGAGCAGTGTTTGAACGCAGCACGAGTCATTCAAAACATTTGTTTGAAGTTGAAGATCACGCAACAGCGGTACGTTCAAAATCCAGCTCAATGTTTACAAGTGTAGAGACGAAATAAAAAAGATCTTTGTACAAACGGCAATCGTGGCTTGCAGTAAAAGTAATATGATAATCATCGTAAAGTCATAATACGTTTAAAACAAACTGTTATTTCATTCAAGGTATTTTAGGAATAGCCTAATGGAAACAAACATGTAAAGAAAGGCAGAGATTATTTTTGCCTTTCTCTGTTATTTTGCATCATAAAAAAAGAAGGCCCCATTATGAGGCCAAAACATTCTATACCTCTCCTATTTTATAGCTTTTGTGGAGTGCTGAAAAAGGTTTGGTTAGGCTACAAAAATGCCATTACAGTTGCCTAACCCCATCGTTTCTATTTTCTTTCTATTTGCCATTTATTATTTCGAATTTTTCTAAAATGTTGTAAGGCGCAGGAGAAAATTCAGGCCCATCTTGCAGTGTCTTCATTGGTTAGTCTTGTCTTTCTTCATCCATGCGTATTTTTATAGCTTGTTTTGTTTTTTTTCTTTTCAAATATGTTGTTTTCTGGATTGGTAAAATGTGGGGTTTTTTTTCTCTCAAGGCTGCTTGTTTTTGCCTTGGATGGGAATTAATGTTGTTTTTCAGATTATGGGACGCATTTGTATTATTCGTGTCGGTGAGAAAAATCCCTCGGACAGGTCACTCACTGCGGCTTGCGGATTTAGAAAGTCCATCTGGCACCAAGATGCGCAGAGTGTTTCTCTTTTCGCGGGGCGTCCTCACGTCATACGTCCAAGAGGCTTAAACATCCCGAGCAAAACTAAGTAAAGCGATGAAAGAAGGCACTATTTTTCTTCCCTCATTCACACTGCGGCTGGCGTCCCATGCATCTAAACTGTGGATACTGTGAATGGATGAGGGGAAGGGTGGGCGGGCAGGCAGCAGCATCACAGCCGCAGCAGCCTACATCACCATCCGCAGGCAGACCATGTGAGAACCCATGTGTCCGAGAATGCAGATGCTTCTCACAGGCCGGGATGGGCTCTGCGATGGAAGACAGAAACTGCATGCGTGCTGAGAGGGATGCGACAGAACCGGAGAGCAACTCTCTGACTCGGTAATGACTCAGAGCAGGAGAGAGGAGTGTTGACAAAAGATAGGCTGCGTTTGTATCTGTGATGTCGTACTTGTAGTTTTTGATGATATTTTTTTTCCCCCATACCTCAGTGTATCCAAAGACCTAAAGTTGTGTATTACTTACTGGGGTTAATTCGATTTTAAAGAGAGCAGAGAAAAGGAAGATGTCATTATTTCAGCTTTTATTTAAATTTTATACTCGACCTTCAGCGGGGGTTTTTTCAAAATAAACTTGAATAAAACTATTTAAAGATGAGTTTCTATTTTTCACTCATTGTAAGCCTGCAGTTTTGTAGACGTTGCTGAAATCATAAGATACTTTATTGATCCAAGATTTGATTACCCAAAGGTCAGAGGTCAAGGTGGCATTTACTTTGCTGTGAGGCACTTCAGTAGACCAGATGTTTTCTAATGAGACATTTTGAACCCATGTCCTCCTGCTGAGGACTGAGCTGCCCCTCTTCCATCGAGCCAAGACACTTTCCATCTTCCGCAAATCAGAAACTACAGAGACAGTCTGAAATGTCATCATTAGAGTTTATTATTATGATTTGTTTCACTGGGCTCCAGTTCCTTCTAACAGGACTCTGATAAAAGCCATTCATAATTAAGAATCAGATTATTAAGATAAGTTACTGGTTGCCCCATGAGTGCTCTTTGCCCTGTTTCGTGTAGATCCATGAATGGAGGTCATATGGTTTAGTCACAGACTGCATCTTACACAACGTAATGTCTCACAGTTCTATTGTTATTGGCAAGAAGTGAAAAAAAAATCGTCCTCCTCTGTATTTTATATTTCAGCCTTTAACAGTGTGTCTCCGCCTGGGTCTGTCCTGCAGGCCTCCGTTGGTCCATCGTGAGACAAACACTTGACATCAAGTCTTAAACCTGACACACATGTAACTTTATAATTTACTTGATATTTTATCTGTTTCTGCCACATACAGTCACAAACAGTGCTGCCTCATCATCTATGGTCCAAAATAAACCCTGCACTGTTGCAACCCATGAGTCTTGTTTGTTGGTCACAGAGTCTCACGAGTGTCAAATGAAGTTAAGTACACACCTATGTTCTTCTACTGGTGAGAGTGATATGACTCCTACATACACACATACAGACATACTCAAAGCTTTACAGAGCATCTGAGTGGGTCACAGCTCTAGTCCTATATCTGTCCTGTAGCTCATGACAACACCATCATCTGTTCTTTATGTGGCACCTGTTTCTTTTCTTTATTTTATATTTTCTAGGCTTACATTCAAGACAAAAACAGAAACAGCTTCAACATCACTCACTTTCATGTCTGCTTTGTTTAAAAATAAAATCTTCTTGCCACTTACCGAAGTTGAAATTCTCCTGAGACGACAGGAGCAACATGGTACAAAAGTTAATAGTCCAACCGGGAGAATGTGTAGATCCCACACTGCTAGTCCCAAAGACGGACAGGTGCAGAGATTCAATATAGTCCTGTATTTGTGTATGTGTGGGTATGTGAATGTATTCTCAGAGCCTCGGCGGTGTGTTATCCTACTCCATGTGCCTTTGGTTGTGAGGTGGAGCTCCATGGAAAGTTAATATAGGCCAGGCCGGGGAGGGGAGGAGACTGCTCTGTGTATGGCTTGGCCTGTCAGTGTGTCAGACCCACTAGAGTTCACTGCCACCACCTCTCCCAGTCTCTGCAACTCACTCTCTTTCACAGTTATCCTCTTCTGTATTTCTTAAAAAAAAAATTAAAAAAAAATCTTTAATTTAAATCCTTAAATTTCAGATGTTATTTTTTCACTCCTGTGTTTTGTAATAGTACAAAGAGATATTCTTCTGCCTGTGTGGAAAAAGATTCTTGCTCCTGGGTGAGACACTCGCCAGTCCAGATTAATTTTCTTTGATTAGGAAAACCCTCCCAAAACACATGAAAAATGCACACTTGTAGATATAAATGTGACAGTTTTTGTAAATCACATTTTGCACCTTAACATACACTGTTTTTTGTTTTTTTTACATTTTCACAGATTGTTTGGCACAGAAGAGAGCCTAAATAACGTCTGCACAGAGGACTCTTATGTATTTGCAGCTCATCCTCTGAAGGAGAGTCTAGGAGATTTATCGCTCAGTTTAATGGTCAGTATCAGTCGGGGGTTCATGAAGATGTGGTTTTACAAATACCAGAAAGAGCCTTCCTCTATATCTCTACGTTGCCTGTTTCCCTCTTGCCCCACAAATCTGATTCCTTCTCCCAGAAACCCTTGTCTGCTCTCCTCTAACATCCAATGGGGTGTGCTACTTTTCTGCCTGAGAGACTGGTCCCTCTGGCAGCTCTCCCTCCTCCTCCTGCCATGAGCTGCCTGTCGTGCGGCACGTCTTGGCGTCTCGACAGACTGGCATGTTTGGACTACGGGAATGTTTGTTTGATATTCAAACCAGACTGCTGCAGGGTCTGCACCAGCTGTATATCATCAAAATATTTAAATAGAATGTGGACATGAGGGCTTCTGTGAGATGTGGGTTCTGTGCTGTTTGCCTGTCTGCCTGCGATGACAGACAGCACGGGCAATCCCAAACTCCTGGATGTGTGCCGGTAAAACACCGTTACATAAGACACCTTAAATACGCAACAAGGCCTGTTGTCCGAAAGATCAGCAGTTACAATGACTGATTCTGATCTCTGATGTTTCTGCTGTCCAACCTGCAGAGTCTCAGTGGCCGTTATATAACAGTCTGTCTCAGTGGACCTAAAGCCATGGTGCAGAACGGATGAAAACAGGGCATGAATTCTTACATCCTCGTGAATGACCATTTGACCCGTACAGGAGCCATATTCTCCACACACGGCAGATACCATATAACTCGGGTATTTCGCAGCGATGTGAAAGAGCCCTGGTACACTTTCTCCCACTGTGTTTGTGTCTCCAGTGCAAGGGGCAAACATGTTTATGTATTGATGTCCCTCTGCGGTGACATGTATACGTGATAACTCACAGGACTTCTTCATTAACTCAAAGTGAATTGGATGTTTCATCTGTGTCTGGATGTTTTTCTCCTCTTCCTCAGCACCCAGGATGTCCATGCAGTGTGTAAAGGAACACATCTTCACACACTCCTGCATGACAGTTACATTCACATGCAGGACAGATATGGAATCTTATTCAGCTGTTTGAACGAATTACTCCAGGAAGGAGCGTGTTACTGGGATGTGATGATTACGCAATCTGCAATAGTGCCACCACCACTGGCCTGGAATTAGCCTGCTGTTTATATTTATTGGATGACAGATCAGAGAAAAGACCATCATCCGTGGAGAGCGTGCAATGTTAACAACTTTATCAATTATACATATTAATGGAAACAAATATTAGAGCAGAGAAAAGTGTTTCCTCCAGGCAGCAATCACCTTCAAGACATCAACAAAGATTGTCTCATGGTTCTCTGTAGTCATTTTGTATTCTAAAGTGACAACATGCTAATATGCCTCATTATTATATCTATTATATTACCAAAAAGTGTGCCAGATTTAAATATCTGCCATGCTTTAAAGGCAGATTTTGAAGAACAGCAGGAATCCTCCAATCAGCATGTCTGCGGAGCTCGAATCCTCAACCTGTTTTCCCAGCATCCTTTCATTACCACATTTTTTTGGAATTGAGAGGGGAAAGGAGGGGAGAAGACCATGGGCCTTTTCTTTGGTATCCTCTCACCATCTGCGAGTGAAGCATCCGAAGACATATAGGGCTCTGTTTCTGTGTATGTGTCTCTACGATGTGATGTAACCCGTCGTGTCTGCTCTTCATCCCCCAGACAAATGACAAAAGAGTAAAATTCTCAGGATATTCTGAAAAGAAACAATAAAGTGATGTGGCAGGTGCATTCTGTGTGTGTGTGTGTGTGTGTGTGTGTGTGTGTGTGTGTGTGTGTGTGTGTGTGTGTGTGTGTGTGTGTGTGTGTGTGTGTGTGTGTGTGTGTTCAATGTGACTGGATTTGTTTGTATGGGGTCAGAGATAAAACTGCATGTTTGCTTGTGATGTAAGAGGATCAGAAGCTTTGGAATCCGGAGGTTTCTTAGAAGGACTAATACACAGACCTTTCACTGTTGGGTGATCGTGTGTTTAAATACAGTCAACAGGTTCAGATCACAAACATGTTCATCACACTCACTGTTCTGGCCCTCCGAGATTTGCATATATGGGGTTGTTTTTGGACGGCACCACCATGAATTAATTAGGTGTAAGACAAAAAGAGCAACCGCCGTCTTTTAAAAGGTTGAAATAAATCCTCTAAAATGTATCGCAGTTTCTGGTGTATCACTTCCGAAAAGTATGACAGCACACTTTGAGTGGAATTTTTTAAAGTTTTTTATGGCAAAAAAAAAAAAAATGAGGTCAAGTTCAAAGCTTCCCGTGGTTTCTTCCGTAGTACTGATGGGGAAAAAAAAATCATGGTAAAGTTCACTGGTCAATGTCTGAAAGAGACCATAAAACTCACTCAGGACACACTGTTCACAACATTACTGTAAGAGGTGGGAGAAAAGATAGCAAGATCATGATTGATAGATGTGCTATTAGACACTTGACTTAAATATCTGTTATCTACGGGTGTGGTAATAATATAACCGCACCGCTGACCTCTCTCTCTTTTCACTATCTAAAAGGTCTTATTACTCATAATATTTGGGTTTCAAATACAGTCAAGGACATCCTGTGTCATTCTTATCAACTCTCTGCTGTCTGTACATATTTCATAACTCCTGCTTTTATCTTCCTTAGTCTAATCTGTGCATGTTGTTGGTCCTGTATCAGATGTTTTCTGTGTTTTTTGTCAGTGAATGACTAATTGTGTGTTAACGTTTAAACACAGGGGTGAAAGAAGATGTGTTTATCTGTCTGGACTTTCATTTATGTAAGAAGAGGTGATGTTTATGTTTCTTTTTAGAAGACGTGTCACTTCATGTTCAGCCATTGCATAAGATTTCTTCTTATCTCCCCTCTCAGACTTTCCTTCAAACAGACACGTTTCCATTTTCGCAGCGCTCACCAATCCTCAAAAGCCGCAGTATCGAGCCTCTAAACTCACATCAGGTCACACCGCCGGTGTGTATAGGATCGATTGGCCTCCTCTCAGAGTGTGTGTCACTGAACAGCAGCACTCTATTTATCACAGACTGATCACAGCTGAACCTGAAACTCACACAAATTGCTCAGCGTGTTGGCCTCCATCCCTCCTCAGTTTCCCATCAGTTGAACTCGGGACGACTACAGAGTGGATGGTGCATTGATAAGTAGCAATAATGGGCTCCTCTAGGAAACACGCAGCCAACAGTGCTAAGATTACCAGCCTCTTGTAAATGTGGCAGAAGTCAGTGAATAGTGCTGCAGCTGCTCTTACTGCCCTGCTTCTTTAGCCCCCCTGCTCTGGCTCTGTGTGTCTGTCACTGCACATCGATGCAGCACTAGAGCAGGAGGAAAAGCACACAGTGTTCAGCTCTATCAGCAGAGTAGCAGGGCTAATGGGGAGCCTGTGTGGCCAATCTGGGCCTGATCTACCCAAGCTGTCACTGGCATCCGCCCACCCCTGCATATACATTTTTGGATTGAAGGGTTTCTCCATGCTTTGCTTGGATTGGCTATCTACATCTCTGGGAGGACAATGCTGGCCAACTGGGTCCTTATCCAATGTGAATCCGCCCAAAGATATGCCAGGGTTTGAAAGTCCATATGGCTTTTTCTCCAGTGACCGTGAACAAAACGTTGAAAATGGGATTTTCCAGTCACACGACAAAGCAGGTCTATGTCAGTTTATTGACTGGCCAGTGCAATGTATCAATCATTAACTTGTAGTACTATGGCATGATGTGAAGGTGGAAAAATACTTGCGGGTCAGCTGCAGTACACATCCGTCCTCTATTGGAGTACACTGAACTTAGGTTTGTTTTACAATAACATGTAATCCTGTACCATGGAATGCTACAGCTCTCGGATCCACTGAGGTGTGTGTTCACTGGGTAATCTGGAGACTTGTGTACGTGTGTTTATGTGTGCATGTATTTTCCCAGCAGCACTATACGCTCCACAGTACACCCTAGTGTGGGCCGTTGGGTTGGTGCAAAGTTTCTCAGTGGATGGGTCATTGCAGTTCAGTTCATCTCCACTCCTCTGCAGTGCTGAGGAATATATTGCATAATAGAAAAAAAATGCAAATGAAATAGGATTAGGGTTCTTCTTTGCATCTCTTGAACACTTCTTTGCAGCCCGCATAACTCTTTATCAAGAAGGATTAGATTGGGCGATAGGGCAGTGTACAGTTCACCCAAAAATCCCTTTAAGAGCGCATCAGAATTTAGGATAGAGGGACAACATCAAGTGGTTGCATAACAGCAGATGACAGAGAAGGCCCTGCCGCCGCTCTCCCCTCTGCATCCTGCTGAACCATTTCTATTTCTGTCTAAATGAGCACACTCCTTGTGATGTCAGAGCCTAAATCCATCAGTAATGATGAGACAGCTCAATACACGGGGTTTGCTATGTTTTGTGTGTGTGGATGTGGACATGTGTGAGTGGACGTCTTCCGTTTTTAGCTGCTAATAACTGGGTGAGCGTGTGCTTTCAGGCAAGATCAATTCTTTCACCCCTGTTAAATCTTCTCTCAGATGCTCAAGAATGTACCAGACATTACAAATAGTTTGCCTCTTCTTTTCCATATTCAAATCAACAATTATTTTTTTTTGATTGCAGTTATGTAAAGCCTGTTTTGTGTACCTTGAATAGAGCCCGAGTTGTTTCACTGAAATGAAAAAGACATCCTGACTGCTGAAGGGTGAACTAAATAAAATACCGGCTTCTAAACTTTATTAATTGAAATATAATATGTTGTAGCTATAATCTGCACAAAATGTCGAAAGGTGACAACTATTTTTGTGAAACAGGTAACCTGGGAAACTTTATTTTTTGTACAAATTGTTTGTGCTGTTACATAATCTTCTCTAAGACACGATGGAGCAACATTAATTGGTGTGACAGAAAAAATAGACTTGATTAGGCAATCCGAATCCAATGTATTAACTTTTCTGCAGCAAGACAGTTAAGAGAGGAATCAATGACCAATTTTAATCACACGCGAGCAGCTGAACTCTGCAGGCTGTGGGCTCCTTTCAGACTGCAGAGGAGAGGGAAGCGACAGAAGTGTTAGTTACTTAGTTAGAGTTAGTGCACGAAAACCAAATAGAAATCCAAGTTGTGAGAAATCATCACTTTCTACTCTCACAGGTCCACATGCAAATCACTCAGTGTTAATGCTTTGAGATTCTGTCTTTCATCATCAGGCCCCTGACGAACTCTGTTCCTCTTTGAGTCGTTTCTCTCTTCGCTCTACTCCATTTTCTTTGTTTTTTTGTTGACATGTCAGGATAATAGGCACATGTTCCACCTTAATTTGCATCTGCTTAAGGCATTATGAAAACTATTCTGGTATTTTCCCTCCTAATGGTATCAAATTTGGAAGGGAAACAAGCACAGACACTTTCTGTTTTGCTCTTTGTGAGGGCCTGAGGCTCTGTTAGTATGCCTTCTGCTTCTCTGTGCTGTTCTCGCAGACTGTTCATCAACAAATATTGCCTTTCCCCTACAAGAGAGGACAGTGAGAGTGTCTGAGGCCTCCAGACAGATTTAATGAATACATTTACGAAGAAAATAAATGGGAAAGTGTCCATGTACGGAGCCAGATGCAAATCTAAGGTTGACAAAAACAAAATAAAGGAGAAGGTGGGAAAGCCGTGCCAGAAAATTAAGATTACTGTAACCGCCATCCAATTTTGTGTACAGAGAACCATCACCTCACACTACAATTTCTCTCAGCTCTACGGAGCGTCTTAGCATCTTCAATCTCATTGTTTTGATCTTTCTGATAAATTAATTTTGTTTTGCTTTTTCTCACCACTTGTCATGGTCTTCCTCAGCATCATCATGGCAGACAGAGACAAAGTTAACAACTAGCTGGTGAACACAGTGGAGCATTTAATAGCTAGGCTGCCATTCCCTCAGGAGTTGGAGACCAAAACCCGAGCTGAAAGTGTCAGTATCAGTGTAGTGCAAGTCACTGAAAACGTGTAATTAGAGACAGTTACGTCTTTACCGAGGCGCTCGATGTCCGCCAAGGCCTGGGCCTCTCGTAGCCCCTTGGTGGAGATGGCCGGTGACAGGAGCTGACGGTTGCCCTTGCGAGACTGATGTCATGGTAAAATAAATGACCCCTAGTCTGGGTCTCGCTCCTGCCTGGACGACCCTGTGTCCCTGATCTCCTTCACCTAAGCATTGCACTCGCATTGGCATGCTACGAGGAATGACAGACTTCACGTCAGTTCCACAAGGAGGGCGTTGCAGGTCTCTGTACAGTGACATCGGGCCCTGCCCCACCCCCTCCAAACCATAACATCCTCACGGTGGCGGTTCAGCTCTGGTTACCTTCTGTGCATCACCGGGTATCCACCGACCCTCCTTTCTCAGAAGGGGTGCAAACAGCTGTAGTCTGAGTTGTCCTTTAAACTTTTTCACACAAAACAAAAGTAATGTGTACAAAGTCCACTTCAATTTCAGTAATTGTGTTATTTATTTTGAAAAACCCATTTTACTAGTTGCCACCAGGAGTAGTGGATTTACTTTTTCTTACATTCATCAGGGGCAATTCTACTCAAGTTCAAATGAACGCTAATATTGCTTGAGTAGATAACTCGATAACTTGTCCTATCAGCCTGGTGATTTGTTAGGCTTGTGTTGGCATATTACAAAATATAGCATTGCTACAACTGTTTGTATCGCTTCAGCGAGCTCAACCACCACCACCGTTGTTGAAATCACATTTCATAACATCGCTCTTAGCCCAGTCCACTGTCTGCTGATTGGTTCACTGTGACATGCATATTGCCCTCACCGGGGTTCTGTCAGCACGAACGAACCACAACCAGCCAAAGTACAGTTTCCCACGAGTTTATTCACACACAAACAACTCCAGTGACTGTGTGCTCTCCTGCCCAGCCTCTGAGCACACGTCCCACGTCCTTTCCCCAGCCAACCTGCTGCTCAGTGTCCCCCACGAGTCCTCCTCATCCGGTGTCCTACCAGGTGCTTTTATGTGGAGAGAGACAATCAGTGATTCACTGCAGCTGTGCTAATTAAGCCTTTTCCAGGCACTGTTCCCTGAATCACTCCCCCAGTCAGCCCCACCTGCAGCTGAGCCAAACCATGCCCCACGACCACATGACCTTTCAAAGGGGCTGAGCAAACAATCATGTTAGCAGGGTTATCAGACTATAATCACAGGGAAAACTGAACCGTGAGCAATGGGCGGACGAAGCTAAGTTGACATCACCCTAACACTTGACATGGAAGAGGTATCGTAGAAATTAGACTACAAAGTCTTCAGCTATAATACCAATACATATTATACAGTGTATCAACATACTCAATGTTTTTTTTTTTTCATGTTATGAGAACTTCTGGAGTAACTACTAATGAGAACCTGGGGGAGTCAATGGGAGACAACAGACACTGAGCTGAGTTCAGTGGGTCTGTGGGCTCCTGTTTACTTCTTCTTCCTGTGTGGTGATGGTGGATGGAACTGGTGAAGGTGCCATACTTACAGATTAAGAGCCAGAAAGTGTGCAGCGGTGGTCTAACAGCAGCTTCGCCATCCTCTCTGCCCATCAGGCGGATGTGAGCAACCAAGCAGAATTCGCCCATTTTACTCACATGCTGAAACGTGCCACTCACGACCGAGTGAATAATCTGTTCTGTCGGCACATGCCTACACACTGACCTTTACAGGCGCAATGCAGCTCGCCAAACACCACGCAGAGTAAAAAACACATTCACGTACATGCTCTGTCCATAACACAATGCAGCCATGCTCATATTGATGTCCTCAAGCTGCAGTGAAGGCTTCAATGGTCAGTTATGCTGCATCATGTATTCACTCTCAGAATAGACTGAACTGCACAGTCTTTAATTTCCTAAAGAAAAATGTTTGAGTATTCACACATCCTTGTTGATCTCCTTTAAAGTTTAAAAAAGGAAACTGTTTGGGTTTTATATTTCATGATCAAATGTATATTTATCATTCAATATCATATTCTCTGACGGCATTTTGGAATTTGATGTACTATCTCTGGTGAACATGTCTGGCCCTGTCCTTTAATGTTAGCATTCAACCAAAGGTCAATCCCTTAATGCTAGACATGATGACAGCTGTGTCACTTTTCTGTGTGCTACACAAGCCATAACATATTGTATCAAATAGCTGACATCATACATCAGAGACATTTTCAGTTGTGAAGCAGTCTTTATAATTAAAAACAGACATTCTAAGTCTTTAAATGTAGAATTTGTATTCTATGTCATTTTCCCTTTAACATTAATAAAGTGATAAGTTTTATTTTACCTTGTGGTTGATATCAGACAAAAAAAACTGTCAAAATTTTGCAGAGTAGGTCACTGACCTCTGTGACAGAAGTATTAACTGCAGAGATAACCATGTTGACGTGAACAGTGAATCATCCTCTTGGAAACTCATTAAAGTTCGGTGAAATTGCATTGTGTTGAGATGAACTGATAAAACGTATCTATATATCCTGTCTAGCTCTCATCCATCTCTGCAGGAGTGTCCCAGGTTAATCTACAGCATATTGCATTGCAGTAAAAGTCATTCCTTAATGGTTTTGAACCTGAGCCACCTCCACAACTAGGTCTTTGTTAGCTTATCATTTTGTTTCCTGCCTTTACTCATGAGGTCAACCCACTTTCAACAGCACCACAATTTCTTTATTTGGTGCAACACTAACTTGTCTGATCGAGCAAAACAAAATAAGTGCCAACAGCTAGTATTATAATATCTTGCAGCAGGGCACTTAATTCCAAAATTTGTCACACTGGCTTCTTCACCCAGGAGCTCACAGTGATAAAAGTGTTCTGGCAAAAAAAAAAGAACAACGTGAACACTTAAACTTCTTCAGATAATCAAACAGCTCATACTGTTTTTGTAGCAGTGTTTGTTCCTCTTGTTGCCTGAATCCACTTAATCCTCCCTTCTTTTAGGGTCTTCCATCACAAACCTAATATATAATTTGTTTTATTACTATGGCAGTGATGAAACAGAAATTTGACTTTCACTGGTGCCTACAGTGTTGTTTAGATCTTGTTCAAGTTTAAAGAAGTTTCACAAACAAATGGAAAAAAAAAACAAAACATTTATTTGAGGATGAAATAAACCAACTAGTGAACTAGGTATGATTTCACTGAAAGTATATTGGCATGTTTTATATTCTATTATCATTTATATTAAGTGCTTTAAAGAATTATGAATTGTTATGATTTTAAAACCTTCCTTTAATCCTCTTTTATCAGCACAACAGAAACAACAAAGAACATACATTAACTGCAGCTGTCAAAACTATGAGACTCATTTCTTTCTCTGCTCTGAGTGCTGATGTTCCCATGTGCTGATCAAGCAGACACCTCCATCCTCTCTCTCCCCCAGCTCCTATAGTTTTGTCTACTATACAGCACGACTTCACTCTGCACACTGAGCACTCGAGAACCTTTAACCTACATACCATATGAGGCCAGTTATTCTGAGGAATAAAGAAGCGTAATTACCGACCGGCTGTCAGACAGATTGGCACAAAAGGAATCCAGACAGTAAGGCAGTGAAACAGAAAAGAAAGAGAGGCCTGAAGAAACTAATGAGGGGCATTCAAGAGGGAAGAGGGGGTTTTAGCCAAGGAGACATGTTATGGCCGAAAAGAATGTGGTCTATCTGATTAGTCTGGCAACCAGCCAAGGAAAGGAGGTGTTGAGATAGAAGTGACAGGGCAATATCAATAAGTGACACCAACTGGAAAGCAACCATGGGGAATACAAAAAAGCACTTTCTAAGAGATGACTGAAGAAAAAAAGAAAAGAGTATATGAATGGATGAATGGTGAGGCTGTCTATTTCATCACCTCTTTTCTGAGAACTAAAACCACCTATAAAGCCCTACCTATTTTTTAACAACTTTACATTTGCAACACACTGTTAGAGAAGATAAGAGGAGGGGAAGGCTGCATGGGGGGTGACCTGCTGCAGGTCATGTTATCATTGTGGATGGACTCGGTAATCACAAAGGAAATCAAAGCCACGTTTGAGGACAAATTAGAAAAAGCAGAATAAGCATAGATATAGATGTGATGCTTCCTGCACAGTTCAGCAGGACTGTGTGAAGGATCTTAGCTCAGTGTGTCAACTGAATACCAAAAATGAAAGCACAAGCAAATTATTTTCTGTAGTGCTTCTCAAAGAAATGATTGGGCAATGGTTGAGGTGGAGGCATTGGGTTTACTTCAGTAAGTGAGGAAGTCTTCGGCTCTGGGGAGGAATCTGAGTCCTCGGCAGAATGTGCTGCTCTTCCCCTGTACGCTCACTAAGACAGAGACTAGACCTCCCAGCATGCAACAGAGCCAGTTCCCATTTGATAATTCAGTCTGTCACTTCCCTTTCATGTAGAGGGACATGCAGTATGTACTGTAGGAATAGTGTTGCACTGAAAAGGACACCCAGTGGTGAATAATTCCTTTAATTAACATGTTTGTGCAGATAGTCTTAGGGCTGCCTTTATTAAATGTAATATGCGGAGTTTAATTTACAACAATGTGCCATGTTGTTGCTGTGGAGTCAAAACTTTATCTCATTGGGTCTTTTTTGTGCTCTTACATTAGTTAGATTACATAATGCACTTCTTCGCAGCTGGAGGATAATTATAATAAAAATTATAAAAAAAAAAAAAAAATCCAAATTTAAGAGAAATAAGAGACATTTTCAAATATTTCACCCTGTAGTAGTGTCAAATATTATTTTACCAACTAAATGGTATGTCTAGTCTTCCCTTCTGAGGTACGGTAGGACTAGACAGGCTTGTGTGTGTGTGTGTGTGTGTGTGTAGGTCACACATTATTCTCCCCTCACTCACTGGCCACAGTCATCGCCCTTTAGTGACGCACTTTCTTTCTGCAATTTGCACTGTACATTTTTTATTTATGTCTGTTGTATTTTAATATAGTATTAATAAATGATCTTTTTAATATTTGATTACATTTTCAATGGTTGTTTAATTGTTTAGTTAACTAAAACAGTTTGTAATCTTTGGGGTAATTCTGTCCAACATTCACTGTCACATGTATCATTATAAAAGATATGTGGGCTTTAAGCTGGGTAGATCTGAGCTTTAGTGTTATCAAAAAGGTAAAAATCAAATCTGGTGGTGTGGGGCCACACATGCAATGGTATGATATTTGATACACAACTCTGTGTCCATTCAAATTTTGACCTGACGATGATGTGACTGAAACTTAAATACATTTTTGGTTTGGAGTCCGTGTACTCTGATCATCATTTAAAAGTTTGGAAGTTTATGTTCCTCCAAACATACTTTAAAAACCTACAGTGTTGACCTCTTTTATTGCTGCTGTATTGGCAGTCAGTCTAATGTGAACTACAAGTACATTTGTAAAGGTGATTTGATTCTTCAAGTGGTTTCTCAAAATGTGTTTACATTATATTGATTTCCCTCTCGAGATGTGCACCCCCCCTTACATATACTTTCTCATTGTTTCTTACTGTTCTGAGTGAGTTACCTGCAGTGCGTGTGTGTGTGCGTGTGTGTATGTGTGTGTGTGTGTGTGTGTGTGTGTGTGTGTGTGTGTGTGTGTGTGTGTGTGTGTGTGTGTGTGTGTGTCTAAATGTGTTGACCCGTGACTGTTAATATGATGTTGAAAGAGTAAATCCCTCCACAGAGGTATGTAACCTCACAGATCAATCCTCTTAACTGATTAAAGCTGTACCAGAGGTTTCACTCCCCGCAGCCATCTACAGGTCAGCCGCCTGTCGCTATGGAACAAACTGGCATCAACGCTGATTAGGATGATTACAGGTGTTTCCACTTTGACAGAAACCGTGTCAAACAAATGAACATTAACAACTGAAAATGTGATATTATGCACTGTGCAAACATTAGATTGTTTTGTGTGCATTTTGAGTGCAATGCTCCAAAAAATGAAAGAGACTCTCTGTCATCAGCCGTGTCTGAATGACGGTGCATCACTCTGAGAAACACTAAGTGATGGTTCATTCATGTCTTTCGACAGGAAATGGAAACTTCGACCAAATTTGTTTTCACCAAACTCTACTTCAGTCTTGACCCAATTTGGACACTTCAATCATCAAACTATTTCCCCCTGTGTCTGCACTTATCTGCTGTGTCTCAGTGGAGGAGACTGAAAGTGGGTCAGACCAAACATACGAGGGGCCCTGAAAAGAGGCTGCCCAGCAGGCTAGACCATTGTCCCCCTCACCCTAAGGTGTGTGTGTGTGTGTGTGTGTGTGTGTGTGTGTGTGTGTGTGTGTGTTTGGCCTCTCACTCATGCACTGGGTGTTCTCATTCAACTGATGCTCTATTTGTGGAAGTATCCATGGTGATAATGATTTGCAGTCATGGAAAAAAAGGCGGATGGACAAGTGGACACGTCTATTTGGCACACATGGGTGAGACCTCTGCTGTCCCTGCAGGTTTATTTACCTATTCAAACAACTGTGGCGGAGGGTGGAGGTGGGGGTGAGCGGGTTGAGTTTGATAAGGGTTATGAGGGTGAAGGTGGTTAAAAGGTCTCAGAAAATCACTGGAAATAAGGAAATAAGGAAACGGGCGAGTACAGAGAGGATAAGGAGTAATGACATGACAGAGCTCCAGTCAGACCCCAAGGGGAACTTTGGGTTTGCAGTCAGATATGTCGCTGTATATTCCCAACATGACTAAAGCTGCTGCGTTCTGCTTTCCTTGCTTTCGTACAGTATAGGCTGTTGCATAACCAGCAGCCTAAGGTGCTGTTTATGAAACATTTACGGTTACAAGCACAGTCTAGAAATTCAGAGAGGAAAATCTCAGTTGCTTTTTAATATTGGAAAAGATGACGGACTCAACTGCTGATTGAGCACCACCGCAGCAGATACAGCGGGAGAGAGACATGGGGAATTGGTAAAACAAGTTGAAAGCAAATGTTACAGTGTTACTACAGATAAGTGGAGGGTGCACACACACACACACACACACACACACACACACACACACACACACACACACACACACACACACACACACACACTTAGAGTCATAACGAGACTTTATAATCCCCTCTCTGTTGGGGGCCTGTTTTGAGCAGAGAAAGGGTGTTAGCTTTAGCAGAAACCAGCTCTCGGTTGCAGCAGCACTCTCAGCAGTCCACAGCGGGCTGATTTCATCACTGCAGTCCAAAAAAGACAACAGAGACCGGACCATCAATCATCAACTATCTAAATAAAAAGTGTCCCAAAGGGAATATAAACATTCACTGTGGCGCTACGTGCTGATGAAGAAACAACATGTTACTGACTGACTGACTGACTTTATGGTTGCAAATCTGTTCCTCAGGATCGAGGAGATTATTCCATTATGACATACAATGGAAGTTATCAAATGCCTGCTTGCTTTGTTCGCATTACGCAGTGACTAACAGAGTAACTATTTTCAGATCTCTTCATGCGTCTAAGTGTTGCTCTGACATCAAGGACTCTAAATATCTGTGTTATTATGACAGTTATGAAAAGTGGTTGAGGACAAGCCCAGCTGCAGAAAAAAAGTTTATAAAAACTCTCTGTTTCCCAAACTACGAAGTAAAATGAAGCTGGTTTCCATGACATCCAGAATCTACTAAATCAAATCCAGAGATGGTAGATTAGTAGATTAGTCATCCACTGTATTATCCTGCTTTTCATACTTTGTCTTATCTAACCAGGGTGGATGAGACAGAATGTAGACAGCAAATGAGTCAAGAGAGACAGAGAGTTTGCTTGGCTCTGTGCTAGAAGGGTGGTTAGATAACTGAAGGTCAGAGTATACTGTGCGGTGAGTCGCAGGGGGCTCTGAAATACCGCAGGGAGGGGAGACTGGGCGAGCTCTCGGCCCACACCTGACCTCGGCACCTTTCTCGCGTCCTCCCCTCTCCTTCAACTCAATTTCTTCACCTCCTTCTCCCTTTGTCCAAAACACACATTCTTTTCTGCTCTTTCTTCTCTCAGTCTCTTAAACATCATTGATCTGCTAATGAGCCAGTGAACAGACTGAACAGCAAACAACCACAGCATACTCAAGCTGTACAGCCAGGTTTGGTACCATGATTCATAAACTCTGAGTCATTAAATGCATAAAAACAATTAAAATGCATGAAAACGTAGTGACAGTATGCATGGCCTGTTGATCATGTAACTGTTGTCAGATTTCAGTTCATATTAAAAAGCTTTCAGACTACTTTGTTCCCTTGTACAGTGACACAGTAAAAGCAATTCTGGCTACAAAACACTGTTCAAGCTCACAGAAGTTTTTTTGTATGATCCCGACTAGATTTTTTGAAGATACCAAGTATGTCAATTCGGGAAAATCTGTATAGAATCATACCAAAATTATTTTTCTCTTATGGATTCAACCTGTTCTCATTCCCAGGGCTGTTTTGTCAAAGCTTTTGGCATCAGAGAGATAAGAACAAAGTGCCCTTCTGCGTTCGCACTGTGACTACCTGGGTTGAAGGTTGGGTGGAAAAAAGACAAAGTCCTCATGGAGGGGACAAACGGTTACCTGGGAGCCCAATGTTCGAGTTAATGAGAAAGAAAAATTCAACGTGGATTTCTTTTGAGTACGTAGGGATGTCATAAGAAGAGCATTAGAATTATGAAAATCCGACAATGGCAATGAAGGCACCGATAAAACGAAGGGAAACTTGTAGAGCTACTGGACCCCCCCACCTCCTCATGAGAGAAACAAAATATTATGTTATTTACTGAACTTGTGTGCCCAAAATAAATTTTTGCTCATGATCTCGATTCTGCTACAAAAACCCAAAACCAATTTATTAATGGACCATCGTCGATTCCAAAATATCTGAATTTGCTGACGAAGAAGCAAATAGAAGCTCTGCTGTCATAGTGGCCCTCGACAGAGCATTAGCAGTTCTCCTGATGAAGCTGCATCAACCCCCCTTATGTCAAATTACTTTTTTAAACTTAAACCATGATCTTTTCCTCAAGCTATAACCACATTGTTGAGGCACCTTGCTCGTATCTCTGAAATTCCAGCGAGCTGTAAAAAAAACTGCAGTATTTGACGCTTTGGGATGAGAACGGTCTGGGACAGCCATAAAAAACATGAACTTCTGGTTTTGAATATTTTTATTCCGTGTAAAATTATATTGCTTCAACATGAAGCAATACACACTGATGAAGAATATATATTTTACTTTTAGACCTTCCTCCCTTATTTGGAGGAAGGCACGAGGTCTTCAAGGTCAAAAATTGATTTATCAACATTACTAGATGACCAATTGCAAAGTGGAAGCACACATTTTACAATCATAACCCTTTTACAGCTCATAACGCACATATTTCCAGCATGACGGCCACCTATTTGGGTCCCTGCTATGCCAATGCTGAAGTCCCATGATGTCCCCCATGTGAAGCTGTTTACACAAGAAGCAGGCATGAAAGGTAGGTCAGGAACTTGTCACATCATTGTTTCCTCTATGTGTAATCACACGCCACCTTTTAAACATCTCTCACATGGAAACCAGTGATATTCAAGTAATCCAATCCTTTACTTAATTAAAGTACAAGTGGAAAAATGTAAAAATGCTTTATCAGCAGTTTCCGGTGTCGGGCTCCGCCCCACCAAATGGTCACTAGGTAAATCTGAAGGTTATAAGGTGACCAGTGAAGGAGAAAAGTTCTGCTGTAAAACTGTAGAATGTAAGCGCTCAGGAGGCATGGTGTAATCTTAAAATAAAACTTCATTTGAATATTGCTAATGATTGTTGTCAGATACATACAGTGTTGTGTAGACGAATTATAAAGTACCATAAAATAGAAATACTTCAGTAACATCCCCTAATTTTACTTTATTATAGCACTGCAGTATATAGTGTCTCCTTCTACCCCTGTGAGCAGCCAATGTCATGTGCGTGGGTTTGCCTGCGTGTGTATTTAGTGTCCAGATGGACGGCTGAACACAGGTCAACTCTTTTAAAAGGACACTGAGGCACAGAGCCTGTAATTGTCATACTTTACTTATATATGAGCTCACAGCCTGGCAGACCAGGTAGATATATAGATGCAGATGGATAGATACTGTAGGTAATGGGATCGTTATTATGGTGCATTTGGGTCGAAAAACCCTATTTGTGTATAATACGGGAGAAGAATGGTCCTGGATCTGCAGAATCCTTAACACAAAGGGTCACCTTGATTTTTTTTTGGGTCTGTTTTTTTTTTTTTGTGTGTGTGGAAAAGCTCAAAGATAATCTGTGTGCAGAGGAGCTCACAGTTGAAGGTAAACCATGTTTACAGACTAAGCCCTGTTCCTTCGGCAGAACAAGCTGACCCAAATCGTTGAGGTCAGGAGGAAAAAATAAATAAACAGATGATACAGAATTGTTACAATCGTCTTTGTGTGTGTGTGTGTGTGTGTGTGTGTGTGTGTGTGTGTGTGTGTGTGTGTGTGTGTGTGTGTGTGTGTGTGTGTGTGTGAATTACACGCACCTGCTTGTGCGTAAGGGAAAATGTTACTGCAAAGACCCTCACGGCATTCTCTGGGCCAGTGTCATGTGTGAGTGTTTGAGGATCCTGTTGTGAGAGTAGAGTATTGTGTTTCTATTTTATTTATTAGTCTCTTATATAAGCACCAGCAGGGGGATGAGACACACTGAGACAGGGGTAAAGGGCACCGAGCTCTGAAATACAATCAGGGCAGACCGGGTTAGACTGTTATTGAGGTAGTTTATAAAATTTATAGAATTAAATGAATAAAAGAGACAGAACAGGCAGAAAGAAAAAACTTTGTTATATACATAAAGATTCAGAACAATTCCTCCTACAAATTCCTCCAGAAACAATAATATATTGTAAATCCAGTACAAAAGGGTTGTAAATATTCCCTATTTCCATCACTGAAAACCGCAAAACTTAATGGCTGCAGCCTTTGCATCTCTTTAGATTAATTTTATGGCTACAGATGTGTTGATTTGAACATTATACAGTTTCAGTTAATACCCCTTCTTCTCTAAAGATGATCTGGAGGGGGCAATATTTTAGTTTAAACGTCATTTTTATTGTATTTTGAAGAAGTATATAACAGAACATTTATTTAACATTAACTAAGACAGTGTTTTACCTCAAACCAACAAAAAAAGTCAGGAGAGAAAGATAAGAACAAAATTAGCAAAAAATATGAACAGAAGAATAAAGAAAGAGTTTAAGTGAATTTGGCTGTCACAATAATAACATTTAATCTACTGATTAACTGTCACAAATGATTACAATTACCAATTTAATAGTATTTTTCTGTTTATTTTATGGCACTATTATAATATAGGTCTAACCACAAATTAATAATACTCCTTAACACCTTGAACATATAAACTAAAATTACATTTCTGTTTGCCTTTTAAGGTTGCACACAGCAGATTTAACAACATAAATATACAAAACCTATTACTGAAATATACAAAGAAATTACTGACACTGACAGGGAACCAATAATCAAACGAAACAATATACTATAGTTGTGCTATTTCCCCACTCATGTCAAAACATAGCAGAAGAAGGAGGCTAAATAGGATGATGTCTTTTATACAGATGAATGTAAACAAGTAACTTTTATGCAAAATGATGCAGTCAGCTGAAATATTTAATTTAATCAGGCTGTTATGTAACAATTGTGACAGGCCTAAACGAAAACAAACCCTGCTAATAAGCAAATTTTACGTAGATGGTCAGCAAACTTTTGTCTCCGGGAGGAGATGCATAATATGAGTTAGTTAGTTAGTTGTAAGTTCAATACATTTTGAACTTAGACTATAAAGTAATATCATAGATATAGTTAATTGAATATTAACTGAGCAGCCAATAAAACAGGTAAACATGTGTTGTATGCGGATACACACACACTTAACATGAGCATCAGTGCAGTCAAACGAAAACTAATGAAAACACATCGCTGTTTACTTCAAGTAGCACCGTGCCTCATACTGACCCAGCTGCTGTCTCCTTCAGGCCTTAATTGGCAGAACGGGTGTTCTGCGTGCTTTACAAGTGTTTGTGCTTTGCAAGGTTCCGGGAATAGAAAACATACCCTTTCTGCTGTACTGTGCTCTGTTCTGCCAACGTCTGTGCTTTCTTTACAGCAAATGTGACGTTACAGGGTCCAGGATCAGGCCGGACGGTGGGAAGACTGTGGCACGACCGAAGCTATACAGAGAGAAAGAAGAGATGAGGAGGGAGGAGAAAACATCAACAACAACAAAAAAAAGAGGGTAAAATACTGCAGCCCTCCCATCTGTCTCATCCTCCTTCAGTCAGTGCTGACTGCGTAGCAGAGCCTCCCCCCTCTCCTCTCCTCCCCTCCCCTCTCCTTACTGTGTGGAATTGGGTTTACATAACCTACTGCAGTCTGAGATAACGCAGCACACCACAACCGACGGCACCTTCCCGACAAAGGCAACAATGACACACCACATTTGCATCAAGTAGCATTAAACATTCATAGTATGTTCTATATATAGATTAGTATGTGCTGTACCGAGCAGTACTGCTGAGAGCTGCATGAAGACACATGTACAAGCATCTGCACACACACACACACACACACACACACACACGCAGGCCTGTGCTGAGTAAATGATGGTAAAGCTAATGCTTCTCGATACAACTCGCCTACAGCAATGAGCGGTTCAGCTGCACAGAAACTTCATTCCAACCAGGCAGCTTTGTTATTAATTTTCAGAGAACTGGGATCGGATTGCAAAAATCTCTGAAAATCTCTTTTAAACACTGCTGTCCTGACAAAACCTCTCTCTTACACAAGCCTGCACCATGTGAACCGTACTGCAGAGTTCTTTGATAATTGTTCTTCCACTGACAGTCGTGGCCACGTCAAAACAGTTTGTGTGTGTGTGTGGCACAGAGGCTGTTGTCAAGAGAGAATGTAGATATTTTATGTAACACTTACTTAATCACTTAGTTAGTGTTTTAACAGTTTTGTATTCTGGGTGGCTCCAGCCAGTTCTGTCTGGACAGGGCCGGGGTAGAGGTCGCATTCGAGGGTTGTTGTCTGCGTCTGGGAACCCGGTCCAATGCTTCTGTGCGTCACTCTGGCTGATGAACTTGAATCGGTTACCTGCACTGTTGTTCTCTACGTTCTCTTCAGACTGTGGGGCTCAAAAAGGGATCAAGTCACAATTCAACACACAACCTGATTTGTTCTCTAACAGCTGGAGCACTGACGTACTCAGCTGGACTGAACACGGGATTGAAGGTCCAACTGCAGCTTCAGGATTTTAATTACCCAAAGGCCAAGCTGAGTGGTCATTTCCAAATATAATGTTCAAACTGTTGCGCAAACTAGAAGGGCACTCGGGTGTCCCAGTCATGGCCAATAGTCCACTCTTATATATGCAACAACTGTGACGATGTTACAATTGTACCAGCTCCAGCTCTCCCCTATAAAAAAAAAGTTGTCTCCGATTGCTCCTGATGCACTGCGTGCTTGTCTGAACAAGTACATGTGGATCCAAGAGGATTGATGGTACCTGTTAATGTGGATTTTGATACGGAGTCATCGTATTTCTACGTATTTCAAATACAAGTAGTGTATCCGCCCTGTTATTCAAATCCATTGCAAAATGTAATGCCTTCTTTCTCGGTTCGCGCCACACTCCTCCACCAAGTTTCATAAAAGTAGTGCTCGTAGTTTATTAGTAATCCTGCTGACAACCAAACAAATAACCTACATCAAAAACATCAACTCCTTGGGGAGGTAATTATTATTATTATTTATGATTATTTGGGCTTTTAACAAGTTGAAAAATGTAGTGACAAAAACTATTATACGTATTAACAAAATGGGCAAAAAAAATGTATATATATATATATATATATATACATTTTTTTGCCCATTTTGGTCCAAACTGAAATATCTCATTGGATCTATTTCCATTAGGTTTAGCTCAGGTTCTTTGTACCAAGAGGTCCATGAAGTGCTAATTTGAACATTTGCATGCTAACGTACTGGTTATCCAATATGGTGCACACCACTGCCTGCCTGCCATAGACTCGTGTGTATAATACACGTGTATATGACTATGGCTGCCTGCTTCATCATGTTAGCATGCCAGTTTTAGCATGTAATGCAAAGCATTACTGCGTCAGTTTCTCAGAGCTGCTAGCAGGACTGGAGGCCATCTTGTTCCTGCAGATAAAATGACTGCATTTGAACTCGGGTAAATCTCTCATTAGAACACCTTACTTCGCGTTTTTCACACATTTTTGGCCACATGCCTGCCTGAGTTGAGTACGCTGCAGTGACTTTAGTGCGGACTGGAGCTGGTGAGTTATTTGGAGAACATTGGTAAATTGCATAGATTGTAAATTGTACCTTCTACCAATAGCCTGGATGGATGTGATGCGTTCAGGGGACATCTGTTGTAGCAACAATTCCCCCTCTAAACTGCATGAAAACTACAGATTTGTACCGTAATGTGTAGTATAATGTTCTTTTTCTTTTTTACTAAATTGCTATAGAAAAAAAAGTGCCATTCAGGAACTGGTATCGAAGTTGAGGTATCTGTACCGGTGTCGAACATTTTTGATTGACACCCAGCACTAAACAAAGGTAAATACACCAAACCAGAAACATAATGGAAACGGTTGAATACCACAATGTGTGTTGGACACTTTACCAGTATGTCATCATGTAGCTGTGTCTGAGATGTTTAGCTGAGGTGGGGTCAGAGTGTAAATATAGGTTTTGAAAAGGAGGGGGTACTGATGTCAAGTTGACTTTATTGACTTTTTTTATGCAGACATTTTGACTCCTCATTGTAGGGAAAGCTCAGGTGTATTAACGATGGCTCAGCTGAGTGTTCCTGTGAGCCATGACAGTGAACCAGCATGCAGAAAAGCAGGACCTCCCCCTATTGGAGCAATCATCATTGATACACTGAGCTTTACATACGGGTGAATTAGCCAAACGCTTTGTCTATACCGAAGGCGTTCCTGCCAATTTAATTCTCAGTTGTGCCCCTTCTCCTTCCTCTGAGCTGGCAGGCAGGTTGAGGAGGATCTTCTCTCACAGTACAGTTCCTTTGTCTCATCTCCCAAATCCTCCAATCTCTTGCCTCTCCTGTCAGGTGGGTTTTGTTGGTTCTTTTAGCACCACCAACCCCCTCCAACTACATTCTCCGGTTCTGTCCTCAAGGGCATTTTTTTCATCCACATGAATTGCTGGAACTTCAAAGCTCACCGTCTTTTCCACAGCTCAATGATGTGCTTTGTTTGCTATGAGAGTAAATGAAAGAGAAATGGCATTCGCTATTAACCTGAACTAATTGAACTCACTGAACTAAGCAGTATGTTTCATAATCTCACAACAGTGTGATTCATGCATATGATTCATAATGTTAGAAAAGATAAGGGGGCCTCCAGCTTTGGTTACATAAGACAACCAATTGTTTATTTCTCACCTCTGCTATACACAACATAAACAAGCAGACACACAATCTCACAAACACTCTCACCCACACACTGGTCATAAGAAAATATACAAAACAAAATATGGCTGTTTATATGCCATGTGGGCTGAACACTGATAATACAGTGGAATGATAACAACAACAAAAAAAAAGATCATTCGTCATCCTCTTCCTCATCTTCTTCATCACTGATGACATATTTCTTAGCCTTTTTGGTGACCATTTCCTCATCATCTTCGGACTTTCTCTTGCCGGATCCCTCGCCCTCCTGTGCAGAAGGAGGACAGAGATGACACGTTGAAATGAGGTGTCAGCAGAAGACGTTTTGTGCTGCCTTCCCGTACCTTCAATTTGTTGAGTGCAGTTGCAATCATTAATCTATTTTTGACACCATCAACTCTTTTATTGGACAAACAGTCTGTGCAGAAGTAAATTAATCTTATTTGAAAGGTGTAGGATTTCCTGACCTGTTCACGTAAGGAAAATGTGACAAGTTGGCTTTTTAACCTCTACAGTGTCTTGCCTCACACTGCCCCCTGTCTGTCCACCAGCACACTGCACGTACCTCATCACTGTCCAACTTCTTGGCCTTCATCAGCCTCTGGGCTTTATCATCATCGGAGCCTTCATCACTGTCTGACGAGTAGATCCTCGCTCGCTCCTCTGGATTGGGGGCAGAAGAAGGGAGTATGTAATGTCAGAAGAGGGAATAATTTAAACAAAGTGACTGCAATGAATATAATATATATTCCTGCTCACCTCTGAGGCCTCCTCCTCCCTTGTATTTGCTCTTGATGGCTGCCAGGCTGATCGCCTCATCGCCCTCCTCGTCGTCGTCATAGCGATCGGGCTCCAGGTAGCTGCTGCTCAGGCCTCTCTGGTGCTGCTTCTCCCTCATCCTCCTCTGCTGGGACTCCCTGCGGATGGAGGCTCGCAGTCGCTCCTCCTCTTTCTGCAATGAGGGAAACCAGTTGGAATTATTTTAAGCAGTGATTTCTCTTAAGTTGTACGGTGTGGCCTGTTGACATTCAAGACAAGTTTTTTTGAGCTGCAACTTTATTTTTTGATCATTATCAACAAACTAAAAAAAATTTCTGAAATATTTGGGAATGGGATGCAAGACCTTTAGATATTAGGCTCCATACCTGTGGAACCAGCATCCAGTTTCAGTTTGGGACTTTGGACAATATGTTCAAGGCAAAGCCGAAAGCCTTCCTTTTTAATACAGTTTATAATCAGAACAGGCTAAAATGACCGCGAACCTGCTCTTATCCATTTTCTCCCATGATTCCCATGCATTTACTACTCCTGCATGTTGTTTGAACATATCTTTTTAACATGGACATTTCCTTGATAGACATATTTTAATATGGTTGGTCCTTTCTATTTGAATTGAATAGAATTAAAAATGCAATTCATTCATTCATCTGTTATTCATGTTTTTCCTGTATTTTGTTTCTTATCTACCTCCTTTAGTTCTCCTGTCTTGCTGTAACAACGCAATTGCCCATTTGGATGAATAAAGTTCTCTATCTGTCTATATTAAATGAACAGCTCAAGGCAGAGTAAGAATGTACAAGAGAAAGGGAGGCACCTGTTTAGTTGGGCTGACGGCTGGTTGGCAAAAACCTGTTCTAGGCATCCGCTTCCTGAACAAGCTGTACTTTTGAAGAAAAAGCTGCTTTGTTGATTATTTCCAACAATAGTTAAGATGTTAACTGAAAAACAAACAACTCGCAGGAGTGGCTGCAAATAATGAGGTAGGCCACGTGTGGTGGTCATTATCAGGAACTTGGAGAAACTTTCATCATATTGGACTTAACATTCTGACTGGAAAGAGAAAATGTGGGCATGTGAGAAGGCGTATTTGTAAGATCAACAGCTACAGTCTGCTGCACATCTATAACAGCTGCTTCAGGTGAGACTGAACACAGTGCAACTCTAAACGATGCTATCAGCAGTGCTTGTTTAGGTCAACAGTAAATCCACAAGCAGACAAGCTGACACACCGTTTCCATCTCACTGACCACTGCATGGCCTCGTTATGTAAACACGTCGGGTCACGTCTTTATGTAACGGAGCACGATGCTTGTCAACAACTGGCCTCAACTTTTATTTGGGTCTCTGTGGTAACAAAGACGATTCTCAGACACACCTGAGGAAAGAGCAACAGGCCAGCGCAGGGGGACAGACTGTGAGCGCGTGTTTACCTTGATCATTTCGTTGCGATGCGACTCAGGATCGCGTCCGGCCATGGGAAGGATTCGGATCTTCTGCGTCTTGGAGCATCGGTCAGCCAGGGACAGGGTCATCTTCCTGTGGGTGGCGCTGTCTGTAGAGTGCGGCCTGAAAATACAGAAGATGCACACCATCGATGTCAGATTTAAGGTGAATGTTCATATTCCGTGGCATAATTTCTTAAAGCACATTTAATTTAAACAAACTTGTGTTTTATTTGTGATCTTTCTTTTTGGATTGTTTGCTAAAAAAAGCTAAATTAACACATAACTGGCCAAAAAACATCTGTATACACTGCCAAACCTGTTTTAGCCCACAGTCATTAAACCTACCGTGTGAGGTTTTGACTATCACCCTGGAACAATGTTTTTATGAGTGGGCTGCTGCATTTCTATCTTGTGCGTGCACATTGCACTCTCTCCATGTGAAGCATATTCCTGCCAACAGTTTCACGCTCTTCTCCCTATTGATAGTCCTTCCCACATAACGCACCCAGAAAGGTAACAAAGAGCCAAAAAAAGAAAAATTAAGTTGCTTTTATAGTTGATGGAATTCCTTCAGCAGATAACTGCAAAACAGGTTGTGATTTATAGTTAAGCATCAGATTTCACCTGTTGATGTCACCTCAGCAACACAGGACAATTGTTGTTTATAATAAGGGCATGTCGTGCTTTATATTCCTTGTATTTACACACTTCAATTTTCTTTTTGATGACACAGCGACTTAAAGATGAATAGCACTGGAGCTGCCTCTAGCTAGCCAGTTCACCTCAGGAGACTACTACAGAGATGTTCTCCTCAGCTTAGAGACAGAGAAACCAGCTCAGCTGAATGTAAAAAAAAAAGAAAAAAGAAATAAGGCTTTGCAAATGTTTTATGTGGAAAGAAATTTACGAAATACGCCCTCTTGCATCTCATACCTCATACATAGGTTTGGACCTAGTCTTGTTGTGAAGCTTTCTGTTTAATGTTTTGGTACCACAGTTGTTTCAACAGAATCCGATTTTTTTTCTTTGCATAGATAGACATTAAAAAAAAAAAAAAAAAAAAAAAAGGCTTCAAGTCTAATGTAACATGCAGTTAATGCAGGGTTCTGCTCTGAGACCACTACAAGCCTACTGAATGTTGCTGTGAATGAAAGTAGTGTCCAAATTGCTTTGAGATCATTTTTTAAATTTCAAAATTAAATTGAGCTTCATTAATTCAGCTGTGATTACTGAAAAACTAAACTCTGTCTCCATCCCCTGACTGCTTTTGTTTCATTGATTTTTGAAGTTGCTTGAAGCTCCTTTTAAAAGAAAAAAAATAAACTGCCCCCTAACCACTTCCACTCTGAGCAGCTTCAGAACTAATCCTAATCAAAACTCAGATGATAATACTCAATCAGAACAAAAGCCAATGTTCTGTCCGGCAGCACTGGGGGCTGTTGTGCAGTGAGGCAGGTTTGGCCGGTGTCCTACTGGACGCATGTGGTCTGAAAAGACAGAACATTCAGGTGGACCTGGGGGCAGTAAGAGGCTTACGCAAGGTGATCCAGGGACTTACAGCATAAAGTACCTTTCTGAATGGAGCCTGAATGAAGGGAGCTATTGTTGTTGTTTGGAATTAGAGGTAGCCCGGGGCTTGTTTCGTGCATGTTTGGCTGTCAGGGAGCCAGACAGAGGAGGAGTATCCTTGGCAACTCATGATTTATGCCTCGAGTGAAAATGTGTGTCTCTGCGTGAGAGTGTGGTCCTCAGAGCGACCGGTCAACGAAACAACAGAGGCATGTTACCTGAACGTGAGCTTGGTTTTGAACACAGCCTGTCCCTGCAGTCCAGTACCCTGTCGGATGAACAGGTGGTTGTGGTCCCCCTGAAGAGGAGCTTTGTACACATCAAACACTTCGTTCCCCAGGTGGAGGGACATGCTGCGGCAAGAAGAGGACACTTAGAAGCTCGTCGTGTTCACAGCGTTACAACCCCGACATCCAGGGAGACCTGATACACACCTGCCGTCAGACCATTTGACAATGCGTGCGTTGCTCTCTCGTGTTTCGTTTCCCTCCTCATCTCTCTTGACTCTCCACCGGATTGTATTCTCCACCTGTAGGAGCAATGAAGAAAATCTGGTGACAAAAATCTAAACTTTTCAAACAAGCATCATAGAAGATTTTTAGGACCCGACGTGTTTTCAGTTTATTTCATTTTCCGCCTATGCAGACAAGAACATACCTTCAACTTGAGCCTGGTCCTTCCCTCTTCATCCAGCATTTCCTCATCTTCAAATTCATCCTCATAGTACTGAGGATCAAAGGGTCTATAAAGGCAGATTCGATGAAAATTCAAATAAATTAACCTTAAAGCTACACAGATGCTTCATGGTCATTAAGATCCAACATGTTTCCCTTTCCCATCTCCTTTTATATCATTTCTGATCATTTCCCTACATTTTAAAAGGAGTTCATAGACCATCATGTTCAATATGTGTTGTTATTGTATATATTTACAGTGCTGAGCTTCTGACCTGGGCTCCACAGACAGGAAGTTGGGCAGCTTGACAAAATAAAGGTCAGATCCCAGGTCAGTGCTGACTTTTGGGATCTCTACTTCAATACGTGTTTCGGGTGCAGGCTCCTCTTCTGCATGATCCCCATCCATGCCATCCTCTGTATCCTGGACACACACACACACACACACACACACACACACACACACACACACACACACACACACACACACACACACACACAAAAAGAATGTTGGAAAAAAGAAAAAAAAAAACAGTGTATGATTTAATGACCCGTGATAATAGGGATCGGCTCAGAGAGGCTTAGCGAGAAGCTCTGAGAAAAAGAGATTTGGGAGCTCTTATGAAAAAGACTGCACGATTAAAGAGACTTGATGATTAGTGCAGGAAAGAGACAGAGGACAGATAGATACCAGGGGCTGTCCCGGGGTCGGAGGCTTCTCTGCATCGCTGTCTGAAGAGATGTCGTCAGCCTCTCCAAACAGGTCGTCTGCTGCCGTCTTCTTTACTGTGGAACAGAGTGGAAGAGGGACTACTATGAAGTATATAAATGCCATGAAGATGTCAAATTCAGCTGCAACTACCAGAAATAAAACTGAATTGTAGCTGCTGCTCTGAACAAACAAGGTCGGGTTGGCAGTGAAAATATTTCTTTCTGCTTTCTTACCTTTCTTGGATCCGATATCACTGTCCGAATCTGAATCAGACGCAGCTTTTGCTTTGGTTTTCAGTCTGAGAAAATCATCTTCACTGTCACTGCCCTTTGCAGACTCTGAAAAGTAAAATCACAACAGTATATTTTTCACATGACAGCATTGGTTTAAAGTGCAGGACACATGAGCACATTTTTCAGTACAAGTAAATGGTTCATTACCATGTGCAGAAAGTCTAAGCGAAAAATTAATCTCATATTAACCTCAGTTCTGAGCTAAACCTCAGAGCTTGGGATAAAATGTTCGCATATGGCCCTAATCCACGCAATCTAATGTGTGAAGATTAACACGGGAGGCTGGCTCACGATCTGGTTCACGTGCCCCGTTTCTTCCATCTTTAACACCCGACCCCCAGGACTACCTGACTTCCTGTTCCTCGGCCCCTCGTCGTCGGAGTTCTCTCTTTCTTCGTCCGAGTAATGACGTTTCTCCTCCTCATCCTCCGACTGGTCGCTCTTAGCACCTCCTTCCCACTTCTCGTCATCTGATTGGTTCTCCCTGCCAGAAGCTTCCCCGTCAGACCGAGGGGTCCCCGGCCCCGATTGTGGCGTCACAGGATCACTGTGCACACTGATTCCAAACAAACATATAGACAGAAATGCATCAAGAAAATCTGGTCCTCCGAGAGAAAAACCAGAGCCACATTGATTAACCCTTAAACTCATTGTTGTTGTCAAAACACTGTAACATACCTCAGGTTGCTAGGAACTTGAATAAATAGGCAGATTAAGCCATATATTAAAGTAATACTGCTGTCACCCTTGCAGAGCGTAATATTAACAAATCGTCTGGTGTATATATACGTTTCCTACAGTTTTTGAAAACCAAGATATAAACCAAATCTGACGTTGTTGTGGGATTTGTTGGCTATCATCTCCAGTTTTCTCTGTGAAACAGTGATGTACATCCTGCGTGCATATTCGTACCTTCTGTCCGATCGAACACTGCCCCTCCCTGAGTGAGGACTTCCAGCCCCCGACATCCCGCTGCCAGCCGGGCTTCCTACGTCCGACCGGTGGCCCCCGTCATCCTCGTCTTCGTCCTCCTCTCGATGGTCGCGCTCTGAGCCGCTGTGCTGCTCTACGTCCGAGTGATCGTTGTCCGCCTGGTCGGAGTGCATGCTGGCGTCCGACTGGTTCCCTGAGCGTTCGGACTGGTTGTCGCTGCCGCTGTGTTGACTGTGCTGCTCATCCTCGCTGTCGTCTCCAAACAGCTCCTATCAGGTGGAAGGAAAGTTGGAAAGTTTAGATCATGCACAGACCACCGTCATTACTGTGACCCTCCACCCCTTTCCCATCTGTGCACACACACACACACACACACACCTTGACTGTGAGACAGATGTGCATAATGATTGCAAGACATTCAAAAGCCAATTAGTAAATCCATTTTTCAATGAGCGTACATGCACCACTCCAGTATACTTTTCAAGTTTTATTGTTCACACATTTTACAGAATCAAAACTAAGCAGGGAACTATTCTTTTTTCTTGATAACAATGAAATGTTGAATAAAATGACACGGATCGCAGTGTAAGTCAATATGTTTTGGTCAGTTTGTTTCCTGGGGCACATTTTAATTTTTTCCATAGGCATTATAATATGCAACAGAAGAACATAAGACAGAAACATTGATTAGTTTCTCGCCTTCATATGCTTATGACTCCTCAGAGGTCACAGTTGGAGCTGAAGCAGCATTTCCAATACTTCTGCTTGACACATATGCTGACTGTGGATTTGAAAACTGTAACTAAATTTACATTACTAGACTAAATGATTGATTAAGTGGATCTTGGATCAGGGTCATGCTGGCGGGCAGAGCGTGTCTGAATGTTGTATAAAAGACCTAAAAATGAAGGCACATACCTTATTTATACTGGGCTTCCCTGCCTCCTGGCCTTCGTCGTCATCATCATCATCCCGTTCCCTGTCACTGTCGCTGCCGCTGCCTGAAGCGTTGCTGGCAGACCGCGGTCTCTCCGGCTCCGAGTCTGAACCGGAGCCAGAGACAGATTCTGCAGAGCAACAAAGAAGATGTGGTTTTTTTTCTGGTAAATGGCATCGTTCATCACTTCACACAGTACCTGATCACCAATCATTATTTTCAAAACGCCACATGAAATTATTGATTAATTCTATTTTTATTTTTTTATGTAAATCCTTTTAGAGGGATTTACCCATGTTGCCCATCCTCAATGCAAACTGAGAATAATGTTCACATGCAGTGTAAGAAATTAAGGGAAACAAGACACCTCAAGAATGCCCTGAAAAAACGGGATTGAGGTGCAAAAATTGCCTCCAAAATTGCAAAAACCTGATTATATTTACAAGTTGTCTCCTGATTTCTCTCACTCATACATTTGGTATTCTTTACACATAGGGATGATTGCAGACTTCCCTATGTGTAGCACTGGAATTGATTTAATTTACTCCTGTTCACACAAGTTGGTAATTGCTGTGGTCATCTGGGCTTAAAAACAGTAACTTTATGCACTAATTTAGTGGCTGTTTTTTTTTTCTTCTTCTTCTTAAACCCCCAACATTTTGTCAACACTCCAATTTTTTTTGACAGTGGGGTGAAAAAGTAATTAAATTTCTTTCAGAGGTTCACAAAGTACATCAAGACATTTTTAAATACATATTTGACAGGTAAATGTTGTGCCTATGTGGCATTAAATGAGATACTTCTGGCGGGCTGGCAAGAAAATCTGACTTGATCACGATGTTACTTTATTTTACTTTAAGCCCATTGAGGACTGTTGAATGCACAACTTCAGAGTGTCCTCTCATGCTGATAAATTGTCTTTTAGTTTAAGCATTGTGCAACCAGAAATTGAATGTTGGTGACAATGCTGCACTAGTTAGTAAATGACGTCAGATCAAGTCTTGATCCACGATTTTGAGCGTTGCCTTCATTTTTTATAACATACATGCACAGATTAAATTAAAAGTTGTGCTGTACGTTAACACAACACACGTGTCTGTTCATGTTCATTGTTTAAACCATGATGTAAGCTCAAGAATCAAACAGAGAGGCCGAACATGCAGTTTAAGCCAACTTGTTGCAGCAAAATGAAATAAAAAGCCAACTAAACGAAGGAAAGAACCAACGTGTCGTCATTTCGCTGAGCTAACGTGTGGAAAACATCATGAAATCATCGTTTGTATTGATTTATCACGCAACCCGGTGTAACGTTCAAGTACTATCCGTGACCATTGCTCGAGCGGAGCTAATTTACGTCATGAAAACCTGGATACAGCGGATGAACCAAAGTTTACACTCAAACAAGCCTTGCAGCGGCTCAGAGACAAACATTACCTCGCTGATCATTGTCGCTGTCCCCATCACTACCGAACAATTCATCCATGTCCGCCATTTCTTCTAAACTGTAGTAAAGTGTACCCTAAGGGAAGTGATAGCAGTGCTTTGAGGAAAGGTTTTACTTCCGAGTCAAACTGAGGATGACGTGCTGATGTAGCGAGTTCTATCAGACACAAGGGGGCGGTATAAACCACAATAAACTCTGCGGCCGTGTTAAAGTGAGTTGGACAAATTATTATTTTTATTTATATAGTTCTATATTTCTTTTTAAATTGTATATATTCATTCTAATATACAAAATGTTATTAATATTATATATATTATGTATATCATTCTTCTTCTTCTTCTTCCTATTATTATTATTATCATTACAGAAATATTACAGGATGTTGTAGTTATTAAGTCCTAATGCCCATTTTAACAACCTTTCTGTCTTTGCTTGGTATGTTTCTAACCATTTGCACTGGACTGGATGTTGGGAGCCATTTGACTTCAGCTGTGACCCTTTATTGGTGTTTCACTTGCCAGATGCTAAAACAGGGAATCTCACCTTTCTCTTTAACAAAGTCTGTGCAACAAAACACCTATTCTAGATTTGCTATGCTTCTTTGAGGTAGAAGGCACTGTGTTAAATTAAAGAGGTTGACTAAAGCCATGGAGATAATTTTGACACCCAAGATAAACCATTTAAACCTGCAGCCAAGTAGTCTTCCTCTCACATAAGAGATGGTAATCAGCTAAAGGATTACTATCACTCATCTGGTTTCAGAAATAAGCTACTGATGTATGTTGCCGCACCCACATCACTTCACAAAGTTTCTGTGTTACAGGTGAGGCATCTTCTTACAGAGCACATATTGTGTGAACCAAGAGGGTACATGAAATTCTATACCCACTATTGTGTAACACAGTGTAGTAAAAAAGGAGGATGAGCTCTTTTTTATCTGTAAAATTAATGGATAAGTTAAGGTTTTAGTGAACACAATGTACATTGATGTACTTGTATGAAAAGGGGAGAGGATTTATATGTGGAAAAAGGTTAGGGTTAGTCTTCACTCTGGGTGCAGCCACAGACATAACACTGGACAACCTGTATTTGAGTTTTTGTCTTTTGTGTGAATGAAGTCAGTCTTTTTGGTCAGTTCTTCCTCATCGAAATCTGTAGACTGAAGATAAATGTTGTTGAATGTTATGCAGATTGCAAAATCCCCTGAGCCAAACCAGTGATTTGGGGCTATACAGTATAAATTACATTTACATTACTTATCACTCTACTATAAATAGGCCTTTGGCTTTTTGTCATCAAAACTAAAATGTAAGATTTAATTAGCAACCATTTCAGCAGATGACACTGGAGTGGTGGGTAGTTTGATGAAAAAAAGGTTAAATATCTTCTTACAAGCTTTTTCTGTGGCTTTCCGCTGCTTCTTATGGTCTCAAACAGAAGCAGAAGCAGAAGTAGTTTGCTCACTCATTAAGGAGATGTCATACATAATTATTATAATGAGTAGTGGTGAAGCAATCATTCAAAGCTGAACTTTTGGCCTAAATAACTAGTCATATATTTTTTTTGGTTGGCCACAGATTTCTTTTTGTCACAATTCAAAGGATGTTCAAACAAGGTTTATTTGTTTTTATTATTT
Source organism: Embiotoca jacksoni (assembly GCF_022577435.1). Lineage (NCBI taxonomy): Eukaryota > Metazoa > Chordata > Actinopteri > Embiotocidae > Embiotoca > Embiotoca jacksoni. The sequence continues at coordinate 21,644,829 of NW_027185414.1, forward strand.
ATTTATTTATTTTATTATGTATTTTATTTATTTTTTAATTTTTTTTTAAATTTTATTTTATTTTATTTTATTTTATTTTATTTTATTTTATTTTATTTTAGTTTAGTTTAGTTTAGTTTAGTCTTTACTATCTCTCATCTGATTGGTTTCAGTAGCTAAAAGGGACGGATAATTAATGCCATTGGTTCACGTCAGGCATACTCTACTCCTATTGGTTCAACCACACGTCACTCAGAGAGCGCCTCGGTTTCCCTTTTCCTGTGTTACCGCCCTTGGACTGAGTGAGAAATCAAGCCCAGAAAGACATCGCATTCATTGAGGGAAGACTGGTGTCATTTGGAGATTCTTTAGCCAGGTCCCTTTAGCTCCAGGTAAGAACCTAGAAACTCTGCGGAGTTTTAAATTCGTACGTCGCGACCAGTCGTTTCTACTTCCTGTCACTTTATAGCTGTGTGTGGGTTTAAGCGACTTCAGTCAACTGCAGCGGTTAGCTTCGCTAGCTTCAACGCCTCACCGTTATGGTGCCACTTTTACTCCACCCGACCGGTGCAGCGACGTTACCGGACGACGCGTCCCCGAAACGGGTTTCGTCTGGCTTTTAACTTACCGCCTTAGTGTATGTGGGGGAGCACAAGCGACGTTGTTGACGGGCAGCGTGATAATCGTACACACATGTCAAAAACGGGTTAGCCGGCGCGGTTCCGCACAGCAGACGAAGTGTAACCACCAAAATAAAAGCGCTTAATGTATATTAAAATTAGTAGTGCACGATGATATATGTCATTATATAGCAGTACTGAGCATCCTGTGATTAGTCTGGGATCATGGTTATTGCTTCATTTTTTTTTTTTTCCATGAGTGTTGTTGTGGAGTGCAGGGGCTGATTTAATCTAAGCTGCCCATCCCTGTCAGCCAGACAATACATTTCACAGACGGGCCGTGAATCCCCCCCCCACCCCCCACACCACCTCCTCCTCCCCACCACCTCCCCCCCACCCCATGTTTTGAAGACAGGAGTTTCAGTATGTTTAAGGACATAGTTTTGGTGGGATGACTCACCAGCGTGCAGGGTGAGAGAAAGCCTGTACAACTTGTTAATGAAGGCCATTGTGCCTGTGACAGAGAGTGTACTGACACACTCCTGGTTTAAGACCTGATGTGAGGCTTTTTGTGTTTCTGTTTCTGTGTGTGTGTGTGTGTGTGTGTGTGTGTGTGTGTGTGTGTGTGTTCACAAAGGTAGTTTGGACCAGCAGGCCTCGGTGGAGAACCACAGGGTGTGGTCCACGTCTTAAGGACGACGTCTGCTTAGTGAACTGTGTCGTCGTCCCCCCCTCTTATGATTAGTAGTGTTGACTGCTGACACGGCCCTTTTGGTTGACACTGCGTACACCTTCTGCAGGACAGTACTGCAGATGCAGATAAACTGGCTCGTCAGCCTTTTGTTGAACTCTCACCTGAGAGGAGCCACACTCATGAACGGTGGCATTTGTTTGTTTTTACAAAGACGAAGTTCTGTTGAGCCTGTTTTATTTACACAGTGGCTCCCTGTGAGATCCTGCTGAGCTCGAGGGGCAGAGCACTCCTTGAAATCGGTCCTCGTTTTATAATAATCTAGTGTGTGTCTGGAGTGTGCGCTAGGGACAGGGAAATATACAAATCTTGTGTGTTTGTTGGAGAGACGCCCTACTTCCTGTGTGGGCCTTGCCAAGTCTGTACAAGAGTACGAAGGAGAGCAGTTTTGCATCGACACAAAGTTAAACATGTGGATCATAGCTATTTACTTACAGCCTTTTGCAACCTGCTGGCATGTGCTGCAGCAACAACAGGTTGGCCCCTCCCGTCTGTTTTGGGTTAGTGTGTTTATAGTCAGAGGTAATGGTGCAGCATCTTCAGCTCTCCCTCCACTGTCCGACACCAGGTCTTCTTGGGTCAGTTTACCATAACTATTTAAACATTTTATTCTCCTGACACCAACGCTATCTTTATTGTTTTTCCGTTTTCACGCGCTGCGGTGAAAATACCTCGGTGTTAGGGTGATCAGGCCTTCCGTCGCTATCTCTGTCTCCCTCCATCTGTTTTCTATCATTTCTAACACTTCCACGCACCTCAGGAGCCGCTGAACATGAAAACCATCAGGGAGACGAGAGTAACAACAGGGTGGTGAGAATAAAAGAGAATAAAAACGGGAGGTGGGAGGAGGCCGTATTGAGGTTTGTCCCGTGGGTAGCAGAGCTGGGTCGTTCTAACTATAGTCTTTTTGTGCTTTATTGGGCCGGTGTTCTGTAATAATGTAAAACCAGGCAGTGCCGGTGCTTCCTGTTCATCTCTGAGCTGCAAATTACTATTCCTCCAACGCATACCTCTGGGATCTAAATAGCTCTGGCAACCTGGATATTTCTTGCAAGATTTATACTTGACAATGCAGGGGTTTTTTTTTGTGGGTTTTTTTTTTAGCTTCTAAGAGTTATGTAATATAAACCAGTGATATCTGAGATGGCGTCTAACATCACATCATATTAAGTATGTGATGTGATGCAGTGCTTTTCCCCAGTTTGTGGAAGACTTCGGTGCATGTATTTGGTGGAAGTCCTCACATACAATGTTGTTACATTTTTCAATTAAAAATGGGAAATCCCACGATATTATTTTTACCATATACATTTTTTTCCAGAAATTTGAAAGAGCTAGATCAAAACAAAACTTGCTGGAGAAGTAGACTCGGGGAACAACTCCATCTATTAGATCTTTGGAAAGTCAATTACGTAGTTTTGATGGTGTACACAATGATTTAAAATTCATTGGGGAGTCTTAGGTCACAACCAAAATGGCTCGGGCGCTGCACCGTAGCATAAGAATCATACGATTGTAGAGAAAACCCTGTAATATCAGACACCATCACTTTGTGAAAGAAGATGGAGCCTCACCATGAAACATGTTCATACATTTCCTATTGCAGGTATTGATGGGTCTGCCTGTCATAATCGCCTGATTGTGATTATGTGGGATAACCGTTTGTGTACGCGTTAAAATCTTTCACATTCATCTAAACAAAATAAGCTCGAAAAAAATCTAACAGAACTCATATTTCCACCACCTTTTCTACGTAGCTATCCGATGTTTAAGGTTTGACTGGCGCTCTTTTAATGATGTCATCTTGTTGCGCCCCTTTCTCTGGTATGGTTTAAAGATGCTTAACAAACATATATTTTCTGTCATAGATTGAGTTGCAAAGCCAAACACCACCGCCAATAAATAGCTTCTTTTTTTTTTTTTTCCTTCATAAGGTGAATGTTTGTCATGAAACTAACATTAACTATAATAGTGGCATAAAATGTACAGTATTGAGTTATTGTAACAGCCCAAGTGGTGGCAAAGGTACAGACAGATTTCTTACTTTTTACTCTCTGCTTTTCTAGAACTTAATTTCTAGAAGAATTTTGTCATTTCTGGGTTCATGAAAGAAGCCACAGTGTGATTTTTATAATTTAGTGTCATTCTTGTGACCCACCAGTCAGAGAGTGCTCAGCATTCAAAAAGGATTTTTGAGGTTATGCACAACCTCAAGAATACAACTTGGTTTAACTTTTTAAAAGTTGCCACAAATCGTATAGTTTTGCTTGTCATTTTCAGATGGTTTATTTGCAGTCTGGGGGGGGGGGGGGGGGGGGGGGGGGGAGACTCAAAATCAACCCTGTAAAGTGAATAAAAACGGTTATATCGGTCAAGTGGGGTCAGTGTGCAGGTCGGTGCAAGAAAGCTGAAGGTGGCAGGTTTGCAGTATTATTGGCTCTGAGCCATCTGTTGTGTTCTTGGAGGATTAGCGGAGCAGAGAGGGAGAAAGGAATCAATCAGATTGGACTAATGGATCCTCTCAGTGTCTCCATCTCGGCCTGAGCCCACCCATTGCCATCATTATCCGCGTCTGCATGCTCCATTACGCTTCTGTCGGCGCACGCACTCCAGAGTGCTGGACCTCGGCCTGGACCGTCGCTGTCGTTTTAACCGTGAATGATATGTGTCCGTGAAGTGGAAAATGAGAGAAAGTCGGATAGTGTGGTAAATGGTGTTATTTTGAGCTGATCTTGCCATAAAAGCATTACATATGTGTGCGTGTTTGTGCACGTGTGTGACTTCTGTTCATCCCAGGCCGTATCGTCTCCGTGGCCAGAAATGCCACATCATTGCCGTCTGCTCTTCTTAGAACTGGTCTGGGGTGACGGATCATACTTGATATGATACTTGATATGGTGCCAGACCAATATTTCTATATGCTCTCATCCGCTAGCAGGGATTTAACTTGTGTAAAATTGAATGAGAAGAGTTCAGTTTGGACATGCGGCTTTTTCGCAGTCTTCCATTTCAAACATGTTTCTAGATTATGGAAACTCGGCGAGCTGTAAAGTTAGAATATACCCGTTGTGGTTTCTTTTACACCTCAGTGTTGATGAACAAAACTCTTCTTTCCAGAAACAAGCTTGTGACGATATCACGAGAAACAGATTGAGCTGCTGTTTCATGACCACAGCACACTGAGCCCAGCTGACCGCTGTTGTGTTTGCAGCACAGATAAGGATGTTCATACAAGTTGGGATACATGGGATATTTTTAAACATAGCTCTGATGCTGAAATGCTGTTTTCAACTTATTCAATTGTAAAGATTTTCTTCTATACGCCTTTATTTTGTAGTTTACGAGGTAAATGGCAAAATGGTCTGCACTAATATAGTTACACTTTACACTGTTTCCAACCAACCACCCATTCACACGCACCAACGGCGACAGAGCTGCCCTGCAAGGTGCTCGCCTTTTTTGATCAATTTTTGGGGAATAGGTTGAAGTCACAGGAGTAGGAGTGGTCAGGAGCAACAATTGTGTTGATGCAAGTGAGAAACGTGTTTTTTTTTTTTTTTTTTTTTTTTTTTTTTTAACCTGCTGTGAGCGGGCGTCATGTTTGAGAACCAAAGTACCATCGCAGTACAGTTCAGGTTGTTTGCACCGAATGTTTTCCCCTCACGCGCCTCAGACCATCCCAGTAGAGCAGTCGGACCCGAGGGGACAAGTTCACAAAAGCAAATCCCACCTGGTGTCGCTCCTGACGCGATGTGCCTTCTTCGGTCTCGGATAGTCACGTTCTGCTCCCCTGAAACGTGAATGACACTCAAAACACCTCTCCAGGCTCATTACTTGATTGCCGTCGGCTCTCTGAAGCATTTCATGAACCGCCTTTGCCGATTTCCCCGAGTTTGACACAAATTTTGATGCGCGCTCTCTGCTCAAGTTCATGGTGAAATAGCAAATTTCCTTCCTCACTGTTGGCAGCGATAATATCCTGCAGTAGGAGCGCTAGATTGTACTCTACTGACTCTGTTTTCCGGTGTCTGATGAAACTCCGGCACAGTCAAACATCAGGGTGACATTATTATTCTAGATCATTCTGTTTTTCATCAAAGTCATCCCTGCTGTCACTCGGCCTTGCCGATGCCCCTGCTGACTCTGCTAATCAGTTTAAGAAGTAAATGTGTGTTGTTGGAGTGGACTGATGGAGGAGGTGAGGGGAAGAATTAGGCCTGGACAGAGGCTGCGTTGTAGAGACCAGCAGCTAAACAGTGTGAGAGAGACACAGACGGTGTAAGACTGCTCAAGGAATTTTCTGGACTGGACGACTCAGTCAGGCGGCTCCATGGAAATGGCCCGAGAAGTTTAAAGAATCCTTGGCTGAATACATAGTTGAGTATTTTTTTCTGCTGTTAGGAATGGTGCGGTGTTTTACAGCTGACATATATGAGGTGAGTTGGTGATTTTCCTTGCAGTCTAGGAAATGTAAAGGGAGCAAACATAGACATATGTATGTAGAAATGGATGTAAACTTTGGGTTGTAAGAAGTGAAGTCATTGCGCAAGGGCATTAAAGTGCAATACCACTGAGGGGCCACTTGGGGCTGGCTCCAAAAAACCCTGGCTTTAATAGACTACCATTCATAAAGTGTCAACTTCTCAAGACATAAAAAAGTCGGTAAACTTTTTTTCCACAAGTGGTGTCATTAGTTAAATACTCTCTTCTGATCAGTTTGCTGGTGGTTCTTCTGAAAATAATTTCATAATTAATTCAATACGCCTCAAAAAAGAGGTATGTTTGGGGGCACACATGGTTTGATTGACATACCTGGGGTGTGGTCCGGTTTCTGGTATAGGTGGGCGGGGCATAGTGGCTGCAGGTTTTCAGTCAGATCCACACCTCGCTCCTCCCCAGCTCGTCCACATATGGTCACTTCTGGATCCAAAAAAGACAAGATGGAGACCAAAAAGCCAGATTCCAGGCTTCAAAACAGCAGTTCACAAACCAGTGGGGGATGTGATGTTGCATTACCACGAGGTAGCAACTGCAGCAACATTCCTCAGCTCAATTGCTGCTAAACTACCAGTGCATTCAAGTGTCCCCAATTTTCCACATACACAAAAACAGGGTGATTTTCCCCCTTGCAAAATAACTTTTTTGACTGCAGCATGAGGCAGCTCTTTGGGACAATACAAGTTTAAATGTGTACAGTGAAGTGTGCATGAGTGATTAGAATAAAAACCATCTGTGGAGTCCTGCGGGGAATCTGGAAACGATGAGGTCACTGTGTGTTGGGACCGTGGCGTGGGAGAGGGAGATGATGGCTACAGCCTCTTCATTTTGTTTGACAGGATACGCTCATTCACTTATCTGAGCTTTATTTAATCTTATTTAGTCCCAAAAGAAAAATATACTTATAACTTTCCACAACCATTAGAGAAAGCCGCTTTTTTTTTTTTTTTTCCTTGATAATGTGTTTTAAACTTGCACAAAAAGAGGTGGGAGTGGTCAGATAATATGTCTGACCATGAGAAAGTTCTTTCTTTGTTCCAGCTGTGTGTGTGTGTGTGTGTGTTGCATCATTGCATCACAGCTGTGATCAACTATTGTTTCACAGGGATGAGACAAACAGTTTTGAGCTCCGTACAGTTTTCTTTCATTGTTTGAGTCGTCCAACTTAAAAGGAATTTTCGGCACCATCTCTAATCATGACGTTGTGTGTGTGTGTGTGTGTGTGTGTGTTTGTTTTCAGGTAGCCTCTCTGGTCTGGAGCAGTAAACCCGAGGAGTAGCAGTGTGGCTGTGGTCTGCTGTTCAGTGTTGCTAAGCAAGCTATAGCTGGCACCATGGCGTTGTCATACAAGAAGGATCTGGACAAGTACAAGGATCTCGATGAAGATGAAATCCTCAACAAACTGTCGGCGGAGGAGCTCAAACAGCTGGAGACGGCCCTCGAGGAGATGGACCCTGAGGTCAGGGCTCGGTGAGGGTTGGAGGAGCTCCAGGGCTCCTTAGTGGGAGGAAGTTGTTGTGGCAAAGGGATTTATTGAGAAATAAATATAAATTCAGAAAATAAAGCATTTTATATATATACACCCTTAAAAACCCTTTAACAAATTGTTTACAATCATAATCAACACAACTCTTTAGTTATGGAAAATAAGTTAAAGCTGCAGCGGCTCTCAGGCTGCCAAATGTTTGTGTGTTTATTTGCGAGTCGAGCTGTACAGTATAATGAAATGCCTCCCAAGCCCCCTTGGAAGTTTTATTTATCTTCCATCTAAACCGAGTGAGACTAATCACCCCACATAGTGACCGCACAAAGCTGACAGGAAACAGTCAGCCGCAGGGGAAAAATATTAATTTCTCAATCTCATGTCAGCAAATAGGCAAAGTGTGCACTCAAAAAGAGCCACTGCATTTGGTTTAAATAGCAGCAGTGTGCACAGGCTGGCTCGACCACCCTTGCTAGATTTCCACACATCCTTGTTCATTTTTATGTCTTTATCCTTTAAGCCATGTACAAAGTTAAACTGGTTCACAGAATATTTACTTCTTGTTTTGAGGAGCTTGTAATTCATGTTTATTTCCCACGAGGCTCTCGTAATCCTACATCTGACTACCACGCACACCTGAAGATAAAAGCAGAGCAGCATGCTCAAAGAAATGTGATGCCATAGTGATGAAAGTATCCTCAAATACATACTCTGATGATGATGTGGGGCCTGAGTGAACAGCACTGTGCTGGCACAATGAAACATTGTATGCCTGTATATTTTCATTGTCGTGTTTCAGAAATATTCACATGATTGCATAAATAGATATTTTTGCAGAAGTCATAGATCCATTTAGAGCTTAAAAGCCTGATTCAGCAGCAGTAATAGCATATAGATGGCAGACTTCAAGACTGTAGTGTTTGTATTGGAGTCTCCATCATTTGATAGGTCTAATGTGACTCCTTCTCTCCTCTCTCCTCAGAATGCTCTGCTCCCGGCAGGCTTACGTCAGAAGGACCATACGGAGAAGGGAGCTACAGGACCGTTCAACAGGGATGGTCTGCTCAAATACCTGGAGAAGGAAGCCATGGAGTACAAGGACAGAGATGATATAGTGCCCTTCACTGGAGAGAGAAAAGGTGTGTTTCTGTTGTTCGACAGCGGTCTCCAATAGAAGACCAGACCGAGCTCAAATGCAAAAACAGTTTGCCTTCAAATATTCAGTAAAAACGACCATATTACCGTCGTGTTTGTAGCCAAACCACTTCCACACTGAACAAGTCACTCCCCGCTGTGGAGCTGCTTTCAACCGTGCTTGTTGTTGCTGCTGAGCGAATGTTAAGACACCAGTTATGACATCATTACATCAACAAGTGGGAATATTGTCATGATCACGACAAGATTTTTGTTTTCATTATAGTAAAGTTGCACCAATATTATGATGAACAATACAGCACGGCACACCCCTCGTCTGACATGACTTTTACTACATTTTTGTAGTAAACCACAATGCTTATTGGTAGAAGAAGGTGGGAAAAGCCACAATATTCACGTTTTGTAGTTCAACATAATCACAAAGAAACTCAGCAGATTCCACCTGTGATGGTGTATTTTGTATACACTGCTCTATTGTCATTAGTAACACCAGTAGCACGGTGCTATCGCATGTTAGGAGTGTGTTTCTCAGGGGAAGGAGACTCCCGATGCGCCTGTGTGAGAACCAAAGGTACAGACACAGCAGTAATTACTGCTCTGCTGGCTATGCTGGCATTATTAATGCATGTCTGCTGTTATGCAACATACAGCAGTGTGGGGGAGGTGTGTTTGCACCAGGGGATCGGAGGCAAGGAGTGTCAAAAGAGGAGGCAAGTTTAGGATTTAATGTCTTGAAACTCAGGATATTTTTTATTTTATTTTTTGCTTATTGGTTGTTTCCAGATTAGATTAGTGAATCACGACTTGATTTGCTCAAAGCTAAAGCTCCGGCTGGAGGTTTTTTTTTTTTTTTTCTTCTGGAGGAAGCGATGCAAATCTAAGCCTAAGGTCCTATTTGAATAGGAAGGAATAATTATGATAGTTGTTTTTTTGTTTGTCTTGGCTCATTGATTGAAATCCATCAACAGATATCCGTGTTGCTCACTGTTCGAGGATTTAAACTGCAGATCTGTGTCTCATGTCTTAACGACACAATAATGTCCCAATGTCATGAAACAAATCTTAAATTTTACAATCATTCAAACTGGTTATATGTAACGCTCATAGTTATATCCAGTAAACAGGCTTTTAGCAGGCAACTGTTCCTATAGTTTTTAAATTGAAGGAGTGAAAACACAAGGCTTTTAATGTGGGATGGATCATCACACCAACCTCTGATATCACACAGTTCTCTGCTCAAGGGGGAAACATACTGAGTTTTGTCACAACGGATGTTTGTAGCAGGAATTTTCTCAGAAGAAAATGGGAACCAGATGGGATTAATGTTGTTGTAGAAACTGAAATAACCTCCCAAAAGAAACCTGTTCTGTTCAAACAAGTTTTAAGAGATACCTTTGGCAATGTTTTTAGAAAAGACCTAGGTATCATTTTTATAACGTGACAACATGGCAGAAAAACAAACAAAAAAAGTGAGTCGAGTTGAAACTTTAATGTGTAGAAATGATTTTCGAGAGGAAGACATTCCTTTTGTTGGGGCCTTCAGACAAAGTTACTCCCTCACTGCAGAGGAAATATGGAACTGACATCTTCCCCTGACCTCACCATGGCCTGTTAGACATTATACTGTGTGTGTGTGTGTGTGTGTGTGTGTGTGTGTGTGTGTGTGTGTGTGTGTGTGTGTGTGTGTGTGTGTGTGTGTGTTCTATGACAACATGGAAAACTCTCATTACTGTGGTTGTTTCGGTGGAATGTAGCCGGTTCTCTTCCTCTTGTTATTCTCACCCCCTGCTGATAAATAATGTGGTCACGAGTGTTTGTTTCTCTCGTTTCAATAACGCACATAATTTGCCAGGAAAACAGACGGCTAAAAAGCCACGGCAACCATTGAAGACACTTCAATTAATGTTATTGTGTCAGTCTTTCTTATTATATTTCTATGAGCCATCTTTTTTTTGTTTTTTTATTGTTCATTCCTTTTGTTCGCCCTTGCCCCTTCAGGGGTTGTCAGCGTTGTTCACATTGTGTTCTGGTGAGATGATGGTTAAAGCTGATTATCTCTGATTGCATTTGGAGAGATGCACATTATTTGCAGCATGTTCAGTGGAGTAAAGCTGAGCGTCAGAGCAGGAGAATATTACTTAAAGCATTTAAGATCACTTTGATTAAAGTCTGATAAACACTGTTTTTTTTTTGTGGTTAGAGTGGAGGGTGTGGTGGCGGTACCACTTAAAACACAAAGATGCACCACATGCCTCCAGTATTCTGGTTTCTTATGCATTCCTTTTGTAGTTGAAGCATTTGCCAGGAATCATCCCTGTGTAACTGATGTGATATTTATGTCACAAAATGTCAAGGCAATAGGCTGTATATAAAACTGGAGGTAGTCTGCAGATCTGTAAAGTAAAGCCGATGGGAAGGTGCCGTAAAGTGTAATACGGCTGAGGGCCACTGGGGTCTGGCTACCAAAAAAAAACTCTGGTTCCAGTAGATGCTCATTCAAAAAGAGTCCACTTCTCTCATGAAATAGTCAAAATAAAAATTCCATTCCATAATCAATGAGACATCAAGCCTCAAAGAGAGGTATGTGTTGTTTGATTGAAACGCCTGGGGTGCCCTCAAGTTTCCAGTGTAGGTGGGTGGCCATAGTGTCCACAGATTCTCAGTCACATCCACCCCACGAAAAAACAACCAGATGGGAACTGCCAAAATGCCAGACTCGAGGCTTCAAAAGGGAAGTTTGCAAACTAATGGTTACCGTCATGGTGGGCTGCCAAACCCAACTCCTGTATATCAGAGTTGTCAGTCTGTCTGCACAGATTCTGCTGCTCCAGACAGACACTGCTTTATAGACTTTATTGGCCCGTTTTACCCAAAGAAGTTGTGCAACGTCGTAACCCAATGTGATTTCCTCACCTGGTTAATAACGGATAACAAGACTTCAGGCTGGCCAGTCTCTTGTCCTTTGTTGCTTCCGGCGGGTTAAATGTCGCTCCAGAGGGACTGGTGCAGGATGCTGCCTGATGACTGTATTTACTGTTCACTGGCTCTCAGGAAGTGCCAGAGCCCCCCACTAGGGACCAGTTTCAACAATTTGAGGGGCTTGACTGACTTTGTAGGAGGGAAGAGAGGGAGGGCCTGTTCTCGGGGTGTTTGGATTGAGGAGAGGAGCAGTAAATGGCGACCAGTGTATGGGCTCTTTGTCCAGTCCAAGTGCTTGTTGCCCAAGCAGTGCAGTTTAGATTAGACTCAAGTCATTGTTCCATGACTTCCTTTGCGCTTTCTTGCCTTCGATAGGTTACCATGGCAACACCGTAGTTGTCAAGACAGTCGTGGCTGGACTGAGTTCAGCCAGTCTTGAACTGCCGATGGCTGGGGAATGTTGTGTAAAATAGCAGGAGGCCCAGACTTATTTAAAGAGCACATTTCTGTTCACACTTCACCTCCTCATCAGAGTCACTACTGTTAGTATAAGCCGGCCGAAAGAAGAATTTCAGTCAATTTGATATATCAACAAAGTTCAGTCACAGTTGATGTTATTTGGATTTTTCAGCACCGACTAAAAATAGTGAAAGTTCATATTGAAAATAAGATTTTCTAACTTTATCTCTGATATTTTATATATTGCAAGAAAAAATAGGATTTGGGTGCGACACAGTGTAGAAATGACTTTGAATGTAACAGTAAAGCGAAAGAGAAAGTGATGACCATTACAAGATCCAGAACAAATAAAAAGAGGTTGTGAATTGAGAGACACGTCCCGATTAATGTTGGTGTTAATTCCAAAACTCCGTGTGTGTGTGTGTGTGTATATGAGCTAGGATAGTAGGAAAGGGTTTAGGAGAATAACGAGTCACATTAACCAACAGTTGGACTTTTTATTTTTTGAAATGGGAGGTTGTGTAACATCCCATAAAACATTCACCCGCCTGCGTGGACCTGTTTCTTCTGTCTTTGTTCATGTCAGGGTAATTTATTGTTGCGAAGAGAATTTATATGATGGATGAATTATCTCTTTTTAAGTTTAGTATTGGACTGAAATTCTTCTGCTCTTCTTTCTTCATAGGTAAAGTGTTTGTTCCCAAGCAGAAACCAATAGAAGCGTGCCAGGAGGAAGTCACGACCCTCGATCCAGAATTAGAGGAAGCTCTGTCCAGCGCCACAGACACGGAATTGTGCGATCTAGCAGGTAAGAATGAATAAGTCGGCCTCAACACAAGCTAAACACAAGCTCCTCACCGTCGGTGTTTCCCCGTGCGTTGATGGGGAGAAATAAAAAGGCCCATTGAGCAAAATAAAGCCATTTGTCTTCTGTGCCGTCTCGATTTGTTTACCTTTATTTACTCTGGAGAACACATGCATGCACACTGATTCCTCCCCACAGCTACTGAGTGCATGATTGGCTTTTGTCCGCAGCGATCCTGGGTGTTCACACGCTGGTCACCAGCACTCAGACGTACGACGGGACTGGAAGTAAAGACGCTTACAACAGTGAGTGCAATTTCACTTTTGTTCATTTAAAAGTCCCTGAAGGATTCCTGATCTTGACGTCCGGATGTGTATCTTTTCTAGATGTGATCAAAGGGGAGAAGATGAACCCCGTGTTTGATGAGCCTCCCAATCCCACTAATGTTGAAGAGACTCTGCAGAGGATAAAAAGCAACGACGGCTCCTTAACGGAGGTCAACCTCAACAACATTAAGGTACACGGAGACACAAGTTTTCAGTGTGTGTGTGTGTGTGTGTGTGTGTGTGTGTGTGTGTGTGTGTGTGAGCCCGTCGGACTAACTGCAGCGTGTCCTTGTTGGTTTCTCAGAACATTCCCATCCCCACGCTGAAGGACTTCGCCAAAGCCATGGAGAAGAACACGCACGTCAAGAAGTTCAGCCTGGCAGCGACACGTAGTAACGACCCAATAGCTGTGGTGAGAGGGAGCGCTGTGCTTTGGTTTGTGGGCTTTGAACTGCTCTGTTGACACTCTGCAACCCCTTAACGTCTTTGCTCTATTTCCTCCTCCTTTCTGTTCTTCCGTCCAGGTGTTCGGTGACATGCTGCGGGAGAACAAGACGTTGCAAAGTTTGAACTTGGAGACCAACTTCATCACCGGGGTGGGGGTGCAGGCTTTGGTTGATGCCTTGCGGGACAATGACACGCTCACCGAGATCAAGATAGACAACCAGGTACGCTTACAATGATCGAGAGTGTCTCTTTGCAATTCTCACTTTTCACTTGTCAGAAACTTTTAAAATAGAGCGGCTTCATGCTAGCCTGGCTCCACAGAGCAGTCTTTGCTGTGATTAGAGTCTGGTTTGTTCAATCAGTAACCAGTGGGGGTTGCTAAAAGCGATGGCATTCAAGTCTGCCATTTGTTTCGAAATGTTGTTCAAACAATGGTGGCAGACCTTGAGGAACAGATACAAACAGTTGCAGGAATGCCAGCAGATATCGGAGCGTTGAAGCCGGAGCAAGTGAGTCTGCGTTGGTCATTACCGACATGTTGTTGCTCTCTGCTCACTCTGCGGAGAGTCTCTGCTGTTTCCAGCTCGGTGAGCTCGAGCCAACTACATATATCGTATGTTGGTCACTGTAGATTGGTTAAAGACTTCTCCAGCAGCTGGAATAGTTGGAATGACCTGCAGGCCAGACTCGATGTCGCCTCTCTCATGTCTCTAACTGCAGTTTTTTTTTCACACAAAATGATCTTGTTTCAATATACAATACATTTTGTCACGCTTTTTGTTCGAATTCAACCTGTTCCGTGATAAAGTACGTAATTCACTTGCACTTGTTAAAAACATTATTGTGTGTTCCAGGTCGGAGTCTTTTTCTTTTCTGCCATAGACCAAAGTGACATTCCGACTCTGATGATGCTGATCTCTGTGTGTGTGTGTGTGTGTGTGTGTGTGTGTACTTCAGAGGCAGCAGCTGGGTACGACCGTCGAGATGGAGATCGCTAAAATGCTGGAGGAGAACAACAGCATAGTGAAGTTTGGCTACCACTTCAACCAGCAAGGACCTCGATCCAGAGCAGCGGCAGCGATCACCAAGAACAACGACCTGGGTATGAAACACACACGCGCGCACACGCGCACACACACACACACACACACACACACACACAACAATTTGAGGTTTGTTTCAACTTGTAAAAGCCGAGTTATTGCGTCATCTATGACCTTCCACCCGGTATCTACAGTTTATAAGGGAGCGTCCTGATAAAGTCCTGATAAATTGTCGTGACGTACTGGCTCAAACATCTGTTCAGTTTCTTCTTCAGTCCACAGTGACGACCTCTGCTCTCTCTTTTAGCTCCTCCTCCTGTCAGAGCTGCGGTAGCACAGGTCTGATGCATGGGTGTGGCTCAAAGTGTGTCAATGCATCAATCATAACAGCGATTTCTTTCACAGTGCTTGAATAGAGAATTCACTGCATTAACAGTATGGAGACTGACATTGTGTGATGTCACGTCTTTGAGAGTGATGACGTTTCACGTGTTGTTTTCTGTACACACTGACACGCGCTGTTGAAATGGGTGTAGACTTTGGCCCCATGACGACTCGCGTAGCGTCTTCAGGATGAACTAACATGCCTGTGTAGGTTGAAAGTGGCCTCGCATGTTTACAGTTGTGCTTTTTTTTTTGGCTCTTTGTCATCCTGTTCTTCCTCTCTAGTCCGCAGGAGGCGAGTGGAAGGGGACCTGTAGGGACGGAGGCCGACCCGTCTCCCAGCCAATCCTGTTTTTTCATCTCATCGCGTGGAATAATTTCAGCCAATGCCCCGGTCTCATGTCACTCTGTGGAAACTTTAGTCTTGTGCCAAACTGTGGGGCAAGGCGCGCTCAACCAGAACATACATCTGAGAAGAAGGGAAATAACTGGAATACGCCCGCTCCCCATACACGTTCAAACTTATGTTTATTATTATGTTGTTATTGAAGGTGTAAATCTTGTTAGTTTTTAGTCATTTCATTTCAGATGCTCCTTTTTTTTTTTTTTTTTTTTTTTTTTTTTTTTAGCCTTTATATTATCTCCTGACTTTTTACTTGCTTTTTTTTTTTTTTTCTTTTATACAATGCTGTAATCATGTGAACTAATCATGAACATTTACAATGTAACAAACAACAATAACGGCTTTGTGGAAACGGTAACTAATAGTATGAAACCCCTCGATCCTCTGTTCTCATAGTTTGCAAATAAGGTCAAAGCTCCATGTTGAATTCCTGTATCGTACCGGCTGTAATTGTCATTAGAAAGATGGTGATAGCTCTGAAGTTGATGTTTGCATCTGCCTTGACTTTCGCTTCAGAAAGTGATGTCATTCCGGCCGGGCTGCAGGGGACAGAATGGTTGGGGCTTAGTCATGCCCGCAAGCCTCTTCAGACTGCACGGCTGTCTGGTGAGTTGTAAGAACCAGCAGCATGGTGCAGGGATGACTCTTGGGCTCTGATGTCATTCCCAAATGTTGTACATCGCATGAGCAGAGTGCTTTTATTTGTAGGTGTTGTTTACTGGAGTTGCCTTGTAAAGCCAGCTAGACTGTTGGACTCGTGTGTGCAAGAGGTTTCTTAGTTAGTGCTGGTGTTGCGCTGTCGTCAGCCGACAGACGAGACGACTGCAAAGTGTGCTGAAGACGCCCCCATACTGTTGTAAAATACATACTGTAATTATCAGTGCAGATTATTTTCAAAGTTGCTTTACTATTTTATTCTAACTAAAGGTCTTGTTTTGATACGGTTCAAATTCTCATCTTGGTTATTATGATTACTATTATTTTTTGACATGAATTATAACCAGGGCTTTATATTTTGGATTAAATAAAAATGGGAATTTACTGTAAAAGGAAAAAAAGATTTCGAGCCAGACAGAAAAGTCTTCAATCTGCTCTTACAGATGGTGCAAATGTCTGCTCAACTCACTGGGTTTCTTCTGATGCTTAACCACGCCAAAGACCAACACATGCACTGCTTAAAGTATCAATATTGGACTTAACGGTTATTGGTTCAGGTTTCCAGAGCACAGATCTGAGAAAGGAGTCTCCCGGTTAACGATTATCTTGACATTTGTAGATCCTACCATGCCACTATATATTTCTTTTCTTTTCTGTGGGCTGGTCATTGCGAAATGTTCACGAAGAACACTGAGACGTGAGAAAGAGTTGGCAAACAGGTTGTGTGAAAGTTACTTCTTAGGTTGTGACTGCTTGTGAATTGTTTCTTTGAACTGCGTCTCCCAGATAGAAGTGCTAAATTAAGGTTTTCCTCCTCCTTCACACAAACACTTTCATTTGGCTCTGAGCAGTGGCACGTCGTTCATTATGTCAGAAATGACGACGTGCTATGTCTGCATTAAATTGAACTTCCTTCGGTACACTAACTTTCTCTGAGATGGGTAGAACAGGACTAATTCAGGAGTTACTTGAAACATGTACATACTGTTTATGTGTAACAGGTTAATGCCGGCATGTCGTCGTCCTTTGTGAGCATCATGTGTCCGTTGACCAAAAATCTCCTTTCATCGGCCTCACATACATTCCTCGGACAGGAGTTGTACTTTGGGTTTTTATATGCGTATAATATTTCCAGGATCATATCTGCAAGTATCTCTTTTTCAAACCTTTTGTTTTTGCATCGCTCTGTTTCTGCTGGGCGGTCAGCTAAAACCGAAATCTGCTTCTTTGCTTGGGCTGGTTAATATTATGTTACTCATAATATGTATATTCATTGTAAAATGCCATCTCAAAAAAATCTAATTGCACACACGCACACACACACACACACACACACGCACGCACACACACGCACACACACACACACACACACACACACACACTGATATGTGTGTGCCACATAAATCTCCACATGTCACTGCTGAGATTTTTTTTGTACCTTAAATCAAAATCCAGGTGTTAACACAAGGAATATGTATTATTATAAAACCACAAGACTGGTAAAACACACTGCTGAATACATAACATCTTCAACAATAAATGTTTTTACATACTCTGCCCTTTTTTGCATTTAGTCTTTTTTTCCTAATCAACCTGCTCCTTAAAATAATAATATGGACTACATGTTTTCCAAGTAAGCTCAAATATATATACATATATATATATATATGTCTATATATATATATTAAATCTCTTAGCATGACATTTTGGACCAAATTTAATAATAGGTTCCTTGTATTCAGCTCCTGATTAAAACGGCAGCAGGTTGAACAGTGAGCTCCTGATACTGCTCTCCAGACACACACAGTTTAAAGGTGGGATTTCTACGGGATCACAAAGAATGGAAAATAAAATATTTACTTCTGCTAACCCCACCAGAGAAAAATGTCAACATTGCTCTCATAATTATTCTAGTCTTTTACATTGGCATTGTAATTATTAAGCAATAAAAATGTACAAGGTAAAAAGGAGATGTACAACACCATCAGTGCGAAACATAAGAGTACACGGAAAGACCAATGAAGAAGCAGTTGTGGGTTGGAGGTGATCATATGGGTGTTGGTACTTTGGTAAATGCCGCCAAACAACACGAGGTCTCATTGCAGCCCGTTGATTTTATAGTTCGTGGGAGTGGGAGGGGGACAGTGTCACATTTTTCATAAATCTGGCCCTCTGTGTCTTTGAACGTTTCTAATTAGCACGAAAGACAAAACACAGCTGAGGCTGATGGACACGTCATTAGTTGAGCAGGTCATACAGCAACGGGTGATTTCAGCATTTTACCCGAGGGTGGTGCAAGAGGAAATGTTAGGATCACTAAAGTCAGCAAGCCCATCCAATAGTTGTTGAGACACGTCATCAAACCCAAAAATGTTAATCTGATGGTGGGTACCAGGGGGAGAGTCGGTAGATCACAAGTTCAGTAAGATTCATCCTCTAAGGAACACGGGGGAAGGGTGTGGGGAAGGGGGGGGGTTGACAGCCATCCCATTTCCTCCTCAAAGAATCATGCCACTAGTAAATGTACAAAACTCTTGTGTAACTACTGAATTGTAGATTTAAAGCTGACATGTCAAAACTCAAGTTCAAATAGTGCCCTATTCTTAAGCACCAACAGGCCTTTTAGTTTGGGAGAATCTCTGTGTGGTGTACACCTTTTTAATAAGTTCCAGATCCAGTTTTTGAGGTTGTTTGCACATGCCTGAGAGATGATGTAATGTATATGACTCCATCCTTCTCTGGGTTTCCTGTGCCAGAGTGTTGCTGTGAGCTGCTGTCAGAGAAAACTCTGCACTGCTGGCAGTGAACTGTGGCCAGCCGGGGGAGGCTGGGGGAGGGAGGGGGGGGGGGGGGAGTGACTCAAGTGTTTCCACTCTGAGGAGAGCAAACGAGAACAGCAGGTTTGTGTCATGTCGGTTAATCACACCAGAAGGCATCATTTCAGAGGAAAAATCCCAACCTAGAATCAGAATCTGAGAGTAAAATATACAGTTGTCCTCTTATGTAAGTACAGTCCAACTCTGCCCTCAGACCAGGACTATTAATAAGCACAGCCTCCACATGTGCAAAAAATAGACTAACTAAAAGCTTCTGGTCCATGTTTTGGTTTGATGTCGATGTTCAAAGAGCACCGTCATAAATAAGATGTTATGAGTATCTTCAAGAAAAACGGGGGATTCTTTGGCATTTAATGAAGACGCAGCTTTAAAGGTGCAATATTTACGACTTTTACTTTGAAACATTCAAAAGTTAGCTACAACACATTCATCAGAATCTGAAGAAATAACATCGTTGACGTTACGTCAAAGATGTCTGTGTATTGTGTTGCACAGATATGAACTGAATCTAGCATGCTGACCAGCCAGCCTGACCAGTCCCATCTCGTAATACCTCTGCACACCTCAAGGGGCGACATGAGTCCCTCTAGCGTCCAGTCTGCCAACAGTCCAACATGAAGAAGTATCTGCAGTGTAACATTTGAAACTGTTGAAAAAAACAGAAGCAGGACAAGAGTTAACATTTTCAAATGAATGAACTTTATTGCTGAACAAGCAATGTTTTTTCTTCCTGGTCAGGAAACAACCGTATGTGACCAGCTAGCTATCAAACTGAGGCAATTTTTACATAGTAAACAAACCAAGCCTTCTGACCTTTTTTTGGGGCAATTCAAAACATATCTTTAGGACGGCTAACAACAACACAAACGATGCCGAAAAACATGCGGATTGCGTAGATGTATGTTTTTTTTTTTTTTTATGGTTGTTTTCTTGCTACTTTGGTCTTGCTGAAAATAGAGATTGCAAACTGTAATATAATTTTCTAATTGGATCCATACTATGATCTAACTTTACACTCGTTATTTATTAAAAGAAAAAAAAAAAAAGAGCCAGTGACAAACTAAGAAAATACACAAAATTCAAATAAACTGCCAAAATTGAGTTGAGAGCCGCTACAGGGACTCACTATCGCCTCCTAACATACAAAGTGGTATTACAAGACAGGACTTGTATCTTACCTACTGCGCGTTTAAAGGAGATCTTCACTCAAACTTGTCTTACTGCAGTGCACATCAGGCCTGACCATTTTAACACATTGGCAAGGGCAGTCTGACTAACTGATACATCAGTGCAACTGGAGGTGAGGCGGCTGGATCAGGTGCAGACTGCTCGGTGATTCAGACAAGCATTAACATGAACAGGAGTGATATAAAAAAAAGGCAGCAGATGTTTTACATTTACAGACATGAACTTGTCCAAAAATGTTCGTGCTGACGTAGTAATCTGACAACACTTAAAGCTACCGGGGCTTCATTTTCTTTCTTCTCTTGCTTTGCCAGCTTTTACACTTTTTTTTTTTTTAAATTTTTTTTTTTTTTTTAATTTTTAACAATAGTTGTGATCACCTGAACACGAGCAGTTAACGACTAAGACCGAAAAAGTGCAGTTTGCGCTGCCAGCTCAGAACAAAACTCTCAGGAGTCCTTCTCTATCATGACCTCGCGGGTTTGAACAAAAGGCTCACAGATTACAAAGGAGATGAGAGAATGGGAAGGACACTCGTACTGTGCTGTGTTCACAAACAGCCAAGCTGAAGGGACTCAAGCTCTCATTGAATAAAGTGCTACGACACTTGTAATGTGTTTATTTTGGGGGAAAAACAGGCGACAAACCGAATGTACACCCTCATTTAAAGTTTAGGAAGAGATTCAAATCATCAATAATATTCAGGGGAAGTCAGTGTGCTCCAATCAGATTTCAAACCCTGTTCGTTTCCTTTGCTGAAGCCCCTCCAGGTTCGAGCTGACGTGTTTATCGGGAGAATGAGGGCATTGATGTTGTCCTCCAAGCACGGCCTCATACTTGACAGGGTTATGTCATAACTGAGAAACAGTGAAGTGAGTGAGAATAAATAAACAACATCTGTTTTTTTTTCGTGAGTTTGATCCAATCCGTCTAAGCCTGAACATGCAGCTGCTTAATTCAGTCTATCTCTGGCCTAAAAATAAGAAAAGTCAGGTCGATCACTGTTTATGTAAGATGTGATGGTGGGAATACTGTTACTTCTCTATTAAAGAACTCAAATTTGAGCTCAGTGAACATATAACTCTTATGAATAAAAAAGTGTATCCGGTCTTAAATGTTAACACCTCTGTTAAACGGCCACCAAGGCCGTTCATTTTCCTCCCTTTTGTGTTAAAAATAGTAAGTTATCTCAGGCTCATAACGTTAAGCACATTCTGCCGAGTAAAACTGCCTTTCATTTCAAAATTCCTGCTCAGAGTGGAAAATTAATTATGAGCAGTGCTTGAGAGCAATGGCTGGGTTGCAATAAAAACTGTACAATTTCAAAGAACCATTTGGGTGTCAAAACCACTAACTTTCCACTCCATAATGGGTCAATTTCTGTAGTTATGAATTCCTCAGTATCAGATTGAAACCTATTATGGGTCTGCTATGGTTAATTAAACCGTTTTACATATTTTTGGATAAACAACCCTCTAAAACAGAGTCCAGACAACCAAATCCAACCAAACCAACAAGGAGGCTCATGCTCTTGTAAAAGGACACTCTGGAAAGCATTTATTATAAAATGTGTGCTTCTATATCATTTCTGAACTCTAAAGCATTATTACATTTTCAGAGTAACATTATTTCACTTGATTTGTGTGTTTCAAAAAGTTGCAGGACTGACCGGTAATTCACTTGCACCATCTGATGGTTGAAAATATTAGGCACTTGGCATTGGTGCAATTCCAAAAGTGACCAGTAGGAGTCAGTAGAGATCTATAGTTTGAAGGTGTCTCATATTCAACATGTTTTCTGTGTTGTGTAGATGCACACATTTTATTTTACAGTAATCTTTAGACAGCAATATGTTAGGCTACTTTAACAGTTGTAAACTTTAAAACTATTTATGTATAATTGGAACAGAAATACTCCAAATCAACTTCAGTCCCCTCGTAACACCATAAAACTTGAATTCCTGCTAAATAAATTAATATTGCTGGATAGCAAGAGTGATATTTCACTAATTGCAATATCCTCTTCCCTCAGAGCTGTATGGGTGAAGTTGGATCAGGAAGCGGCCAGAGAGATTGTCATCATGGTTACACGGTGACAGATAACTCGCTGCTATTACTTCTCCTCCCTCCTGTTGTCCTGCCTTTGTCTTCTTTGTTTTTTTTAACTTATAAGAGAAGGAGAGGGCAATGCCAAGTAATCCAAATCCTACTAAGCACATGTGGTCAAGCTCTTAAAGTACGATTTTGACGTAGCCTATTTCTAGACTTGAGTATTTCCATTTGACTCAATACTTTCACTCCACCACATTTCAGATGGAAATATTGTCGTTTTTACTCCACTACATTTATTTGGCAGCTTTAGTTACTTTTCAGATCCAAAAGGTTTTTTTTGAGTTCAACACATGGTTATTGTTTCCAACCTTATTGTCTTCTGACATCTTACAGAAATCAGTGTGTAGTCAGAGTCCCATTTCAGATGTCTGTGAGTTGTTAATAGGGAATTTTTTTCCCTCTAGACTTCTCACATTGTTTCATTTCAATAAATGCTCAAATGATCCAATATCTCACTGAAAATCAAAAATTAGACATAGCCCATAGGCAAAGTGGCTAAAAGTAAAGGTTTTATTCATACATGCAACAATCACTCACTGGAACATGTTGCAGACTTTAGGTGCTCTTTAAACAACTCTCCATGCCCTCCATTTTAAAACCTAATTTGCAAGTGATTAAAAAAAAAAACGTGTTAGAAGAAGAGAAGAACCTTTGGTACATGTCATAAGACTTGCTGAAAAAAAACCCACACAGGATCACGGATGATATGCCAAACAAAACATTAAGAAAATCATACGTTATTTCGTTATTCATGAATCAAACGCGCACACACACACACACACACACACACACTCAAAGCAATTTTATGCTTAAGTCAAAAATAGGGAATGAAAATATGGGCGAGGAACCGAAATGATTTTGTAATTCAAACTGTTCGTGAGAGAGGGAAGTCACTGAATTCTTTGTTTGTGGTTCTCTAAAAGCGTGCAGGAAATACTGGGATCCAGATTTAATGCAGTGTCCCAACGCATGCATCCACTGAGTATGCATGTACTTAGTGCTGAAAATTAATCCTCATTTTTTTTTGCCTATATTTACATTTTGGTCATAATTAAATATCCTTAATCAAATGCTTCTGATACACACTTCCATTCCTGATCCTGATTATGAGATCGTTTTCTCATAATTAAAATGTACAGCAGACTATTGGGGCAGGATTTGGAGCGCTTCAGATCTCGCTTGCGTTGAGCTCCCTATTCTCTGTACTCTTACATAAGTCTAATAAGCTGATTTCCATTCGAATATGTCAAACAGAGAGATTACTGCAGCATCATCTATAACCAAGAGAGACTAATTGAATAAATTAATCATTCAGAGATCATGAATCCACTTGTTGCCTCCCAGTATTTGTCCCTCAGTGAATTAAATGTCATGGATGTGCAACCTGTGCATCCCAAATCAGCACCTGGAGCCTTTGTATTCCTGTTAAATAACATATTACTACCTTTCACTACCACTACATATGAATTCCTTAATATGTTAACAATGTTTGTATTATCACTGCTTTTCACTGCCAGCATTTTATTAGGACAAGTACCTCGACTATCTTCCCAACACAAATCTGATAAACCACTTCAGAGAATTTACTACCATCCTGGTTCGTGAATAATCATTAAACTGTACAGAGCGGACAGACGACAGGGACAGGAGGCAATGAAAATTGACACCAGCCACCATCCAGTAATGAATACATGATGAGAAGACTTCTGTCCTCACACAAGTTCACAGACATAACACGCCAATTTAACTGGGATTTATCTTCTTGTTCCTTCATGGTCTTTAATTTGCTTTTCTGCAACCACGAACTGACCTGCTGCTCCTCTGTTTACAGCATCCTCACAGGATGGACCCACACGCAGGCTGCAGCTTGATATCTTCAAATAAGCAGACACACGTTTTCAGTGAAAATTTAAAAAAAAATCAGGAGATAATAGAGATTTTATGGCACAAAAACTAATTTTTAGTTGCTGTTATCATGCCATACAAAGAAAACTTTAATGAAATGAAAAGTTGACATTCTCAGTGCAACTATTAAATTAATGATAAAATGTACTTTATTGTGTTGTAAAATGTATACTAGATCAGAAGAACAGTCATTTGAACTCAGATTGAAAAAAGCCCACATGCACTCCAGGGTTCCAGATCATTACAAATTGAAACAGACATTTTCATATTAAATTAAATACCTTATTCATTATACTTTAGGTGAACTGTAGGAATATAAACATGTTTGATAAGAAATCAAGTATTTGCATATTTGGCTCTTTTTGCTGTAACTATATCATCTCAATTTTATACTTCCTTTCCATGAAATAACGGAATATTTTCTTTGTGTAACTGATGTCACAATGGTTGCGGGGCATACAGAAAATATTTCCCTCATTAAGCAGACTTCAACACTTCCCAGCATGGGAAAATCCCAAATGTATTTTTTTTTTATAGCTTTTGCCATGTGGTGATAATGGAAATCCTGTTGTTTTCAAGCATGATTGGTCATGGGACTATCAGGCAGGTTCCTCTAACAGCTGGCAGCCAACAGCATTGGCTCCACATGTCACATGCAGTGGTCAGTAGTCACAAGGACCTGCTGAATGTTTCCACTCACTGTGAAATACCTCTCCAGTTCTTAGTTTTTGTGATATAGTGTATTCTTGAAGAGTACTACGTACACAAGAAAAGTAGGTTAAATAGTTCAACCTCGTTTTTTTTTATTGCAGCCAATAAATGAGTGACTATTTTACAATGTTTAATTTGGTAGAAGTATAACTAGCACAACTGGTTCCCAACACCTGTGCTACAATTAGTGATCATGCTAAATTTATTTAATAAAATCCAACCATGTGGGTGCAAATATAGACAGAATCAACGACGGCTTTAAAACTAGATTTTTAAACTACAAGTTGGGAGTTTCAACCAGTTGTTTTAGGTGTTGGTCCCACCAACAGTGACTGTGATTTAGTTGTACTGACAAATAAAATAGTACTTATTTAAATCCCAGGGAACCTGGTTCCTTGGGGGGCCTTTGGAGGTCTGGTGCCCACTTTATCCAGCCTGTAATCCATTTTCTCACTGGGTGAACATTTCTATTTCCATACTTGGATTGCACATAAACTGCACCTTGCTGATGCCTCACAGTCATGTCTGACTTTTCTGGAGTGATGAATTAATAAAACATCATCATGTATTTCCTTGTGATTGGTAACCACAAATTTAATGACTTGGCTTAATCGAGCTGTTTAAAATGAGCTACTTAGCTGCCTTACAACTGGCCAAGAAATGTGAACGCATATAGCTACTTATTGTCATAAATTTTAAACGGCTTTGGGGTTTTAATTTCGCTTATGTCCCTTTTTTTTTTTTTCTTTTTTTTTTTTTTAAATATTTTCCTTATTGACTGTTGAAAAAAGTTAACCAACAACAACAGGAAGTAGCTGACTGGAAGTTATCAGCTTTCAATAATACACGACGTTGAAACACGATATACATCTAATTTTACTCTATATATTTATAACGCATTGTCACAAGGTTATCAAATACCTTTCCAGTCGAAAAGTCTGAAGTACTGCAAAGTAATTTGAAAATATGACCGGAAATTGTATCATTGTTGTTCCTCCTGGACGTTTCAACGTGGCTTACGTATTTACGTCAGCGTAATGGGTGTATGACAAAAGAGAGCCGTGAGGTAGCGGTCCCCGAAACATGTCTCTTATCCCCCGGGTCGACTTGCTCACCATGCCCCGGGATGGGAACCTCCATGCCGCCTAAACCAACCAACCAACTCCTTTATTGCAGCGAGTCAAGTGCAGCGTTGAAAGAAGCTGAGGCACCCGGGCTCTTTGTTTATTCGAGAAGATGGCGGAGTTCTCGCCCGTCCTGCCGATGCGGGATGGAGGTGGACGATTCGCCCAGCCCATCTTCCCTCGGTCCCGGTCCGGTTCCGAGTCAGAGAGCGAACTGTCCCAGAGCCTGGCTCGGACCAAGATCCGCTCGTACGGAAGCACGGCCAGCGTCACTGCCTCTCTGGGGGAGAAATACATCGAGCATCGGGTTACAGACAGCGATACTCTGCAGGGGATTGCTCTCAAATACGGAGTCACGGTAAGGTCGCTGCTCGCCCACAGTCCGCGGGGTTAGTTTAAGCTTTGAGTTTTACCTCGACAAGAAGATCTAACAGGAAACAACAGTTCGCTTTTGTGTGGAGGTGACAGGTTTACTCCTGTGTCCCCTCGTGTGTCTCCACACCACGGTTTGATTGCCCTTAAATGTCAAGCAATAGACTCAGAAACCTGAACCTAGAAATGTCCCATTAAAGCCTGTGAGCAGTCAGTATAATAGATGTGGTGCTGCACCATCCACAGCTGCTTGGCATCTTGTTTCAGCCAGCAAGCTGGAGGCCTGCAGGAAGAAGTTGTGACCCGACACATCAATTTCTCATCCCCCCCCCCTTCCGGTTGCTACAGTCAAGATTGCGCGTAAAGTAAAAACTCAGTGGACAAAAGAAAAGTGATGCCACAGAGTTATAATACTTCCTAGAAGTAGACTACTACTTGCCTTATGTGTCTAGAAAGTTATAAAGGGATTATAAAGTTGAAGTAGGTGTAATCAGAACAAGGAATGTGGTTAATCTTAGAAATTCTACTATTTCAACACTCTTCTTTTTGTTGTCATCCTGACAACCAGATGGAGCAAGTCAAGAGAGCCAACAAGCTGTTCAGCAATGACTGCATCTTCTTGAAGAACAGCCTCAACATCCCCGTGGTGACGGAAAAGCGCTACATATTTAACGGACTGTCTCTGGAGTCTCCTGATGGGGACGGCGAGATGGCATGCCAGGAGACGGACACACCTTGTATTATGACGCAGGATATCGAGGGACCCTCGCCGCCCTCCTCCCCGCCCCCCGAGGACTCCCCGGCTCCCCAGCCTCAACCAGAGGAGCTGTCAGCCAAAGACTTCTTACACAGACTGGACTTGCAAATTAAACAGTCAAAGCAGGCTGCACGCAAGCTGAAAGAAGAGGAAGTAAGGTGAGGTGCTGCACAACGCCCGGCCAACGGCTGCTTCCTTTATCTTTGTTGTTGATAACAATCTTTGACATCAGCCTGTGAACTCTCAGGGCCTGTTATTTCTCATCTAAATTTGACTACATAAAATAAGTCACCCTCGTGTTCTTCAATGTCACAATCAGACTTGTGCTTGATGAGTATTGGCATCCAATCAGATTGTTTTTATTCTGGGCGTGAGGGCTGACTTTTGCTTCAAGGACACCTGTCGGCAGCAAACTGCAGTTTCTTGCTTTGGTGTTGACGAATGAATAATCACAAACACCGAGTCGTGTTTTTCTGCCTGTTCGAGGTGCCCGATAGTGTAGAAGACAGGATAGATTTATAAATTGGCATTTAATCCAGATGGGTTTGTGTCTTGAGTTTTGTCCCTTCCCCCAAAAGCAGATGGGGCTCGTAGACTCGCAATACGACTATGGGAGCGTTTGCCTCGCGGCGCTTGTAGGAAAAAGGTGGCCGGACTGTGGCGTTTGAGCTCAGCCGGTGATTGTCAGACGTCCCAGTCAGCAGGAGAGGAGCAGAGCCTGAACATGTTCCCGCAGAAGGAGGATTGAAGACAGGAATCAGGGTTTTTGCCAATCCGCTGCAGTACGCGTCAGGTATTTAACAGGAGCTCTGGCTTGCTGAATCAGGCCCGTGCACGTCTTCCTGACACTGCAGCTCGAGACAGAGAGCTGCTTTCACGTTACCTCAGCGGCGAAGTCGTAGTGGACGCCCGGCATACGCTCATTCATAGAAAGGCTGTGCTGGTGCTATCAGGTCGGTGCGGACTGAGTCACGCTGCAGCTGATTCCTCTACAGACACGCGCGCTGTTTTTCCTCTGCAGGCTCTTTTAAAAGTGTTTTGCTCATATTATTATGTTTTCAGGGTGAATAGTAGCCCAGCTGTTGTTGTCAGGGAAACATTACCTCACGGTTTCAGCAGCTGCCCCAGTTCAACTGTCCATTATATACATAGACTGTAAGAACATTTTATAGAGCTTTAAGATATCCAGTTTTATCAAGTATATTTAATTCATAAAATGTAGAATTTGCTGCGTGCTGTCAAATTAATTTTGATTTGATGTTCTAATATGGTCTCGCATTCAACAATTTCATCAAAATAAGTAAGAAAAAAAATTCTTAAGACAAAATATAAAAAAATGGAAAATTACACGACGAACTAGATTTGAAGCCCTTAAAATTACTCTTTCATCCTCCTGCCTTCAGCTTCTCTCTCATCTCTTCATATTTTCGGACAGTTTTGTTGTAAAACCTTAATTTCCATCCTCTTCATTTTGATCCTCCCATATTTGATGCTCTACTTGAAGTGTGCGTAGTACTTACTAGATCCCAGCTTCCTTAAATGACTGTCTTTTATTATATACTTACAGTATCTATGTTTAAATTCCTCCTTAGATGTGAGAAGATTGTCTGTCGTTGTATCAAGACACCATTATCTCAAGTGTTTTATTTTTACGTTTTTTTTTTTCTTTTCACTCAGCACCCACTGATTTCGTTTTTTAATGAGGAACTCCAGGCCTGTGCTTTGTTGTACTAAAGCACGAGCCTTGAGTAGACAAGAGTTGTTTTTTTTAATACTTCTCCTTAAATGTTTACCTACCAGCTGAGCTTTGTGCTCACCTCTGCCTTTGACTCCAGGCACATAAAAGGCTCGTCTGTAGAGCTGCAGTGTGTTTGGACAAACAGAGGCGCACTCCGTTGTTTCCACACAGTCCCACGGCAAACACAGACCGCACGCCTCTTTCACTTCCTGCAGAAGGTGAAAAAAAACCCACAAACACCTTAAGCTAAACTGTGGGGAACAGTCGAATGTTTGACGCTTCTTCCTTTAGAGGACTTCACATCATCTGTGTCATATCATTTATCACTATTTGGAAAACAAAGATTCTTCAAGTTGAAAATGTAGCCACATAATTGAACAAATTCAATAAGTACTGTGACATCCTTCCTAACACTTACTTTAACAGTAAGTAATTAGTAATTATTTATTCAGCACTTTTTAAACCAAGATGATGAGGGGAAGGACAGTGGGGTGATTATAAAACAAAAAAAAAACAAAAAAACCCTTAGAGGCACAGAGCACAGTTAGATGCAGGAAGCAAGTCCCAATTTATTTATGAGTCCGAACAAGTTAATAGTAAAGTACACCAAGTTTGAAATTACATGCTGAAGTGTGGTCTTTAAATATCTCGGGACAAAATAAGATGAATCCAGGTATAAAAGATGTTCCACAGGTCATAGAAAACACTTTGCAGTAAATAGGAGAAAAATAAAAAGTATCACACTTGTTACTTGGACCAAGACCAAAACCAGAGTTTTCAGAAAATTTAGATTGATTAAAAAAAAATAGATCTGTTGAATAGACTTAGTGAAGTGCATGATTTGTTTAAAGGTGGTTATAAACAGTGGTGTTTTTGTGGCATTAAACAGGTTTGCTCTTCATTGCATCACAAGGATAAAAAAAAAAAAAAAATACTGTAACTCTGGAAAATATTGCACCAGTTTGCTTTTTCCACAAAGGCTTCTTTCAAGACCAAGTTGTACTGAGAAATCGATAGCGAGTTCTTTTTGGTGTAAACGATCGATCCTGTCCTCCCTCTGGATGTTTTTTTTTTTTTTTTTAACCCACTTCTCTATCATCCTTCTTTTAGCCTCCTGCCTTCAAAGTTAAACTTTTCTCTGCATCCTCTGTTGACATCTAGTTGTTATTCTCAAAACTACACTGCAGCTAAATAGCTTCTGAGAAAACATTTTTGTTCCAATGAAAGAATGTGTGATTGCTCGCACTTCTGAAGCGGATTTTCTAGTAGAGCGTTTAAAGAAAGAAAAAAAAGTTATACATATGATGAATCCCAGGACTGGACAGAATGTTTTGTACCGACGGGCCCTTTTCTGAACAGGTGAACCTTCACCTGTGGCCGAGCAATACGAACAATACGGCTGCTTGGTTAGCCTCATCCATTATTCACACTCTCACAGAGACACTGTGGTGATCAGGAAAGTAGAGGGAGACAGAGAGGACAGCAGTTAAAGCGTGTGTGTGTGTGTGTGTGTGTGTGTGTGTGCGTGTGCGTGTGCGTGTGCGTGTGTGCAATCATACTGAAAGTGTTGCCACTGCGGACAACATCTGAGTAAAGCTTGTTTTTCTCATTTGCAGGAGGAATGAGGACTACATGGCCCCCACGACGTCATACCAGGAGATATAAGGGACCCGTCTGTTTACCTGAAGCCCCGACTCGGACACACATATACACACGCGCACACACACACACACACACACACACACACACACACACACACTACCACAACCTCCTTCCAGTTTTTTTCTTTTCCTTTTTGTGTTTACCAGACCATGTTGAACAAGTGTCATGTTTGCCTTTTTTTTTAATTTATTATTGAAATGGATTTCATATGTATATTATTATTATTATTATTTATTATTATTATTATTATTATTATTATTATTATTATTTTGAACAGTGACTGTGCAACTTGCATAAGGAGCATCGGAGCACACGTGCCCATCCACTCATCATATGCTTGTGTGAAGCTGCTGTACAGAAACCACCTGCTGCTTATGTTCACACACACACACACACACACACACACACACACACACACGCACACACACACACACACGCACACACACACACGCACACGTGCGCTAAGCAACTCCAGAAGGATTAGCTTGTTAGACTTGCTAACCGCTTCTGATGTTCTAAATCTCCTCCTAGAATAGGATCATCGGAAAGTATATCCAGGCCTTCCTCATCAGTGTTTACCTGTATGAGCTCACCCCAAACAGAGGCAGCGGATGGACTCGAGCCTTTGACCACCTTTTCATTTGCCTCATAAATGCTTTTTTTTTTTTTTTTTGGGGAACAAGGGACTGCTCTATTTTTGAAGTGTGAATGCATTATTTATGTGTGTGCAGAACTGTCTGTAACAGCTGTTTTATTGTGCTTTTAAATTCTGTTGGTTTTATTTGGGGAGAATAAATATGTATTTAAGCCAGACATGAAGAAGTCAATTATTTGGTTACTTCTGGTCATGTGGATGTCAGTTTTGGTGCGTTCTCAGCGCTGCGTGATGATCACAGTTAAGTACACAGGTAAAGAAAAGGCAATGTTTTAATTGCTTTTACAACTTTAGGAAAAAATCACAAATATTTACATTTAAAAATACTTCATCTTTTTGCCTCTACAGAGATGGAAATGTTGAACTCGGAGACATGCAGAGAATTGATGATTCAGACATCGCCCCCTTGTGGGCTTCAGAGGAAATACAGCATAACAAAAGAGTACAGAGCGCGCTGACATGAAACACAAATATATTTTTGGTAAAGTAAAAAGCAAGAATACATTAAGATCTTACGTATACACTGGAGGGGGGGATATAACAGGCTAAAACAAGTTACACGAGTATAATTTGATATATGTGTATTTTGTTACAAAAATGTATTTGAAAGTTATGACAAAGCTACAGCATCATGTTCTCATCACATTCATTTCCCACGGGAGTCAGGTTGGGGTAAATTCTAGCATTATGTATGGTGAGTCTGTTACATAAAATAGTCTGATTTCTCTAATGATTATTACTCTGCAATCTTGGCGTGCAAATAAATCGGGTAGCTGTAAGGAATAACTTTTAATTTTGTGTACTTATTAAGTCCCATGTCTTGGTGTGTTTTGGGAAGGTAAACAAGTTCCCCTAAGCAGGTACTTTTGAATACACAGCACATACTTTACCATGCCATGGGAAGTAATTGTAAGTAGTCAGGGTTTTGTGGGAGATCTTGGTGTCAGGTTAAGTCCTGTGTTTCAGGCCAGAGCTTGGTTGGAGGACAGATGATGGTGTTACAGGCTGCTGTAGATCCTCTTGATGGTGTCGCCTTCGTCTTTGGCGATGATGCCCTTCTCGATGTACGAGTCGACCTGCTGGTCCATGAAATCCTTCAGTTTGGACAGGTCGTAATCTAAAATAAGACGAGGTACAGCAGAGGATGGCTTTATACTCTGAGGGTCAAGGAGAGCGAGATCATGAGGTTGTTGTGGAAGGCTGGAAAGATCAGACATTAAACTCTTGAAGCACCATCTTCTTAAAATGCCACACCCAAACAAGCTCGAGGGAGGATTAAGGTCAGAGCATGTTTGTCTGAGATTAAGAAAATACCATATACAAGCATGAAATAAGATAAAGATCAAAGTTGTACTTCTTCAAATGAAATAAATCCTAACTTTCAAATACTTTAACCTTCTTTTGAAGCTCAATTTGTATTCACCTTGCTCTTGTCAAGTCATTTGACACTGCACCATAAGGCTGCAGTGGGATGTGGCTATATTTAGAGATGAACACAGCCCAACTCTGTATTATCCATCATGGTAACAAATGAGTTTGAAAGAGCAAGCAGACAGCTGCAGCACCACTTCTCCCTGCTCTGACTGACTCTGAATGAAGCGGCACCAGAAGGTTAGAGGACAGCCTAAAAGTCACACGGCAACTTCCTGCGCCTTCCTGAGGACATTTAGAGCAGCGGCAATTTTATTGCACCGCTTGAAGATACAGTTGCTTTGCTGATGACAAACATGACCTGTGTGAGGGATTAACAGAATGTGATTAGAGACGGCTTCACTTCTCACAGTCTCGGCTGTGAGGAGCCAAAAACCAAAACCAGGATGTCGCCCCTACGTCCATCTGCTCCTCTGGCTAATCTCCGTAGCGTGTAGGCGTATACACACACACACACACACACGCACGCACGCACGCATGCACACACACACACACACACACACACACACACACACACACACACACACACACACACGCACGTACGTACGAACTCATTAAGAGAAACACACACACGCAGAGTCTGCTGAGATTGTCCTAATGGGTGCTTCTGGTAAACACAATAAATGGCCCGTCTCCCACTCAGTTTCTATGACACTGCTTTTGGTTGAAAGGGCTTTTGTTCTCCTCCAGCTGTACTCACTGCGACAAGAGCGAGGGGAAAATAGAGAGAATAAGGATGAGAGCTTTAGAGAGCAGTTTTATGTGGTACGAGGTGTGTTAGAAAAGTAGCTCCTGGCGGTGAATCATTTTATTCCCAAGTCCCACTGTGGGGAAAAACTGGATGATTCTGGTGGCACATTTTTACATTTTGTGTGCGAGTGTTCAGTCTGAGTCCGTCTGCTCTTGCACCATTATCTGTCTGTCTCCTCTGCCCGGTTTACTGACAGGCAGGCGGGGAGGCCTCTGTTGTCCCCAACAACCACTCCACGCACATGAATGCTAATGAGGTGTCCTACATAGAGCAAGGTCAGAGATGAACTCAGAACAAAACTTCCCTGCTGTTCAAGCACTCCACTCCCCTCTACTCTTCCGCGCTCTGTGCTCAGCGTCAGTCCATTTATTTTCTTTCTTATGTGTTGGAAGAATCTGGGTCAGACTTACTACATTTGTACCTGTAATTCCTCCATCTTGGAATTGTTTTTTTCTGACCTCCTCCATTGATCTGCTCAGATTAGATCAGACCAGTGAACATTAACAGTAAATATAAATCTCACTGAGCCAGAACTTTTGTCCGAGATGTCCTGTTGAGATGATCACCAGTGGGCGGATGGCCTGAATAGTGAGAACTCATTAACATTTCATTCTCCTCTGCTTAATTAAGCACCACTGGGTATTAATTATAAACTGTGGAGAGCCCCAATAGCAGGCTTCTCCCGTTAGACGAGCGCGCTTGTTGTGTGTGAAGCTTCCATGGGTTTTCACAACTCTGCAGACCGGTGCAGTTTCTGGGTCACATGCTGCTTCCCTTATGAATGCTGACAGTTACAGTAGGGGTAATGCTGCAAATATAAGTACAAGCTCACAAACACTATAAATCCTGAGCCATGAGCAGATCCTGGATGGGAAAGAGGTGATGTTCTGAACATGAAAAGCAGTAAAAATCCATCCTGGCTACTCTGTGTTGTTGTGATAGAAGCTCTATTTATGAAGCCGGATCAATATCAGCCATTATATCTCTTTTTTTTTTTTTTCCACAGACAGCATAGATGAGGAGAAACAGGCAGGAGGGAATCAAATAAATAGATCTTTATCTCTGAACAAGGCAGCTGTAACAGGAGCGATTAGGACAGGCTCATCAAGATTTATCCATATTCATGAGATCTGGAGTGAAGCAGCGATCCTGGTATCCCACACTCTTTTAAATTGCAAATTGAGGCAAACAAAAGACGCTTCAAATTTTCTGTACTTTAGTGCGTCACCTCAGACCTGTTTGCAACCCACGACTGTTTAGTGGGGAGTGAGGGTTTGCAAATGAGGATGTTTTCTAGTTCTGGCTCTTAATACTCAGCAAAGATTGGAGAAGGAAAAACAGTTTAGAGTGACTCGTTATCACGGAAATGGAACAGATCCTCTGTGCTTTGTGGTCTTTCGATTTCTAGTTTCTCTCATCTATTTTCCAGTAAGGAAACATGTCTCACCATCTTTGCCTTCCTCTTTGTCGTGTTTCTTCAGCCACTCAATGTTCTTCCTGATGGCCTCCAGGTAAGTCTCTGACTTGCCAGGCTGATCTGGAGAGAGAAAAGAGGGAGAAAAACAAAAGAAAGACACAGGAGAATTTTCCTCATTGAAATATTACAATATGAAAAAAAAGATCAGAAAAGAATAAGACAGTGCTATTTTAGGCTTATCAATCATTTACACCACAACATTTCCTGAAGCAAGAAGTACTTATTTTTCTGTAGCGGTGGAAATATGCTGGCAGCCAGGACTGTACTTTTATATTAAAGTGGCAGAACAATAAGACACATTCCTTCTGGTCCTAGTTTAACAAAACAAAACAAAAAAGACAGACCTAATAAGAAAAATAGTGGAAGCAATATGTATCTGATATCTACAGCTTTAAGTTTGAGATTAAATATATATTATAATGCATGTTCTAATTTTTCTACTAATGTGAAATTATGCAGCTCTTTTTAAAGGTAACACTGTGTTTAGTTGACATCACTCAGTATTTGCTTCATGTCCTGCTAAAACAAAATGAAATGTCCTGGTGGTAATCCTGCTCTGTTTTGTTTTTTCCTTTTTATGACTTTATGTCTCTATGTGATCGCGTGTGTGTGTGTGTCTGGATTAAATTTATGAGTGGGCACAGTACAGTGGATGGGGACGCAGAATAATGGCAGCTGTGACAAGCTTTTCTGTGAGTGCTATTGGACTGTCCTAGTTCAGGGACGAACAGGGACATAATCATAATTGGCCAGGGACTACGCAGTGCTATTTCCTGTCAGGCCAGCTGAGTGAATACAAAATGTATGAAATGAGCCATTACGGTCAAACTACTTTTGAGGTATAGTGAAGAAGATGTCTTACTTCATCTATGAACTGATGTGGTGGGAATTTGCTATATTTGTGAATCATGTATTTATTTGAGACATTTGGTAAAAAAAAACCAACAACCATAAAAACATAATGCAAATAAAAAAAGATCTTAAAAAAATTAATCATGCAATTTACAAGGGTATAGTTTATCATTTGTGAGTGGGAAAATGTTTTTTTTTTTTTTAAAGTATCAAATTATCAGCTAATTATCAAATCACAAAACAAAAAACTAATCATGTTTCCCGTGGTCATCAGGACTGGGTAGTGGACTGACTGGTGTCTGTTGATGGCTGTTCCTCCTTGGTAGAGTCTTTCAGGTTCTCATATTCCTTCTGCATCTTGGCAGCCTCGGCTTTGGTGTTGTCGTCCTCGTCCAGGTTTTTGCCTACAGCACAGAATCAGTGCGTGCAGCGTTAAAAATTGGTGCTTAGTTGCTTCAAGTAGCAGTTTAGCATTTGCTTTCTGGCAGAGACCAACGCGCTTTATATATGGAGTTTGTTAAATCTCGACAAGAATGCAGTTCAAGTGTATGTAAGTGTAAAAATGTTGTGTTTCAGACTATTTTTTTGACGAGGAGCAGTTACTCCTTCAAGACGATGTTGCTGCACGACAACTGCTCCCACCCAAGAAATAGTCAGGTATATGACTCCCTATAGAACACTCAATTGTTGTTTTTCCATTTATGTTTTGCAAGAATTTAACCAACAGTATACAATGTGTTTGTTAGTAAGCATTAGAAGTGCTGGTAGGTGGATATTGTGCACGTTCAGCAGAGCTACATTGGCTGTTCCCCCCGTTTTCAATCACTATGCTAAGCTAAACTAACTGGCTGGCTGCTAGCTGTAGCCTTACACCTTGGAGAAATGTGATTGAGCCACATTTTAAACAATAATAAAGAGCCTACTTAAGCTGTATCTCCAAGTGTATTAACTACATCTGACCCTGTAGGATAAAATGATATGATTTTGCCTATGTTTGACATGTTTGGATGGGAACTTGAGAGGCTGTTTACCGTTGGGTCCAGTGATGTCAGAAGGCCCGAGAGACTTGCCCAGCTTATTCTTGGTCTGCATGGCAATCATAGCGTCCAGGTTCTCTGCAGGTGTTTGAAACAGGACAATTATTTACTTTACATGACCGGAAAATCATGTTCTCAGACAATCAACGAAAGCCTCTTCACCGCTTCAAAGTCCCACGTTGTTCCTGTGTGACTCAGAGGCTGATTATCATTAGAAAAGGTTTTATCTAATTAATGAAAAGATGGTTCCATAGTATGACGACAGTGGTTAACATGGTTTTGTGTTTTTCCTCTATCATTTCCAATAATTAATTTATGCATTGTAGATTGAATATTGGAACAGTGACACATACTCAAATCACACACACCTGCATTTGAACAGCAGAGACAAGATTCGTCTCTATTGTATAGGAAAAAGTACTACATGTATAAAATACATGAGGAGTTTTGTAAAATAATCGTCAGGGTTTGTTAACATAAGTATTACAGAGGTTAGATTATTGCGTTTTCACAGAAGGATTAGGAAATAGGGAACGACACAAACAGATCATATTGCCCGATGGTACAACTAGTTCTATCTGGATTAACAAAGCAGTAAACCATATGTTCAAAAATAAAGGCAGCAGATGTTCTGGAGATATACACATCAGAGATTAGATGAAATTACATCCTCTGTATCAAGTTCTAGTAACAATTTAACTTAAGTCCTACTATTTAGCATTTAGATGGACAATTCAAACATTTAATCAGGGTTTATAACACATTACAATGCAGCTATAAGATGTTTTTGTGTCAACAACTTCTCCTATGAGAACAAATCTGGCATAATTGTAACTGTATTTTACAATGTTATCATTCATTATGTTTATGGGCGTCTCACAGCAGGAGTTATATCTGCTTAACTACATTACTGTGAGTTATGAAGAATTTGTTAAATGTTTATTCAATTTCCGAAGAACCATCTCCAACTGAGTGAGCACTGTTCTGGATTATAACCTATATTTTGCAGATTTTAGTCAGTTGCTTTATGCATTGAAAGAACAATATACTTCTGTGCAAAGTCAAAATATGACGATAGATTAGAGCGGAAGGATTGTTTTTTTCTGATTCTGGGCCAGGTCTTTGGAGAGTTTTGCACGCTGGTCTGCAAATGAGGACGAAGGACGACAAAAAGATAAAAGACGAGCAGGAAGGCTTGATTTGAGTGCATCAAGGAGCCTTGCAATTTCCTCTCTCAACGCTGTTCTCTCCAGCCTCCTTTTATTTCTTATTATCTAACAATCTCATTCTGCCTTGGACATTAGATGTATTCAAGCCACCTCCCACCTGTGGCACAGTGGAAGCCCATTATTTCAGCCTCTCCCTCTGCCCACACGCACGCACGCACACATGCACACACACACACACACACACACACACACACACACACACACACACACACACACACTACATTTCTTCCTCCCCCACTCCCTTCCTCTGCATATCTCTCTCTCTCTCTCTCTCTCTCTCTCTATCTTGAGACTTACGTCACTCACTGGCAGATTAGAGTTGATTGACAGCTGTGGCAATTCAGTTGTGTACCTGGCTGACACACTGGAGCACCACAGTTGTAGGAGGGGAGGGGGACACTAACACGTTGCTCGGTGATGGTGGAATTCCATCCCATTATCTCTTAACAACCTATACTATATAAAGCCAGAGGGGTTGCCTTGGAAACTCACATCTTGTGTAATAGTATATGCCTGTTTTGTTCTGGTGAGGAACGTCAGCAGCGGTTATGGGTCTTCTGTAAGAGACAACAACGGCCGGCTGCTGCTGCTGCTGCTGCTGCTGGTCATCTCAGGGACAATTGATTAATCCCTCTATAGCCTACATAGGACATCCTCTGTTATAATACTGGATTGTGACTTAGAGCAGGATATATAATTGTATACATTGTAATTAGCTGCATTTGTATGTGTTGATATATGTTAAGACAAGTATCAAAACAATTGGTTGACTAAATGATGTCAACAGGTATTTATCAAGCAAAAATGCCAAACATTTTTGTTTTAAACTTCTTAAATATGAGCAATATGTTTTCTAGTTTTATTTTATCACGGTTAATTTCAATAATATCTTTATATTTAGGACTGTTTTTGGATTTAAAAAAAAAAAAACAAGCAATATGAAGACATAACTTTGAGGCCTGGATACTTGTAATGGCCAGTTTTAAAATTAAACAAATGAACGATGTAAAAATAATAGTCACATTAATTGATAATGATAATAATATTGCAACAAAAGATGCACCACATCTGTTGATCTGACTTTAAAGCATAATTCAGTCCGGTCTCATGTAGAAATAAGGATAGGCTATCATTTCTTCTTCTTCTGTCTGGGACTGGATGGCATTTAGGGTGAGAGATGTTTGTTCTGGGCTTTCATCAGACTCACTCACACTGAGAGATGACAGCTGTTCCTTACAGGTGGATGACCTTTCCACTGGCAACTAATGTGAGGACCAGCCATTAAAAAAAAAAAAAAAAAAACAGCCTGGTTTTATAGCATGCTCCTGACACTAATCTGTCTGTGCAGGCTTCACACTCCATTGCGTCGACTGATCGGGAATATTAGCTCGACTGAACACAAGTATAACACAGAGAAAAAGCACATAAAACACAGACGGAGTAATGTACACACACTAGCTGGTTAACTGCAATGGATGGATTGAAACCTATATTTGAAATTTTTCATCCACATGTAAGCCACACATACAGTCCATAGGACTTTCCAGTATTGGTTAAAATCAATATCACAATATTATATATTTATGTATATGTAAACATATGATGTGATGTGGCAAATGCATGCAAATAGACTCAACCTTATTTTTACTTTAGTTGCGTTTTGGTTGGGATCGTTACTTTAGATGACAGTATTTTGAAAAACACGACCATGATACAATCACAATCATGACATGCTGCCACAGAAAGTAAATCTATGATTATTTGATGAGAAAATCTCATGGGGGTCTACAGTGCTGGTTTTATGGGACTTTTTAATAGGACATTTTCCTCAACTATTCAATCACATCAAGACTGTAAGGTCAAAACCAAGAATGATCTGCCAAAATAAAGTCATATGAAGCAAGAAGTTTAAGGACTGTGGCACCTGTTGTACAATTCTTTACCTCACTTTTGGGCAGTGAATATCTCCAACTGTTAACAGACAGTATTGGTATTA
Organism: Embiotoca jacksoni; assembly: GCF_022577435.1. Classification (NCBI taxonomy): domain Eukaryota; kingdom Metazoa; phylum Chordata; class Actinopteri; family Embiotocidae; genus Embiotoca; species Embiotoca jacksoni. The sequence continues at coordinate 21,684,587 of NW_027185414.1, forward strand.
TATTATGTCTTACCCAGATAGGACACTCCCTCCTCTGGCGTGATGGTGCCGTACTTCACCATCATCTTCACAAAATCAATCAGCGTCTTCATTATGGTGATCAATGTCTCTCTCTCCTGAGTGTCTTGATCTGCAACAACAAAGCAGAGGACAAATGCAAAACCAGCTTCTGGCAACTGCAACTGGTTACCATGGTGCTAGAGTTACCACATGGTGTTTGACTGTGGGGGTCATGATGATGGGATTATTAATAATTAGTGCGGTGTGTGTGTGTATGTGTGTATTTCATGTACGCATTTTATATGTGTAGGGGAAACAAAGGTGGACAAAATAAGCAATGATTCATCCTTGAGAACAATATTGCCATGACAACAACAGCAATCCAGTCCTACTTTTGATCTGAAAAATTCCTATTTTTGGATGGAAGATGCTGTGAAGAGGTTTTTTTTTTGGCTCTGATCTAAAATGTCCCGGCTGCCTCCAGGAGTGTTTGTGTTTCTACCTGAATCGAGGCTCTTGAGCAGACGGTAGAAGTTTGGGAAGTACTGCAGGTCCTGGAGTCCATCTTCAGGGCTCACCTCGTTGCCCTCCTCGGTATCTTTGTCCCAGGCGTTGTCAGCTGCGTTCCCCTCTTCTTCTTCTGCATCCCTGTCCACCTCGTCCTCAATCTCATCGTCACCTTCTTCCCCGTCCTCCTCGTCTTTGTTGTAGCGGCGCCTGGGTGGCTCCCATGTGTCCTGGAAATGCCAGAGTTTTTGGTTGTTATTGTTGCCATGCTTTAATCTTATTACTATTACTTTCTCCAATCACTTTTTTTTTTGGAAGTTTTACCGTGTTTGTGTCTGAACCCTGGTCGTCCTGCTCTCCCCTGGTATCTCGGTCATCGCTCTCGACGTCCTCAATCTCGTTGTTCTTGGCGTTTTTGGAGATGAGATCCTGCAGAGCCTCGGCCACCTGGTACTCCAGAGTATCTGCCTGATTTTCTGTGATCTATAAAAATACAAAGAAAGACGTGATCGGTTAGAACAATATGTACTGACTATGAACTTCTATGTATCACATATTGATCACTGTCACTCCATTTCAGCGGAACAATTCGGGCGGCGGCAGACTACTTATTAAGCATCTAAAAAGCAATTCACACCCAAGATTATGGAACAAAAGCACAAATCACACATTTCTTCATCTCCCACTGAGGAAGCAGGGAGTGCAGACAGACAGAGCTCCTGTTGCTCCTGCAAATGTCACCCGGCAGGCTGTCTTGAACTAAATGGCGAATGAGTATACAAGCTCACAACTCACCAGCCCCAGTTTGAGCAGTTTGGAGACGATCCTGTCAAACACCCCTCTGTCGTCCTCCTCGTAGATCTTGTTGGCAATCTTCTGGACGATGTCTTCAGCTGTCAGCAGAGTACCGTCAACCTGACGGAAGCTTTCTGGGTCATCTGAGAGGAGGCGACACGTAAAGTATCATTCACAACTGTCTTGACATGCATATTATCTGTGTGCAGATACAAAGCATTGCTTAAATTCTTAATCTATTTGATTGAAAAAAGTTGCATCACACTGACAAAATTCTTGAATATTCTAACTCATAAAATACAAAGTTTGTAAAATAAAATCCTTTCCCTACTCTCTTCTTTTTTCTATTGATCTTTTCAAATTCTTCTCTGTCTCTCTATTGCATCATAAAATGTTAAATGCACCCAGCCCTAGAAAAAAGTCTCCCTCTCATTGAATAGAAAATGATTTGTCCGTCGCGAATTCCTTGTCTCTCCTCTTGTTCAGCATATCTGCTTTACGGAGTCGAAAATGTGTAATTGTTACAGCTTGACTCTTACATAACAGTTCCTTCGCAAGGTCCAAACACAATAAAAATAAGCAGCGCCAGAATCCTTTTGCCTGTATTGGCAGATTGAATCATCCGAGATGCTCTTTACTTTTGAACAGCGGGCCTATTTTTGTCTCACTCTGGAAAATAAGAAATTAAATCTTGACTGCGCCAGCCAAATTTAGAATTAGCGTAATCTGACGAGCCACTTGTCATTGCTGGACTGACTGCATGAATCGATGAAGTGCAGCACTCAGGGCTTTGTGCCTGAGTCACCTCAGAGACTGCTTTATGCCGACGCTCGAATTACCTGCATGTAGAGTGAAATGTGTGTTCCTCTGATGAATCTATCAAGGATAATAAATATACATATCAACAAATGTTTGGATCATGTGTGGTTTTTTTTGACAAATGTTTTTTCACGCAATGTCTTAGGTTGAATCTAGAGCCGTCACAAAGGCTACTTCATTCTTGTATATGGTCAGGAATGCTGAGCCATGTTTTTAAAAGTCTCCTGTGAAGAGATGAAAGAAGGGCAGAGGATAATCTTTCCCTCTGCGTTCATGTGTTCGGTCTTTGACTCTTTCTAACTGCCTCTGGTTATCCCCATCACACATGCACGTGTCTTCTCTGCCTCCTCTTTCCCACAATGTCTGCCAGGTGGCCTGCCGGTGACAGGCGGAAACACACGGGGCGAGACCCACCCTTGGCAAGGGGGTCAAAGGTTACACAGGCAGAGGGACTGAAAAATGCAAAACAGCAACAAAGCACAAGGTGACTGGTGACAGTGGTACTTACTGTAGTCCATCCCGTTCTTGGTGGAGTCGTAGTCCTCGGCAAGACGTCGGCTCTTGGTAGAGTCTGATTCATCAGGAACGTACTTATTTTCTTTCTTGACAGCCACCTCAGTGGTCTCCTTTGATTTCTGGCCATCAGCCAGTGACTTGAGCATGGTAAAGTCATCGCGGTCCTGCTCTGACTCCGTGTCCTTGGAGGCAGCGGGATTCTTGCTCTCTGTCAGGCAGCAGAAACAAAGCAATCAAACGAGATGTTAATGTGGCTCAAGTGCTTAATATTTCTCAGTCCAGATGAAGTCTGTTTTACTGGAAGTGCTGCAACATGAATCCAGTCAGCAGGCGGAACTAAAGTCATTAATTGATTGGCAGCAAGGTTTCCTCTTACCAACTGACTGTACTGCAGCCTTGACGCTGTCCGCCTCAGCAATCTGGAGAAAGGACACATATTAAACAAATAATTTCACCCCTCCGGATATAGGCTCTGATTAAAAAGGTTAGCTGGGCTAACTTTGTTTGACAAGTGACCATAAAGCCCATACGGCAGGATATTAGATAACAAAATTAGTCACAGGCTATGGAGAAAGAGGAGCTTACCTGCTCTTGTAAAGGTCTTTCTTCTGTCAGCTGTCTATTGTGCACAGTTTTATCTGCAACAGAGAAAAAGCATGCAGTTATCAAAGTGGCGGCTGACTGTTAATAAACAGACCCAGATTTTACAGGTTACGTGAAAATTGTACACATGACTTTAAAAAAAAAAAATCTAAAATGTGCTTCTGTTTTTTAAAACTTTGACTTATTCAATCACTTTTTTTTTTTTTCTGTTCATTTGCTTTCAGACTTTATGGGATGTGCTGCGTTTCTGCTCTCCCAACTCACCATCGCAGAGGCAGAGCTTAATCGGATTATCAAACAAAAGATTAAACTGCGGCGAAAATAGACCACAAACGGCCTTAGTAGGCGACCGGGCGTCATTAAAAACACCACCAGTCACTGCTGAGCTGGAGATGAACTTTGAGGGCACTGCTTTTTGTCGTGTTTTCTGTTCTTTAGTCAAAAGGTTCAACGCTGAAATGAAATTGGAGCTCCCAAAACAGCACGAAAAACATATAAAACATATATACTAAAATGAACAGCCTCTATATTTTATTTTTAAATATCAGGAATGTGTGCTGAATTAAGAGTTGTATGATGTTATTGTAGTGTGTGGCATTTTAAAATCTCTTGCTATCTCAGTCTCATAACCGTTTTCTCTGACATTTCTACAGTAAGATACTCTTACAAATGCTTTACACTACAAGGACATCTTATTTCCACTCACCATCCGTTGAGGCTGTAGGTGTGGGGAAGGCAGATATCTGGCTCACTACATTCAGGGCTAGAAGCTGGAAAAGGACGAAAAGGCCAACATATTTTGACGCCATCCTGAAATACGCTATCTCCGGAGCCAGAAACCTCTTGGGCGTCTTGCTGCCTGCGGTCCGGTCTCCTCCTCCAGAAGAAAAGTGCTGAACGCGTGGACAGCTCCGCTTCGACCGGCCGCTGGTGCTGAAACTGCCGTGGAGGCTGCGCCCTGAGTATCCGCTCTGTCAGACGTACCGGCCGGGGAGGGGCTGGGCAAAATCTCCGCTGTACTCTGGAGCTGTTAACGAGGTGCGGTGCTGAAACCAGGTCACCTCTCTATAATTATAAAGCGATAAGCAGGGAGGCTCTTCAAGCCCCGTGTGAGCTACAGCATCACCTGCCAAAGCAGTAAGAGATCCCACTACAAGACCTGCCCCCTCCGTCTTTACAGAGGAGGAGGAGGAGAGGGAGGGAGGAAGAGGAGGAGGAAGAGGTGAACACTGCAAAAAGTGTCCAAGTTGTTCAGCTGGTATTTCGTCCTTAAAAAGAATATCTCCATTTATAATCAGGGGAAACAATAGGCTATAGAAACTATTAAAATCACTTCTCAAAAATTATCTTTTTAAAAAAGCTTTTAATTTTTTTATTTCAATTACTCTTTTTGTGTGTCTCTCTCTTGCCTCGAACATTTCTTCCCTGTTTTATTGTTAATTGTTACTATTTTCTTCTATTTTTGTTCGTTATTTTATGTGTTAACCTATTTCTGCCTGATTTGACTGCCTTCAGCCCTGAGTCCTGGAAATGTAAAGCTCTTGGTAACTTTGTTTTGAAAAGTGCAGTATGAATAAAGTTTACTATTATTATAGATGGAATTGCAAAATATTTCAGAAATAATTAAGGTTTCTCTTGAAATAAGAATAGTTGTCTCGACATTTTTTTGAGGGAAAGATTCCTTTGTATTAAAACATCTGACAAAAAAAATGAGATTGCACTGGAAGTACGCAGCATTTATGCAGTATTATTTGCTCAGTTTTTAACCTATAACACAAACATACATTAGACTGTAAACAAAGTGCTGAGTTAAATATTTTTTACAGCGTTGAGGCAGAAAAAAACGCCCATTTCGTGCGTCATTCACAACCTGCGTCATGGTTGTAGATCTTCCACTGGCCGGTCAATAGCAACCGTTATTAAAACAGCAATTTACCATGCAAACAAAAGGAAGATATATTAGGGCAGTTTTATGACCGCCTTGCTTTTATAGGCATATTACTAATTAGATGTCGGTGTTATTAGGTTCAGTGACCCATTCGTGCCCCCAAAGAGAGGCTCCTAAAAGGAAGTGGTTTCATATAATTTAATTTTTTTTTAATTTTTTTTTTTATTTTTAATGAAAGAAGAGTGAAGCAGATGAGTTCACTCATGAAGCAGCATTGTAATATTTCATATCTCAGTGTGAAAGGAAGAGGTGGACTCTGAGCACAGTACAATGTCTGAATACAACAAGCAATCATTACTAGCATTAAGACATATAATTTGGATGATGTGGCATGTCACTGTTAATCCTGCGGTTTATGAAAGCTTTGTGGGAGATTAAAGTGCATCCTGATCCATAATTGGACAATTTTTCTCTCAGCGGAGTCATTTCATGTCACACCATTCATGTTTGTTTGTCATTTTGACAAGCAGTAAACAGAGATGAACGCTCCATTTTAATACCTTTCCTTTCAAAGCAGAGTTAATGTGTTTAATGCTGTTCACTGTTGATCTTCTCCGCCCACAGAATGCAGGAGTGAAGTTATGTCAGCTGTACCATTAGATTTATTGTTAGCTGTATGTGTGCCATTAGTGGTTTGCGTGTGTCTCTCCCAGAGCAGCTTGCCTTAAGATACAATTAAAAGAAAACAACACAATATGATGATACAATATACAATGCGATATAATTTGACACTCTTTTTCACAGATTGGCTTGTTGTAGTAAGAAAAGCATATAGGTGTTACTTCAGTGAGTACAGAAATAAACAGTATTATTCATCATCTATTATTCAAGTGAGCACTATATTTACTATCAGGTTAATTAATAAGAGAACACATAATTCAAATGTTAATTTTATTCTGCCACATCACCGTGCCCTGTGCGGTGCAGGATGGGGTGTTAGCCACCTTCTGTGTGATGACTGTACTTCCTATCCTCTGCCTACCTCAGCAGTCTAAGACCAGGAGCACTGCCAAGCTGAGGCCAAGCAGCTCCTCGGTCTGGTAAGAGCACCAAAGGACACCTCCAGAGAATCATCCAAAAGCAGTTATGAGATTCTGAGGCTATGCAACAGCATTAACTTTCTTCAGTTTAGATTTACATGACAGTGTTTACGACAAATGCATCCTTAATTTTTCCTGTTGATCTGCTCTTGTCTTCGCTGGGTCTTTTGCCGTGTACAAAATATAGTAGACTACTGACACCTTGTGTGTAATAGCTGCAATTACACTCACCATGACGTTATTCATTTCCTCTATACGCATCTTGACAAGACCAACATGGAAAAAAAAAAAAAAAGAAACAAAGAAAAGTATTCACATCACAGAGAACCCTTCCTACCCCCCAAAAACCCTGTTATACGCTTGGTGCGGTTTATTTACATAATTTCCCCTTCTGCAGGTTCCACTTTTATTTAACCAAAAGATGATCTAAACTCTAACATCTGATATGTACACAGACACAGAGGCCTCTTTCCTAATAAATACAAACATGTAAAGTAAATGTCAACATATTTGCAGTAGACCAAAGAGACAGCGAACTATAATGAATGCTCATTTTGTAAGCTAGGGTAGTTTATTGCTTTATTGTGAATAACAGCAACCGAGTGGAAGAATTAGAGGAGTATCTGTAAACCCTATCCAAATGCTTATGAGTAGCTCCAAATGGGACTAACTGGACCTCACTAATATTTTTCTTGTTGAGATCCCTGAGGTCAGTTTCCAAATTTTGTGGTTTGAGAATGACAGCCTATTCACAAATGACAGTTTTTGTCTTGCTTGGCCATAGTGTACAACTTACTAGGCTACTTACTAGAAAAATTGTGTCAGTTTAATATGGCCCAAACATTACAGTCATTGTCACAACTCACAGTTGAGTACAAGAGCAGATTTAGGATTGGATTTGACATCTAAGACTAACAAAAATAGGTTAAAATAGGATCAAATTCATTACCCACAATGCACAGTGTGAGCACCAACATAGTTGTTTATTATTATCATCAGAGATTTACATGTGGCTGTTTAATGCCAAACAAGCATAGCTGTGTCTCAGTTCGTGTATTTCCGTTTGTAAACTTATAATTGTGAACTACATGTTATACCCTTACCTGCGAAGTCCGTGAATTTAACGCGCTTACCGGAAATGACGTCCGCAACATTTGAACGCATCACCCGCCGACACGTCTACCAGCTTTGTTTGCTCATTAGAGTTTTAAAAGAACGTGTTTTCGTGCCCATTGTTTCACGCGCTCATTAAACATACCAGATGCCGTCTTCCTGGCAACAGTATAGTGGTAGTGATAAACACGGGCGCAGTTTCTGAGCCAGACAGTTATAGTAGTATGAAAAAAAAAAGAAAGTTGGTAGTCCCTCTCCTTCCTAGGCAGCCAAGGCGGCAACATTAATGGTGAGTGTTGTCCAGTTTCACACTTAATGTTTTGACCATTAAGAGTGCACTCTTGTACTCACTAATACTTGTCAGAGTAGTGTGAATACACTTGTGCAAATTAATAAGTGTAAGTACCTAATTATGAGCTGGGAATTGGAAAACTTCCTGTTTGGGAACGTCTCACTTCTTAGTTGAGAGCATTTACTCACAGGCAGCAAGACTACCCTCAGAAAATGTGCTCAATTTCTGCTCATAGACTACAGAAAGAGACAAACAGCATGGTCAGCATACATATAAACCAA